>NC_139962.1:8527722-8570222 GCF_963454915.1 Gymnoscopelus microlampas
AATATGCCTGAGTTGTATAAGTAACTGAGACAAAAAACTTTTTTCCCAGTTTCATAAACATAACTGGTTATACTCTCTACATAAGATAAGTTGTTTTGATATGAAAACCCATTTATTTTTAATTTGACCGAGTATCGTATCATCATCCTCTAGTTCCTATAACATAACAAATCAGTGTTTTTTTTCGTAATTTAACGCCATGCTTGATCACACTACAGCGTCACACAAAAGCATGAAAAGTAGCAAATCCACAAGCTCTTTTGAGCTTGTAGATCTGCTACTTTTTTGCTATTTTTATTTATTTGAATCCTGAAAGGTTTTAGACATTTTGAGGTTTCCAACTGACTGGGACGATATATTTGTCTATGGCAGCAACAGTTACAACAAAAGTGATAACAAATATTCCATGGTAGCAGCTGACTGATTTCCTGAATACAAGAACGTTCGCCCCAAAACACGTTCGCCCCGGGTCAAATCCGGCAACCTCGGAGCAGTCGCCACCAGGTATTCCTAAACATAACCTCAGTAAAACTATGCCTCAACCTAACCTTATTCCTAAACTTATCCTCAGTAAAACTATGCCTAAACCTAACCTTATTCCTAAACGTAACCTCAGTAAAACTATGCCTCAACCTAACCTTATTCCTAAACGTAACCTCAGTAAAACTATGCCTCAACCTAACCTTATTCCTAAACGTAACCTCATTAAAACTATGTCTAAACCTAACCTTATTCCTAAACGTAACCTCAGTAAAACTATGCCTCAACCTAACCTTATTCCTAAACATAACCTCAGTAAAACTATGCCTCAACCTAACCTTATTCCTAAACGTAACCTCAGTAAAACTATGCCTCAACCTAACCTTTATTCCTAAACGTAACCTCAGTAAAACTATGCCTCAACCTAACCTTATTCCTAAACGTAACCTCAGTAAAACTATGCCTCAACCTAACCTTATTCCTAAACGTAACCTCAGTAAAACTATGCCTCAACCTAACCTTATTCCTAAACGTAACCTCAGTAAAACTATACAGGAATACAAGAACCTCTGGAGGCGAGCGATCCGCAAACCAAAAAATGGGGGTGAGTGTGTTTTGGGGCGAGTCTTCCGGTTACCGATTTCTTGGGCTTGGGGCTGGACACGGAGGCAGAGGGGAGGAGGTGAGGCCTCTTTCGCACAAACAGCTTGAAGGTGGCCGACTCCGGGTTCTCTACGGCGAAACACCTCCATGACGTCTGCAGGGAGACAGAGGAGAGAGAATACATTAACCCATTCCAACCGGGAACGCATCAGTGTAACCACTTTATCGATATTTTATACTTACGGCTATTCAAAAATAGCAGATCTACAAGCTCATAGCACGACACGAGTGCTATGAGACCGGGACAGAGATTCTTTCCTGGTCTAAATGGCTTAATCAAACTAATGAATAATTCCTACTTAGTGGAAAGTAGTCAGGATTAAAAATTAAAGTCATCAAGATGATGATAGTTGGACGGATAGACCTTTATTGATCCTGAGGAAATTCAGTTGTCATAGCAGCAGCACCGCGGTAAGTAATGAAACAAAGACACAGGTACGAGTAGAGAACACGTACAGAATAGGTAGTAGGGTAAAACTAATTTAAAA
Source organism: Gymnoscopelus microlampas (assembly GCF_963454915.1). Lineage (NCBI taxonomy): Eukaryota > Metazoa > Chordata > Actinopteri > Myctophiformes > Myctophidae > Gymnoscopelus > Gymnoscopelus microlampas. Next base: position 8,529,354 of record NC_139962.1, read on the forward strand.
AGTATAACATAATATTCACAAAAGAGATGGTATAAGGATTAATTAACATTTGACCTGACACTTGGGCTGGTTTAGGTTTGCATAATGTATTTATTTATAAGCCATCAAACACTGTGTAGATAGAAATAGAAGCATATATATCATGTGCATTCTATCACCCAGAGGTGTAAAGTAACTAAGTACATTTACTCAAGTACTGTACTTAAGTACAAATTTGACATATTTTTTACTTTACTGGAGTATTTCCAGCATTACGGAGTGTAAATTAAGCCAATGGTTCTCAAACCTTTTCATGTCAAGGACCCCCAAATTGACACTTATTAGCCCGCGGACCCCCCATTTGAAAAGATATGCCAGGGACCCCCATAAGAGAAGTTTTTTTTACGGCTCTAGCAGTGATTCTTAACCATTTTAATTTCAAGGACCCCCAGTTTGACATGCATTAGGCTACGGACCCCCATTTAATGGCATTTCTATCTCTAGGACCCCAATTTATATTGTAAAATCAATGGTAATTCAAGAGTGTACAAATGGAACCAAATGGACCCGTTAGGGTCCATTTGGTTCCATTTGTACACTCTCTGAGTCACAGACCTGTAAGGGTCCATTTGGTTCCTAACTATCATTTAGCTGTGGACCCCCTGGAACTCCCTCAAGGACCCCTGGGGGTCCCCGGACCCCACTTTGAGAACCACTGAATTAAGCAATACTTTCATTCTCTGGGCCATGTTTGGCTCTGTGTTGTTATCGGAGTCACCTGGATCAGGATGGCGGCCGCAGGGATCTGTCTGTTGAAGTGTTTCTGTCTCTGCTTCTGTTGCACCTTCAGGGCGAAACCTGAGCCCAGGATTCCCTGTGATCAAACAGCACCATGAGCTTTACTGCATCCACCATGATCCATGAAGAACCACCAATACACACTTTACTCTGTACCTCTCAGTGGCGTGCACAGACATTTTGAGGGGCAGGTGCTCAAGTAAATTATACTTTTTTTTGTTTACTTGGTCTGCTCTTTTTTCCCTCTGAACCTATACCTCTTTGCCAAAAATAGCCGATCTACAAGCCCACAACGCCTCGCAGAGCGAGGCGTTGTGAGCTTGTAGATCGGCTATTTTTGGCTAAAGTTCTCCTCAGAAAAGGGATGCAAGGTTTCGAGTGGTTATGGTAAAAAGAAAAAACATTTCACATAAAGATTTGGCGGATCCCCTGTAGTAACTCTGAGGACCCCCTAGGGGTCCCAGACCCCCTGTTGAAGACCCCTGCTGTAAAATGAAAAAAAAAAAAAAAAAAATCCCCTTTTTTTCAAAAGGGCATTTCTGGTCAAGAGGGCAAAGGGCAGGTGCTCTAGCGCCACCTAGAGTCTATCTGTGCACGTCCCTGCCTCTAGCTCTGTTTCACTACTGTAGCCAGTAAACAGACTGAAAACAGGGTTATAGCACAGAGTGCTGCGCTATGAGCTTGTAGTTCTGCTATTTTTTTTGAAAAATCGTGAAAAATGTGTGCAAATCTTTGAATATATATATATATTTTTAAAGCAAACAATTTTAACTAAAATCTTTGCTTCTGGGGGTCCGTGGAACGTAATATTTTGAGATGGGGGTTCGTGGCCAAATACATATCATTTTGGGGGTCCTTGACGTGGAAAAAGTTGGAGCACCACTGATATTGTAATAAAATGTTAGGATGTTTAGATTATGTATTTGCACAACTTTTATAGATTTTTCAAGAATAGCAGATCTACAAGCTCATAAGTGCCATGCTATGAGCTTGTATATCTGCTATTTTTGAATAGCCAAAGAAATCTTAAAATGACACAGATTAGTTCCCGGATTGAATTGGTGAAACGCACATTTTGGTTTACATGATGAACATTAAGATCCAGATGAATCTCTTTGTATATCTGTACTTACAGCAGGCAGAGCGAAGAAGGAGATGGCAAAGACAGAGAAACAAGACGCGATGGTTTTGCCGATCCACGTCTGTGGAACTTTGTCTCCGTAGCCTATAGTGGTCACTGTCACCTGAGGGAAACAAACAAACACATTATGCAACTAGAAAATGTGCTCCTCGGAGCACAGGTCTCCGCCAGTACTGTTCCTGATTAATCCTGTCTTACCTCACTTCAAAAGATATAAATGATCTTTTGAAGTGACACACCTATTTATAGGCCTCTATTTCATCATGCGTCTCGCTAGCCAATCAAAGCCCACCCTTTCAACATATTGTCACGAGTCACGTGAAGCTTGACCAATGTTAGCTTGGTGGACACACGGAAGGACGAGAACGAAAACATAGTGTGAGGCTTTATTGTCTCCTGGCGGAGACAATAAAGCCTCAGGCATCCTACCGTATGACTACACAATATACCCAGTGGTTCTCAAACTTTTTTTTGGGCTGAGGGCACCCCTGTAAATAACCTTTTCACCCACGGCATCCCTGAATTACAGAATATCCGTTTCCATTAGGAGAGATCCCCAGATACTAGAGACATATGTACTACTTACTACCAAGGGCCCAGCTTCCTGCTTTGAAATTGAGTCTATATAGGAAGTGACAGTTCATATGAATGGCCTGTAGTTTCGCTGTTTTACCCCTGCTGGTGTCAGAATTTATTTTTCTCCATTCAAGTGGATGGGTTTCTGACAAACTTTAGACTAGATTTTCTTACCTTAATAAACATTGTCATAAATACTATATGCTTCCAGTCGCTAGTTTAAAGTCTCCTTTCAATCATCATGATATGCGTTTTGCTAAATTATTATAAATCATTTATTTTAAAATTGACGATAAAGTAGGGTATGCTATAGGAGGGGCGGGATGATTTGATTGACAAGCGACCCAACCAATAGCATTCATTTAGCAATTGATTTCCGGTTGCTTTTTTGGTATATTAAAGATGGTGGATTTGAAATAGTTGAAAAATAGGCTTCATTTACAGTCTGTAGAGTTTGGGGGCGTCACGTTGTCCATCTCTTTTATACAGTCTATGCTTACTACACATGCTATACCAGACATCCATGTACCTACAATTCCCCACCACAAGGCGTCAGCATAGCTGCCAAACTCTGTATCTCCATTTGCGTCCACAGCGTCCTTCTCCGCCAGGTACACAAAGTAGGAGGAGAAGATCAGGCCCAGGAAGCCGATGTATAAGGTTGTGATCAGTTCCTGAAATGCATATTATCCACAAATATACATGAGCAGTGTTGGGCAGTAACAAGTTACTTAGTAATATATTCAGTGGCGGAAAAAGCACTCAAATGTTTTACTTAAGTAAAAGTATCAATACTGCAATATGGATATACTCTGTTACAAGTAAAAGTCCGGAATTCAAAATATTAGTATTGGCATCAAAATGTACTTGTACCACAAGTAAAACTACTAATTATGCAGGATGTCCCATTTCAAGTTTTCAAATGTATAAAAGTCATTTGAAAAGAGCAGATCTACAAGCTCACAATGCGTTGCATCGTGACGCATTGTGAGCTTTGTGAGCATTGTGAGCTACCTATGTTCTTAAACAGATGAGACAAATAGGAAAATGAAAAAGAAAAATCAAATAAACAAGATCCAATAAAACAAGAGCTCATACAAATAATTGACAACAAGTACTGTAGGCAAGGCTAAGAGGAAGGGTCAGGGTAGTGTTTCCTGAAGAGGTGGGTTTTCAGCCTGCAGCGAAAGATGGGCAGTGACTCTGCTGTCCTGACATCAGTGGGGAGTTCGTTCCACCACTGTGGGGCCAGAACAGAGAAAAGCCGTGACCGTGTAGATCGGCCAGAAACCAGGGACGGGGACGAGGCGGCAGACCGAAGTGGTCGGGTAGGGGTGTAAGCATCGACCATAGCTCGGAGGTAAGAAGGAGCTGTTCCTTTCACTGCCCTATAGGCTAGCACCAGGGTCTTAAAGGGACTACACCATGAATTTTAACTTTTTCTTATTTTTTGTGTGTTTTTGGTCTTCCCTACCTCTCTTCTATCCCCAAAAATACCCCAGTTTGAACACTCAGGCTTTCACAGCAAATCTGGGGTTTTCTGTAAATTGGTCTCAAAACAGGCCAAACGGATTTGCACCCTGACGTGACGTCACGTCAGGGTACAATCCCTCCCGTTTTTCAGTTCCAACCAAAAAAATTAAATATATATTTTTTTCTTATTTTTTTAAAAACTTTTTCCACACAGAACCAGGAGATAACATGCATACAAACTGGCTCAATTCAATAGCGCCCCGTGCCAAACAGGACAATGTGGTATTGCAGGTGAAAGTGCTTTATACGCCAGAGAGAAGTTAGTTGGAATGAGTATATCTGAGGCTTGATTTAGGCTCAAAAAAACCTTTTGAAAAACGTATGAGGGACATAAACAATATTAAATATTATTATTATTTTTTAAATTCATGGTGTAGATCCTTTAAACTCGATGCGAGCCGCTATACAGTTAGACAGTTTACACCAGTCAAGTGATGGTTGGTTGTCAAGCTGTTGCCAACAAAGTTCCTATAGATGTAGTGTGCAAAATGTAAGCCAGATTTATATGTATGTGCTACAGCAGAGGTCTTCAACAGGGGGTCCGGGACCCCTAGGGGTCCTCAGAGTTACTACAGGGGGTCCGCCAAATCTGTATGTGATTTTTACATTAACCACTTCACCCAAACATCCCTATTCTGAGGAGAACTTTAGCCAAAAATAGCAGATCTACAAGCACACAACGCCTCGCGCTGCGAGGCGTTGTGCGCTTGTAGATCTGCTATTTTTTGCAAAGTGGTTTGGTATAGGGGGAAAAAAGAGCTGACTAAGTACAGAGTGAAAGGTCAGGTTTACTAAGTATTGTTTAAGTACATGGTTAAATGTCTGGAAATACACATTATCATGAATCCAACATGATAGTGCTGTGAAACAAGTCTATGAAGCTGCCTATGAAATCTATGAAAAAATACATATTTTACACAATATATAATGGGGGTCCCTGCTTTATCTCGCTCTCAGCCAAGGGGTCCTTGGCCTGAAAACGTTGAAGACCCCTGTGCTACAGTAAGGACCCCACTTTGAGAACAACTGCTTTACTAAACTGGGACGTGTGCTGTACCGTACCTGTGCTTGTACCGTACCTGCCGATGGATGAAGACAACGGAGCCTAGAAGACGCCAGGTTCCTCCCTGTCGGTCCACATGCAGCATACGCAAGATCTGCAGGAACCGAATCCCTCTGCAAAACAACGACCAATGTACAATTTACAATTTATGTAGCAGACGCTCTTAACTCATTCAGCCAATGACGTGTAACACGAGTAACAGTCGAAACCGTGTTTTCGGTGTTTTCCGCTAGATGGCGCCGTCCCCCAACCTATGAGTGATCCTATGACTTCTGGAGAAGAGTAGATCCCCGATCTAATGTTAATGGTCGATTACATTTTCTCTGCTTTCTTGTTTTTTTCTGGCGAGAACAAGCTATGTTCAACAGCCAATAACTAAAGAACAGAGGGTCGTGACAAAAACTGGGTCGTGACGAAAACTACAGATTCTGATTCTACAAACATACAATATGCACTCACACACGCATGCATTCATGTTGGAGTATAAAAGAAGTGAGTCCACTGGGGAGTAGCCTAGTAGATGTGACAACTACTACTACTACTACTACTACTACTATTACTACTACTACTACTACTACTAGATGTTTACGGACCTCTGCTCCTTCAATGATCTGGTCATTGGAGGCACCATTTTTCCACACATCAAAATCCATAAGACTACCTGGACCTCGCCAGATGGAAAAACAGAAAACCACACAGACACACAGACCAGTGGCGTGCACAGACATTTTGAGGGGCAGGTGCTCAAGTAAATTATGATTTTTTGTTTACTTGGTCTGCTCTTTTTTCCCTCTACACCTATAGCTCTTTGCCAAAAATAGCCGATCTACAAGCCCACACCGCCTCGCAGCGCGAGGCGTTGTGGGCTCTAGCACCACCTAGAGTCTATCTGTGCACGTCCCTGACACAGACACACGCACGCACGCACGCACGCACGCACGCACGCACGCACGCACGCACGCACGCACGCACGCACGCACACACGCACACACACACACACACACACACACACACACACACACACACAGTCACAGTGTCTTACCTAACTGCAGAGGTGGCGAACACCTGTCCTTTGGAGCCCACTGTCAGTACAATCATCGAGGCAACGACTACAATCAGGTCTGAATGGAGACAGACAGAGAAACACATTATGACTAACAGCATGTCACCTTGCAGTGGTGTAAAGCAACTAAGTACATTTACTCAAGTACTGTACGTAAGCACAGTTTTGAGGTATTTTTCACTTTACTGGAGAATTTCCAATTTTCAGTACTTTTACTTTTACTCCACTACATCTCAGAGGTAAATATTGTAGTTTTACTCCACTACAATTATTTGAAAACTTTTAGTTACTAGTTACTTTGCAGATATTCATTATTATATAATAAAACATACATTAACCACTTTAGCCCTATTTTATACCTAGGCTATTTGAAAATAGCCGATCTACAAGCTCACAACGCGTTGCATCGCGACGTGTTGTGAGCTTGTAGATCTGCTATTTTCAAACATTTTAGTACTTTTAGTTTTGGTACTTTAAGTATATTTGGATAATTCTGGACTTTTACTTGTAACACATTCCCTGCCAATCACGTAAATCTACGTTTTTTTTCTCTGTTTTTCTCACAGAACCAGGAGATCCGAAGATGTACTGCTCCATTCACTTCCTGGTTAATTTATTTGGGAAATAACCTGCATCTCGGCTCCTGTGTTTTACTATGTATTTTTGGCGAAACATGCTATTTTTAACAGTGGATAACAAGCGAATGTGTGTGTGTGTGTGTGTGTGTGTGTGTGTGTGTGTGTGTGTGTGTGTGTGTGCGCGCAATTGTGTGTGTTTGCGTGTATTACTATCCTTGTGTGGTCCAAATGTCACATGTGAGGTGGGTGACTTTTCTTTTTTTGCACAAGCATTAAACATTAAAGAAGCTTGTCAAAGAAAACAACAACAACAACATGTCACAATCCGCTCATCGGACCGTGGACTGTGACTTTATTATTTAGCCCTTGTCTGACCTTATTTGGTATTGGACCCTTTTGGCCACCCTTTCTGTTGTATTGTTCCCTGTTCTCCTTGTACCTTTATTTTGTAGTGTTGTTGTGGTGTTTCCTGTCTGCCCTAGTAGTTGCTTCCTGTCTTGTCTCGTCAGTATGTCCTTGCATTTTTAGTTCACCTGTGTCTTGTTCTGTTCCAGCCAATCATGTGTTAATTGTCCTTTGTTCACAGCTGTGCCTAGTTAGCAGGGTTGGGAAGTAACGGATTACATGTAACGCCGTTACGTAACGGAGTACAAAAAAAAACGTAACGGTAACGTCCTAGAGTACATTTTAAAATGTGTAATCTGGATTACAGTAACGGGGGTGTTGTAACGGGCGTTACAGGAGGGTTACGTTCTCCCCTTCCCCTCATTAATTTTACAAACAAGTTATAAATTATTATAACACCAAACAGCCACCTGCAAGAGCGCACACTAGTCCGCACACAGACCGCAATGGATTGGAGTTGAGCGCAGCGCGTCTCTGTGTCAAAAATCCTCACAGACTGGAGGCTGCTAATGTTGCATCAACAGCGGTGTTGCCAGACTTTGCGAGAGAAATAAGCAAATAGGTCTATGAAAACAAGCACAAAAGAAGCGACTATAAAAGGCCACATAAGCACTTCATAGCTATATATGTCGTCCATTAAACAATGTGCATATTTATATATGTTGGCTATTTGAAAATAGACGATCTACAAGCTCACAACCGTTCTACCATTATTTACAAGCAACTTCAGAAAAATGAGCCCAAAGTGGCTTATAATAATCAGACTAGGCAACACTACAGACTCTTTTTCGTCCTCTTTGCAGCGCTGTTCCTGCATAAAAGCCTTTACTCTTAACCTTAAACTGATCAGATGGTTTGGTTAAAGGGACTATAATCTATTAAAGTGTCTTTCTTTGGTTCTGATTGTTACTAGGTTCTGATAGTAACTTGGTATATTCTATTTATTTTATCTAGTCTATGTATAGCCTTCATCAGCCTGTCAGTGATGCGTTTTCAACAGAAATGCGCATATTGGCAGTCAGCTGTGTAACACTAACTGATTAACGATGGCTCGTTGAGCCTGTATGCGCATTTGACCACATAGCAATCAACAGCACTAATTAATGTCAGCTCTGTGTGTGTGTGTGTGTGTGTGTGTGTGTGTGTGTGTGTGTGTGTGTGTGTGTGTGTGTGTGTGTGTGTGTGTGTGTGTGTGTGTGTGTGTGTGTGTGTGTGTGTGTTTAATGTCCAACTGAATGTTTTCTGTAGTGTAGATATCAAGTCTGGGGGGTCTCCAAATATTTGCGTGATAGGACCTTTTTCTTGTATTTACATTAACCACATGAACCCTAATATCCCTATATTCTGAGGGGAACAAGAAGAGGTAGAGGGGAAAAGAGCAGACCAAGTACAGAGCCTAGGCTCAACTTTACTAAGTACTGAGAGTTTGACATGTCTGATAAATACACTGATGACAGTGCTGTTAAACAAGTCTATGAAGCTATCTATGAAATCTATGAAAAGGTTTAATCTGCAACACAAATTTTATACAATATGTAGTGGGGGTCCCTGCTTCATCTCTCCCTTAGCTAAAAAAAACCTTGGGGACCCCTGCTGTAGTAATCAGAGTAGACCCTCTCCCTCACGCTAAACTTAAATGACTTCTACGTTCCACTTCTCCCCAAAAAAATGACAACTTTATTTTCCATCCTGAATGACAAGCCTAATATTATTATTGTATTTTGGCTATGTGCGATAACTGCAAGCCAATGTTCAGAGATTCAGTATTTGTCTTAATTTCTTTAATTAACATTTATTTTGTTGGCAATAATTCAACTGTCAGCCAGTGTTTTGAGACATATTGTCTTTTATTGCTACAAAATAAATGATAAAAATAAATTCTACATGCATAAATTATAATTTAAAAATATTTTTAAAAATGAAAAGATCGGATCGGGAAAGATCAGGATCGGCAAATACTCAAAATCAAAAGATCGGGATCGGATCGGGAGCAAAAAAACGTGATTGGGACATCCCTACTTAAAAGTAATCCAAAAGTAACTGAAAGTAACTAGTTACTTTTTAAATGGAGTAATCGGGATTACGTTACTAACTACATTTTTTAGCAAGTAACTTGTAACTGTAGGGGATTCCTTTTTAAAAGTAACCCTCCCAACCCTGCTAGTTAGTCCCTGTCTATTTATATGCCCTTCTGTTTCCAGTCTGTGTTGATTCATTGTTTTGTTGTCACAGTGTGGCTAGGTTACCTAGCCTAGCCTTGCCTTGTTTTCCCTGTTTAGTTAATAAAACCCCTGCATCTGATCCGTTCTGTCTCCGCGTCACTGTCTGCGCTTGGGTCCTACAACTCCCTGCCTCGCATCGTGACACAACACCAAAAAAAATCAAGATATTGTTTTGATTTTATGCCTGATTTATACGTGTCGTGCCCAAAAGACAGCAGATCTTAAAAACTTTAAATGTCCTCCCGTGTATGGCATACATATTTCTATGATGCATTCATTCACAAACCTATAATGGAGATGGGCTTCCTGGCAAAGCGCAGTCGTCCCCAGAAGCCCACATATTTGCTCCGGCAGCCCGCTGACCAGAGACGAACAAAGTATTCCGCGCCGAAGAACACCACCAGGACTATCTCCTGCCATGTGGAACAAACAACCAATGAGGGAGAAGGAGAGATGGAGAAAAAAGAGAAAAATAATTAGATCAGGGGTCTTCAACAGGGGGCCTGCTGGGACCCCTGGGGGGGTCCTCAGAGTTACTACAGGGGGGGCCACCAAATATTTGTGTGATGGGAACTTGGTCCACCAGTGTTGATTTTGATACCAAATTTGATTCAGTTTTAGTCATAGTCTTTTGAATAAAATTCCGTTTTAGTCATATTTTAGTCACCTGAAATGTTTTTGTTTTTGTCTAGTTTTAATTCGACTAAATATAAGATTATAGTCGACTAAATCTACAGTTGATTTGGTCGACTAAAATATATTTTGGCAGTGCCTTGATGGCGTCGTAATGGCTGATTTTACACTTGGTTGCATGCTGAAAATAGCAGATCTGCTATTTTCACAGCGCAACACCCGAGCACAACCAAACATAAAATGACGTCTTTTAGTTCTACTGGATCTCTTCTCCACTAGTCCCTCACTAACATTTTAGTCTTAGTTTTTATTTGTTGACGAAATTGTCAATATATTTAGTCTTAGTTTTAGTCATCATTGCTCAGTTTTTTATTTAGTTTTCGTCAGTGAAAAATGGTGTCGACGAACATTTTTCGTCATAGTTTTAGTCGACGAAATCAACACTGACTTGGCCCAACTTGGGTCCCTGCTTCATCTCTTTTTCAGCTAAGGGGTCCTTGGCCTGAAAAGTGTTGAAGACCCCTGAATTAGATGTTACTTTTGCTGCAAATCATTCAGGTCGTTGGTTGCCGAATAGATCAGCTCTTGTCAGCAAGTGATGCCGTCTTACATGAAGTATAAATTAGGCATAATAATAACAATAGCTGCATTCCTGCTATTTCTCAGGAAAATAAATGTTCTCTCAAATCGCCACTTTCAACCTGCCGTACCTATTTTGGTCATGTCAAGATTTTCACAAACTTATAGAAATAGCACAAATGACAGATCTACAGGTTTTATTATTTCTACACCAGTAAACCTGTGATGTGATAATACAGTTTGAAATAGTAGTGTAGTTTGTACTGTTTTTGTGTAACACCAATAGACCATCGTACGACAAAGTACAAACTTCAGTTTCAAACTGTATTATCACGTCATCACAGGTTTACTGATGTAGAAATGTGGGTAAATTATTCATTGTGTTGTTCAACCTCCCTTCATTTGCAGCTTCAAGAGATAGAGAAAGAAACAGGAAAACAGGTCAGATATCAATATGAGCAGTGATGCAGTGGTGGTTAGAAATAGCAGGGGAATGAGGCAGTTGAAAGTACAACATAAACCTTTGTCTCGTCTACTAATCATTATGATGATTATTATTGATAAAACTAGAACAAACACAGCACCTCATATATCTGTCTGAAATGATAAACATGGCAGCCTTGGTATAAAGCCCTTATTTCTTTCTCTTCTGTTCTTTAGTATTTAACCAGAGCACGCACGCACGCACGCACGCACGCACACACACACGCACACACACACACACACACACTAAGACAGGCACAGATGCACTCATTTTCTTTACATTGGCGTAAAGCCACCCTGTAAATGACATTTAAACGTAAGTCTTGTTTAGTTTTTTCCTCTGCAGCCAATCCCTGCTTCACACACTTACACACACTTAGACACATTCACACCCGGGAGCTGACCAGTACAACCACAGTTTTATATTGTCTCTGTCGGGTGGAATATATGTCCAACACTGTTACTTTTCAGGTTTCAAATTCAAAAACCGCAAAAGTTGCAGATCTTTGTCCACTGAGCAGCTCCACTGGGGCAGGTTTGGGGTTATGGGTCTTGCTCAAGGGCACTTCAACAGGGGGTGAGGGGGGGGGGGGTTGCTCATTCACTTTGTTATATGTCCCCAAAATATCTAGGGCATGTTGTAAAAAAGCCCGGCGGCATACTCCAAATGAAGTCTAACTTTATTCGGCTTCAGCAGGGCTCGCCCGAAACGAACAAAAGTGTATTTTATACACACTGCAGTTCTGCTCTGAGTTCTGAATGTTAGACTCGGCCTCTATATATACAGTATATAGTGCTGGAACGGAGGTTTCACCACGCACAGATCTCTGCTGTTTGTTTACATCAACCTCTAACGTGCTTTGACATAATTTGTCTCGGAGATTTCACTATTTCTGGCAACAGACACAGTGGACGGGGGTGCTATCTCTTTCCCATGGATGGATCTGGTTGTGCTTGTCAAATGCACATATGGAGTCAAATGCACATAATAGCCCCTGTCAAATGCATATGTATGGAGATTAGATGTCATGTCAAATGCACATACAGTATATGGAGATCAACATGCACTGTCCTGCACAACATAAACCAAATGCACATACCATATGTGGAGATAACATTTTCCACATGCACTGATGTCACACACAACAGAAACCGTGTCAAATCCACCTCATATGGAGATTTTCAGGGAGATTTGCACTGATACAGCAGTGGTTCTCACTGAAACCATGTATGATTAGACGTGTCATTCTTTATTCATCCAAAAAACACGATGATGATGAACAACGCCAATGTGTGCGTGTGTGCCCTGGGTGCCTCTGACATATACTAGAAATGTGCGGCCCGAACCTCTAAAGTTCGACACCTACGTGCCACTGCCGATGTGACAGATACCGTATGGCCATATCTGGAGATCTGTGTGTCTGTCAGTCCTTGTCCCTTGGCCTATTTACATTCATGCACTATAAGCTTCATTTAAAGGCTGTCGCTTTTACCCCAGAAGCTTGTAGGTCTGTTCGTTTTGGCGAGCAACACCGTCGTATGACGCAGTACATAAAGGTGGCACACATCTGCACGTACACACTGGTGTGTCTCCCTCTATTCTATTCTATTGGGCTTTATTCTCCCCCCCCCTCTCTCTGTGTGTGTGTGTGTGTGTGTGTGTGTGTGTGCGTGTGCGTGTGCGTGTGCGTGTGCGTGTGCGTGTGCGTGTGCGTGCGTGCGTGCGTGCGTGCGTGCGTGCGTGCGTGCGTGTGTGCGTGCGCACCGGGGGCCCATGATGGTCCACTTGTTTTTCACGGATGTGGCAACACCGATCCGCTTGTTTTTCACGGATGTGGCGACACCCCGGAGACCCGTACACTGTGCACCGTACACAACGTAGGTGGGAGGAACCTCAAGGTTTCGTAAATTCTCCAACTCTTTATTTTTGAAAAAAAAAAAAGATAGTTAGATGTTCACGCAAACACCTGTGCTATGTTAGCTATAACATACTTCCACACCCAGATTTTCCCTGCCAGTATATGGGGGATCTAACTGGGAATCTTTCATCTACAAGTGTACTCCTCTAACCTCTAGTGCACTGCTGTGCTCTCTATAGATTCATGTAAGCTTTCAGTCTGACCTACACTGATCCTTGAGCACAAATGGACCCAGAAAATCAATCTCATCTCACTGTTACAGAACCATGTTGGCCACTAATGAACTGGAGGAACTGGAGCCAGTGATTGCCTGCCCGTGATCACCTCTCCCTTAAACGTTGATGAGCGTTTTATAGATGAAGCCACCGCTGATAGCAAATCAATACATGTGTTTAACCCATTAAGACCGGGGAAAGCATCTGTCATTTTAAGATTTGAACCACGTTAACCATTATCTTATACATGGGGCTATTCAAAAATAGCAGATCTACAAGGACCTTGTAGATCTGCTATTTATTTATTCATTTTTATCGTGAAGAAGATTGCGAATCTTTGAATGTATATGTTTTTTAAAGCGAATATTTTAAACTCAAGTCTTTGCTTCTGGGGGATTCTACAAATGTCTTCTAAATCCTAACAGTTGTTGCTATAATATCGGTGGTTCGCTAACATTTTTCATGTCAAGGACCACCCCCCCCATTTCAAAATGTTTTGTTCCAGGGACCCCCAGAAGCAAATATTTGAGTTAAAATGTACACACATATTCAAAGATTTGCACACATTTGCACGATTTTCTTTAAAAAGAAAATGCAGATCTACAACCTCGTAGCTTGTATATCTGCTATTTTTGAATAGCCAAATAAATCTAAAAATGACACAGATGCGTTCCCGGTCCTCAATGGGTTAAAATGGACTTTCAACAGCGGCGATGTGATTCATTTGTGGTGAATGATTAGGAAACACGGAGCAGTCTGGCAGGAAGTAACGCAACAGATGTTTCATTCTACAGGAGGGATTCCAGCTGAGGATGAGGAATGATTGGAAATGGAAATTCCATCTCTATAAGTCTCTGGGGTGATATTTCCTCTCTCCTCTAATATCCTCATTTGAACTGGAAGTTCAAGTCGGTCCGCCATATATATTGACAGTCATGTCAGGTTCTCTCATAGCTGATTCAGGGAGCAGCGGGGAGCAAATCAGTGTTTCCACAACCTTGGGGGGGGGGGGGGCGAGGGCGGCAAAGATCACAGAAGCCTTGTCTGTTTGAAGGTAGTGTTAGCATAGTATGCAGTGGGAACCATAGGCTTACATATATACATAATCCTTCCACATCCTGCACACATGTTTCGTTTAACCTATTAAGACCTGAGGTTCCGATTCTACAAAATATTTAGATTTTGAGCTATGAGCTATGAGCTTGCAGATCTGCTATTTTTGAATAGCCAAAGAAATCTAAAAATGACACACAGATGCGTTCCCGGTCTTAATGGATTAAGGTCATCACGCACGGACAGGGAGGAGGAAGTGTTTGAAGAGCATGGCGGCTCGTTTGTTTTACGAGTTGCGGTTTGGGAGTCGGTGATATTTAGTACACACACACAGGAGGCCACAGCTCGACTGAAGAAGTCAGAAGATAAGCGACAGATGGATAGCGCTGTCCTACTGTGCCTTGTAGTTTCTGGGCGGGTTGAGAAAAGTGGAGCTTCGCGTACTAGGAGACGTTATTGACTGTCCCACCGTAGTGATGTCTAGTGTCTGTGACGTACAGAGACTAATACATCAATAACACAAAAACCCTACGGGAGGGAAAAAAAGGAGAAAACAGAAAAAAGCACAGGAAAAAGCACACCCACGCGGGTTATTGTTCCCGCAACTGAACTGTGACATATCCAGCATCTCGCTCCGGCTGTGTGGGCCAACGACAGATCTGGCCGTAGCCAGTAGGTGAGTGGGGGGTTGTTGACATAAGGGGGGACGGTGCCGAGTTGTTTTAGTTTGCCATGTATACACACGCACGCACGCACGCACGCACGCACACACACACACACACACACATTTCAGGCAAGGGTAGCTCCTATCTATGGTATTTAGCGAGTCGGTAGGAATAGCCTGTGACAGTAGTCCAACATTAAACAGATATTGCACGGGAAAAAAAAAAATTGTGTATAATGACAAATGATGTGTGGGATTCTGAACCCCAGGAAGACTAGCAGGTATCATTAGCGCCAGCTAATGGGGATACTTTTAATGTAAATGAATAAATACTTAAATAAATAAATGTCAAAGGAGCTACGTGTTAGAAAAGCTGGTATGCTCCACTAAACTTTAGATAGACGTTTCTAGACTGACACATGAAATATTTTCCCTCTACACGTGTGCTTCAAGGATGGGTTTAAAAGTAATAGTCGATAGTTGTGCTAGCAGAGATATGAATGAACAAGAAGATGAAAAACGAAACAATGTTCAGGCTTAAAGATTAGCACATGCAACAACGCCCCTGCTTTCATTTTTGTTTTCTTTCACAGATTTTTGTCAAGATGTGAGTCTTATTTCATTTTCGGATGAAGTGGGCCAAACAAAAAAAGTGCTAAACAAATGGATTGTGTTTTTAATACATACAGCCCCATTCCTTTGAAATGCCAGTCCTGTGAAGAATGGCTCGTTCCTTGATGAAAGCCAGTGTTAAAAGCTTTATCAGAGCATGCTGCACCTCCATACAAACAACAGATAGTTCTGTGTATGTTAACCTTCCCTGTAGAAAGATTTAACACTCCACCAAGCTTCTGTGTCGCAGGGAGGGAGATAGAAAGAACAACACTATGGGCCCTATTCTTCTTGCCAATGCTGCCCGCTGCCCGTGAATTAAGCAAAATGTCCCTGTCCCTAAATGGTATCTTGTGGCTGCTATACCCGCTATTCTCCGTTATTTGCGCTCGGAGGTGTGCTGAGTGGGCGTGTTGTTGCGCTTTCCCTAAAATTGCTATCTTGCCCACACACGTTTTTTTGTCTATTCAAAGAAGACACTAATTTGTGCCATGTGTCGTGCGCAATGCCATTCGCTCCGTTCAGTTTAATCAATTAATTGATTAAAAAAGCTTGGGCCGAAAATAGAGCCCAATAAGTACAAACCCAAACCCATGGGTACAAACTGGAGAAGTCCAGCGCGCTTCAGCCAGTTGAAGGTAGAAGGGCTCATCGATGCGAAACAGGGACAATCAGAGAGAATAATACCTGGGCACTTCAGAGGAGACTACTTGAATAAAATATATTGGAGCACTGGACTGGTCTACACGTATTCATTATTCATCAGGGGTGACTGACATTTGGACTTGTGTCTTCCTCAGAGTCAAACTGTTTGACTCTCTCTCCTGAAGTGCCCGGAGGTATTATTCTACTGGAGATCGTGTCTCAACCAGTGGTCCAAGGACTATTGGTGAGCCCAGGCATAATTACAGGTGGCCCTTTGGAAAATGAAAGGCGAACGTTTGGTGAAAAATAGCCAAACTACAAGCTCACAACAACGTGTCACGTTGCAATGCGTTGTGAGCTTGTAGATCAGCTATTTTCGGCTAAGAGATTTGGTGAAGAGGGAATACTAATAGATCCCTGGGATCCCTGTCAACAAAATAGTGTATGTGGTTTAAAGTGCTTAAAATGTAAACAGACAGGGGAGCACGCACACGCACACACACACACACACACACACACACACACACACACACACACACACACACACACACACAGTAATATCGTAAAATATAAAAGTAATAAAACACAGCACTGCGACACAATTAGTACAAAACACTGACGTTGGCCTACAAAGCAACCAAAGGTATGGCACCCCCGTATCTTCAAAGCCTGATCCAACCCTACAACCCCTCCCGCTCTCTCAGATCAGCTAACACAGGGAAGCTGTCAGAACCTTCTCTAAAACATCCGGGACAACGCTCCACACATCCCAGACTCTTCTCCCTTCTGGCTCCCAAACTATGGAATGAACTCCCCATTGCAGTTAGAACTGCAGACTCACTCCCAATCTTCTGCCGTAATCTGATGACTCACCTCTTCAGACTCCACCTTAGCCCGTAGCACTTGCCAATTATGCAAAGGTTAAAATGTAACTTAGATAGCATGTTATGTAGACAGATGCCAGGTCATTGTTGGCCTGCCGCCTGGCATATAGGCTGATATAGGTTCTCGGTTTACGTATGTATTAGGTATTATTAGATTATTGGTTTACTTACGTGTTACTTTGTAATTAGATTACAATTTTTATGCATTTGATGTATTATGTGTATTATCTTGTGTCCTTGCTCACTCTGTAAATCGCTCTGGATTAAGAGCGTCTGCTAAATGCCTAAACTGTAAACAATTTATTAAAATTGTGTTTGACACAAAAACAACGTATTTACGCCCACAACCCCTTCTGGGGAAAAGTCTGTCAGAAACAAAAACAAACAAAATATATATATGTTTTGGTTAAAAACACAGTGGTTGCAGTGCTTATACTCATAAAGCTGAGCCAAAGGGCTGCCTGGTGACTCAGTCAGGTACAATTATACACGGACCATATGTGCATTAATCCTGGTGAGAAAAACAACCAGCGTTTGACTCAGACCCCCATCTTGTCTTGCATTTCTCTCTCTCTCTCTCTCTCTCTCTCTCTCTCTCTCTCTCTCTCTCTCTCTCTCTCTCTCTCTCTCTCTCTCTCTCTCTCTCTCTCTCTCTCTCTCTCTCTCTCTCTCTCTCTCTCTCTCTCTCTCTTAAATGTGCCCACCCCTGCTCTAAGTGCTAAATGGACTGCATTTATAAAATGCCTTTCTTTCTCCAAAGCACTTTAAAATGTGTTTCACATTCACTGATGGCCAAGCTGCTTATCAGCAGCAGTTATGGGCTCTATGCTCTATCTAATGAAAAACGAAATATGATTATTTTGGGGGGTCGTAGCCTGAAAAGTTTGAAAACCTGTGACCTACTTACTGTATCTGAAAATAAAGCATACACATGCCAATAAATAAATAAATAAACCTGTGCCAAACACAGGGGTCTCTCTCAGCACCGGTCAGGGTTCCCACTAATCCCCGGATTGAAGTCACAGATTAATGTGACCGTGTGGGATGCCTTCTTATTATGAGCCACCTGCACCATATAATGTCTTTATTCACTGGTCAAGGTGACACTGAATGTTACATGAGGCCTGCATGGTCCAGCCAGCACCTCAGACCCCCTAAGGTACTGCTTCTCACAGTGAGGTCCTCGGATATTCAGAAATAGCCATTCTACGAGCCCACAAAATGTTGCGATGCGCTGTGTGTGAGCTTGTAGATCTGATATTTCCGAAGAATGTTCAATCAAATTTCGACCAACTTCTTTAGCCTACACCTGCAAACCAGTGAGGTCTCTTATGGGGGTCCGCGGCCAAATAGAAAAATAAAAATGTTTGAGAACCACTGCTCTAAGTATGTATTATTAGAGAAGTCCCCATTCATCTGCCTACAAAATTAACCTGTTGTCCCCCAAGCAGAATATACAACAGGATTACCTTTATTTAATTTACCCTTGATTTTCCATTTAATGAGCTGGCAGGAGATAATTTATCACAGTAACACATATGTTAGGTTTTAGAGATTCTAAAATAGATGCCCTGTGCACTACACACATCTTATTATATAGTGTGTGATGTGATGTGTTACTTTTTGCCAAAGTTCTCAGAAAAAAAGATACAGCGCTGTATATTTCCTGTCCAAAAGGTTATTTATTTAACTTATCATTGATTCTCATACCTGTTACACTTGACTATACTATATGTATGTTCATACAGGGATTCACAGAACATTAGCCTGGTTGTTTGAGTAAAAGTCATTCCTTTTGGGGGTAGTAGATATGACTCACTGCTGCCACCTAGTGGAGCAGTTACAAGGTGTGGCACTGATCAAACACATGGTCAAAACCACTATGTCCTCCTGAGCACAAAATGATGAACACAATCTAAATCATTGTAAGAAGACAGATCAAAACAACAATTAGTCACCGATCTCACAAAAAACAAGTGAAGGTGAACATATATAACACAGCATTTTATAGGACTGGTTCTTAATGTGGGGACTATGGGGACCTGTAGGGGTCCTTAAGAGGGGTCCAGGGGGTCCCCAGCTAAATGATTGATAATCATGAACCAAATGGACCCGTTACATAAATTGCAATTTATTTTTCTGCAGTGGGTACTCAACCCCCCACCCCCGGCAACAAATGCAAAAATCAAAGCGGGTTGCATTATGCCACAAACACGCAGCACCATTGTTTGCTGGTGAGTATACGTGTGCCAGTCTCAGTAACCAGTTGGTGCATATTGTGCTTCTCTGATACTGATACCCTATAATCAGTGTGTAGATCCCTCGCAAATCACACGCCAACAACGTTTTAACCCCTTATTTAATTAGCTGGGTGCAGTTTTAATTTGTATTGCAATAAATTATCTCTCTCTCTCTGTCTCTCAGCTTTGAAAACACAGCTTAGAGCAAGAGAGAGAGAGAGAGAGAGAGAGAGAGAGAGAGAGAGAGAGAGAGAGAGAGAGAGAGAGAGAGAGAGAGAGAGAGAGAGAGAGAGAGAGTACATTTCCAGACGTAGATCTGTACAGTTTGCTTGGCTGATGATGAAAACAAAACTGAAACAATTATTTAACAATCAGACTTTACAGATCACAGAGAGAGGATTGAATGACAGGAAAGCAGTCCTATCCATTTTCGCCGTGGGTGCTTGGTGCCTATGACTCTGAGAGGGTACATGGAACCGTATAATGGGTCGATTTGGTTCCACCCTCAGAGTTAAATTAACACTGAGGATTTTACAGTGTAGATTGGGGTCCTAGGGATTTGAAAAAAAATGTGGCCAAAGAAGGCTTGTCAAACTGGGGGTCCTTTAAAGAGGTGAAGTCTAAGTGGAGGATTTATGTTCCGCCGTAGGCTATAGACTACCTCTTTTCACTGACGAAAATTAAATAAAAACTAAGCTATGATGACTAAAACTAAGACTAAATATATTGACAATTTTGTCAACAAATAAAAACTAGACTAAAATGTTAGTGAGGGACTAGTGGAGAAGAGATCCAGTAGAACCAAAAGACAAGTCATTTTATGTTTGGTTGCGCTCGGGTGTTGCGCTCTGAAAATAGCAGATCTACAAGCTCACAACACATGCAGTGTGGCGCGTTGTGAGCTTGTAGATCTGCTATTTTCAGCATGCAAAAATCAGCATGTAAAATCAGCCATTACGACGCCATCAAGGCACCGCCAAAATACATTTTAGTCGACTAACTCAACTGTAGATTTATTCGACTATAATGTTATGATATTTAGTCGACTAAAACTAGACAAAAACTAAAACATTTCAGATGACTAAAATATGACTAAAACTACGTGGAATTTGATTCAAAAGACTGTGACTAGAACTGAATAAAGATTAGCTGTCAAAATCAACACTAGTTGGAAGTCAGCTATTTTGTAGGATGAAGTGATCAGTGGTGGTAAGTAATTAAGTGCATTTACTCAAGTACTGTACTTAAGTACAATTTTGAGGTATTTGTACTTTACTTGAGTATTTCCAATTTCCAATACTTTTACTTCTACTCCACTACATCTCAGGGGCAAATATTGTACTTTTACTCCACTACAATTATTTGAAAACTTTAGTTACTAGTTACTTTTCAGATATAAACTATGATGATAATGAAACATACATTAACCACTTTAGCCCTATTTTATACATACTAGGCTATTTGAAAATAGCCGATCTACAAGCTCACAACGCGTCGCATCGCGACGCGTTGTGAGCTCGTAGATCGGCTATTTTCAAATATTTAGTACTTTTACTTTTGATACTTTAAGTACATTTTGATGCCAATACTTTTGTACTTTTACTAAAGTAAATTTTGAATTCTGGACTTTTACTTGTATCAGAGTATTTTTATATTGCAGTATTGGTACTTTTACTTAAGTAAAGAATTTGAGTACTTTTTCCACCACTGGAAGTGATGCTTGGGTAAGACTCACCACAGAGAAGAGTGTGGTATGGGCCAGGGCCTGGTACTGCTCTATGGTGGACAGAACACTGAGGATCAGACAGGACAGAACGATGAGGAACCTGGGAGACATGAAGCACAACAACACAGCAATGCTTAGGAACTCATTAAATCCGGGAAAGCATCTCTGTCATTTTAGATTTAGTTGGATATTCAAAAATAGCAGCATGTAGATCTACTGTCTTTTTTTGAAAAATCTTGATAATTTGTGCAAATCTTTGAATATTTATATATTTTTTAAAGCAAACATGTGTAACCCAAATCTTTGCTTCTGAGGATTCTGCAAATGGCTTCTAAATCCTACTTTTTTTTCTGAAAAACGTATGTTGATATAATATCAGTGGTTCTCAAACCTTTTCATGTCAAGGACCACCCGAAATCATTATGTATTTGGCCGCAGACCTCCATCTCAAAATATTTTGTCCCAGGGACCCCCCCAGAAGCAAAGATTTGAGTTACAAATGTTCCCTTTAAAACATTTATATATTCAAATATTTGCACTTAATGGTCAAGATCAAAAATAGCAGATCTACAAGCTCATAGCACGGCACTGAGTGCCGTGCTATGAGCTTGTAGATGATCTGCTATTTTTGAATAGCTTGAAGTATAAAATATGAATGAAGTGGTTACACAGATGCGTTCCCGGTTACAATGGGTTAAATGATCAGGTTTTTGGTTAAACATTTTTTAAACATTTATATTATAATACGATATGCTGATAGTAATAATTGCTAGTTGATAGTGTTTATTCAGTCCCTGCCTCTCTAGCTCTTTAAAAAACACAAAATACAGGGTGGGTTGCCACTTTTATCCTATCACGAAAGAGAAACCTATAACAATCAACTCCAACTACTGTAAAAGTATTATGTATTAACATACTCCATACAGATTGGTTAAAATAATATTTTATTCATTAAAATAAAACTTCCAGATTGCAACGTTGACATGCAACCCCCGAATATGTGCTCCAAGGTCATGCTACTGTGTGTATATGCAATACAAACACGTGCGCACACACACGCACGCGCGCACACACACACACACACACACACACACACACACACACACACACACACACACACACACACACACACACACGCACACGCACACGCACACGCACACGCACACGCACACGCACACACACACACACACACACACAGGACATGCACAAAAAGTTCAGACAGAACACATACTGTACCATTCTGCTAATTCCCTGCAAGGTCAGAAGGAGCATTTCAACAATAAGAGGCTCTTGTGTCCCTGCCTGCTTCAGATAAAGATATTTTATTTTGCAGATAAGGCCCTCAAGTCGCTGTGCCACCTCAAGGGTGAACTTTACTGACCCTTAAACAGGTTGGTGGAGTAAGTACTCTGATTATTTACTTAAGTAACAGTAGAAATACTAGTTCACTTGTTTCATGTAAAATATTCAAAACGTACTCAGATTATATGCTTAAGTAAAAGTAGAAATACCACAATGTAGAAATACTCGTTTTTCTTTATAATTGACTAAATTGGTTAATGCATGTTTTGTATTAATAATCAAAATCTGCAAAGTAACTACATTTTCAAATAATTGTAGTGGTGTAAAAAGTACAATAGTTGCCTCAGAGATGTAGTGGAGTAGAAGTATATAAAAAAGGGGAATACTAAAGTAAAGTACAGTAAATATACTCAGTTACTTTCCACTGATGTTGTGCCCCTGCTTGTTTGAGATAAAGCTATTTTATTTAGCAGATAAGGCGTCAAGTGACTTGAGGACTTATCAAATGTATTGTCACATCACACGTTAACATATGTAATAGAGTGGGTGAAATTCTTCTGCATATTGGTACATTTACAGTTAGAATGGAGAAAGAAAGAATAGAGAACAAAGTTAATTAACAGGAAGGCACAGAATCAAATCTAATGCAATGTCCAATATAATGTTAAACGTTGCATGTGTAAATATAGCTCTGGTCCATAGCGTTAGGAGTTCTCTTAACGCTATGGACCAGAGCTAGGTGTTCTCTCAACCTTATCTTCATATAATTGGTCCTCGATACTCATTATAAGATGGCACCTTTTCTGTCTATTCATTCTGCATCTCAGAGGTGTGGACAGTTCAGAAAACTTAAAGCTTAAAACAATAAATTGATACAAATACCATGGCTTCTGTATAAGTTCCTGAACTTTCCAGGAAGAGAAGGAGGACATAATAATAACAATAAACTTGATGTGTATAGCACTTTTTAAGAACAGAGTCACAAAGTGCTTGCCATAATAATCCACAACACAAAGATAAAAATCAATGCACCACAATAACAACTAACAAGATATAACGACGTATACGTTAAAATTAAGAGTGCTGGGTGTTGAAAGCAGGTTTATAAAAGTGAGTTTTCAGAAAGGATTTGAAACAAGGCAGAGATTCAGCAAGCCTTATCTCCTCGGGGCAAGGCATTCCAAAGTGAAATATTGGAATGAATTGGACAAATTCATAAGCACACAGCTGAAACGATTTTGGACGTGGGGGTTATCTGTCACAAGTCACAGACTTTGCCTGTCTTGTCTAGGTCTTATATTTCTATGTTATGTTCATGTTCTAGTTTTCATGGTCCTATGTGCTACAGTATGTCTTCTCCAGCTGTATCTCTTTGTAATCAGCCCTTAAGAATATATAGACCAATTAATTGTTTACTAACATTGAGACTGGATGCGCAGGTGATTGTTTCACGCAATCAATTTCCAACCTGTTGTTTCGGGGTGCGCTAGTTTCAGCACACCCCAACCCCCTCTTGTGTGTTGGCTAGTGTGGCACGTCCTGGCGAGACCTGATAGAATGGGTTTCATTTAGTGCAAACTGGTTGCACGCATACTGGTTCTTATCAGTGTGACGTCGTCTGTTAAGGGGTCTATTAGTCTTGTTCTCCAGTCAGTCGTTGTCAGGTCATTGTTCAGGGTTGCATCAGTTTGGGATTGTGACGTCTTCTCTGTTCATCAGTATTAAGTTCACGCAAAAAATGACGTATTTTCTAACAATTACACAACCCACAAAGCCTTGAATTCATGGAGAGCTTTTAGTTTTTGTCAAATTCCTAAGCCAATAATTTGATGACCGGGTCATCGGTCGATTAGGAGACAGAATTATTCAAATTATTGGCTCAGGAATGTGACAAAAACACAAAAATATCTCCATGAATTCAAGGCTTCATGGGGTGTGGAATTGATCGAAAACCAGTATTTTTTTTTGGGTGAACTACTCATTTAACTCTTACCTGCCTTGCTGTCCTACATTTGGGTTCCTCACCACACCAGCATGTGACAGAATAATAATAATGACACAATAATAATAAAGGATTACTGTAGAGGGAAGAGATGGGAGTGGTGTAACAGAGAGACGCTGATATATGTAAAACAGATCATAATTCATTTCTCAAACTCATAACATTGTTTGATCAGGAATATATACCTCCTCCAGAGTCTGTGTTTCTATCTTATAATAATGCAGTTATGGGAAAAACATTATTATCCCATTCAATCCAGGAACGCATACAAATGTCTTCTAAATCCTAACAGTTTTCTGGAAAAACGTATGTTGCTATAATATCAGTGGTTCTCAATTTTTTTCATGTCAAGGACCACCTAAAATTGTATTTGGCCCCCAACATGATATGTTTTTGGTCGCGGACCCCCATCTCAAAATATGTTATTCCAGGGACCCCCAGAAGCAAATATTTGAGTTACAAATGTTTGCTTTAAAAATATATATATTTAAAGATTTGCAAAAACAAATCATGATTTAAAAAAATTTAGCAGATCTACAAGCTCATAGCGCGGAACTCGTGTCGCGCTATGAGCTTGTAGATCTGCTATTTTTGAATAGCTCAAAGTATAAACTAATGTCTATAGCTAACATCTAAAATGACACAGATGCATTCCCGGATTGAATAGGTTAAGATATTGCTACAGGAAGCGGACAGGGACATTGAATGATGTATTATATGGTGTGGTACAAGTGTAACTGGAGGAGTAAGGCATATTATATTGTCTCTGTCGGGTGGAAACCTCATATGTCCAAAACTGTTACTTTTCGGGATTCAAATAAAAAATAGCAAAAGCAGATCTACAAGCTCACAACGTGTCACGTCCGCTACACGTTGTGAGCTTGTAGATCGGCTGTTTTAAGCGCACAACACCGACGGAAATAAAATAGGTCTTCACACTTCATGGTCTGTGTTTGTTTTTACATTATGGAAGCTCTTATCTTATATCTCCCACTATGACCATGGTTTACTGGAGGCTATACCGGGAATCATGTACTCGCTTTTAGTGTCCCATATATGCACACATATGCATGCCATACAGAGGCATGTACTGTACACATACCACACATATAACACAACACACAGCTAAAAACTAAAAGCAAAATAGAATAAAGACATGCTAATGGAAGGGGTTAAAGAGGTGGTGCCATGGTTTTGCACGTTTTCTGTTTTTCATGTGTCTATGAGGTTGATAGAACTTCATTAAGGCCCCCGCTGGTGGTTTTATGGTGTTTCATGTCTTCTCTGACTATTTGGAGTTTTTTCCTGGAGGCTGAAACCATGAGAGTCAAACGTGCCAATCCAAAAACAGGGGCATAGTGACATCACAGAGCCCCCAAAAAACATACCCTCCCCCTCATTATCATAACACAACAGGTGTGGGCATGAGGAGGAGGAGGGACTAGGACAGGTGGGTGGTGCTAAGGTGGTGGAGGAGGTGCTAAGGTGAGAACCAGGCATACTTAATGAACTGGAGGCGTGTCCACATAAAAACATTTTTTTTAACAATTTCTGTACACTTTTTTTTTTTGAAAAAAATCCTTACATAATAATAATACCTTATGATCAGGTTTTAGGTTTGAAAAATATCAAGGCACTCCATCTTTAAGGGTTGCATGGTGGGGGTATCCACACTGCACTGCCCTCTCCCACCTGGAGAAAGGGAACTTGGATGAGAGAATGACTACAGCTCAGTGTTCGACATTACAGACATCCAGCTCCAAAACTGTGGAACAAATCTTCCACCGTAATCGACTCACCTCTTCCGCCAATGAGGCACTACACTGTCTCTATGCATTTAATGCAGGGGTCTTCAACCTTCTCAGGCCATGGACCCCCTAACTGAGAGAGAGATGAAGCAGGGACCCCCACTATATATTACATTAAAATTGTGTTGCAGATTAAAGCTTTTCACACAGAGACTTGGCGGACCGCCTGTAGCAACTCTGAGGACCCCCTAGGGGTCCCGGACCCCCTGTTGAAGACCCCTGATTTAATGTATTACCTTGTGTTTACCTTGCTTACTGTAAGTCGCTCTGGATTAAGAGCGTCTGCTAAATGCCTAATTTGTTCTGAGTCCCCCCCCTCTACTCCCTGTACACCCTGTACTGCGTGGCCACACACAGCTCCAACTCAGTTCACTGTTCACAAGTTCACTGACGACACAGCGGTTATAGGCCTCATCACTGACAACGATGAGTCAGCCTGCACAAAGGTGGAGAACCTGACACAATTGTGGTAGGAGAACAACAGTGGTGGAAAGTAACAAAGTACATTTCCTTAAGTACAGTACTTAAGTACAATTTTGAGGTATTTGTACTTTACTTGAGTATTTCCAATTTCCAATACTTTTAATTCTACTCCACTACATCTCAGAGGCAAATATTGTACTTTTACTCCACTACAATTACTTGAAAACTTTAGTTACTAGTTACTTTTCAGATATAAATTATGATATTACAAAACATACATTAACCACTTTAGCCCTATTTTATACCTAAGCTATTTGAAAATAGCCGATCTACAAGCTCACAACGCGTCGCTTTGCGACGCGTTGTGAGCTTGTAGATCTGCTATTTTCAAATATTTAGTACTTTTACTTTTGGTACTTTAAGTACATTTTGATGCCAATACTTTTGTACTTTTACTCAAGTACATTTTTAATTCTGGACTTTTAGTTGTAACAGAGTATTTTTACATTGCAGTATTGGTACTTTTACTTAAGTAAAGAATTTGAGTACTTTTTCCACCACTGGAGAACAACCTCAACGTCGACCACACCCCCATATACAGATGCAAACAGCAGCACGGTTTTAGGGAACCAACGGCTCATGTATTTTAATACACATTGAAACGATATCAACATCAACATCAGTGAACATGTTACCAACAAGAATCCTGGGAATGATGTGATGATTGATGATAGACGATGTGTGATTTATGTCCTGTCTGCCCCCAGCTTCCTGTTTCTCTACTATTACATCTAAATAAAGACATACTGTATAAACTGCAGTAAGAACTGTGGAAAATGAGGAATGCATCAATAATAAAATGGAGAGATTTAAATAGAGAAGCAAAAAACCCCACAAAGGAACAACAAACTTTCTATGATGATGATGATGACATAATTTGCTGTGCTAAGTCCGTCTGTCCGTCTACAGTAGTATATCTAAAATAGATATACTGTAGACGGACGGACGGACGGACGGACGGACGGACGGACGGACGGACGGACGGACGGACGGACGGACGGACGGACGGACGGACAGACAGACAGACAGACAGACAGACAGACAGACAGACAGACAGACAGACAGACAGACAGACAGACAGACAGACAGACAAATGTGTGACTTCATAACACATACTGTATACGAGTGTTCATTGTCTTGCACACTATATTACATCTGTGAAAGCAACCAGAACGCTCAGCTCTGATTATATTAGTGTTATAAATAGTATAACGCTGCAGAATAATACCAAAGAAATTGTGACTTTTCGCCCCAAGATTTCTGCAATTGTTCCATTGAGGACGTGCAACCTCCGCTCAACCTGTGTCTTTGGGAAGGTCGAAAACATCTACAAGTTGTTGTACCACAACGCAATGGTCCAATGTTCAATGCTTAAGGTCAAGAACCAAGAACCAAGCAGGATAAATACAAATACAGGTACAGAAGCATAGAAATGTTGGGTCATGTTGTTGGTCAGACAAGATGTGCTGTTGCATCGTGGGTGGAAGGTCATATGATAAACAGTCTGGACTCCCACACAACACAAGGTTGGAACCAGGGGTCATCAACATGCCGACTTGTGAAGGATATCTTCCTCAAACTTAAGTTTTGCCACGGACATACAAAATGAGTGGTCAACTAGAAAAAGTGCTCCTCGGAGCACCGGTCTCCGCCAGGTCAGGTAGGTTATTGTGGCCTCCTGGTGGCGCTATAATAGGCCAATGTGAAAGGGGTGTCATCTCTTCTTAGGCTTTTCACGCCAATCAGACACTGCATTCATGATTTGAGCTTTTGTTCCAAAAATGTGTTTTGCTAAATTAGACCTGATGGTGGCGCTATAACAGGCCAATGTATAAAGGGTGGCATTTCTTCCTCGGCCTAGTGGGAATGTGTGTGTGAAATTTCACGGAAATTGCAAGCTGCGTTCATGATTTGAGGCATTTTGTTCAAAACGGACCAATCCTGCAAACTTTGGAAGCCAACCTTAGCCAATGAGGATGGAATATGAAAAATCGGACAGATCCGTGTTGATCACATGACTATAGAGACACTGTGTACGAGTCAAGTCTATTATTGTTATTATTTCCATGGCCATCTCAGTAATTGTGTCTACTTTCTACTTCACACTTTCTAAATTGAATGAATGGCTTTGAACTTTTCAAAGCATTAAAGACAAGCAGAAACAGTGATTAGAATTGTCATATTGACTTCATCCACCAGTCATTATAATATCTATGCTTAAAAAACTCGGGCTCAGACAGATTTTTCCAGGCTCAGTTCATTTGGCACGTTCTGTATCCGCCACTGTTTGGTACCTGGTTTAACAAGGTCTGAATACCTGTCTGGCTGTGTCTTTATTAAAGTGTTAACGTCAATGGGCATTTGGGAAACTAAGCTCTTATCGCGTTAAAATCGGGTCATTCATTGGCATGGAAGACATTTGTTTTTGAATCGTTCTGGGCAGTGGCGTTTCTATGTGTACTGTCACCTTAGGCCAATGGTTCTCAAAGTGGGGTCTGGGGACCCCAAGGGTCCTTGAGCGGGTTCCAGGGGGTCCCCAGCTAAATTGCTTAATAACATCAAAATCAGTTTAACCACTTTAAATCTATTTCATACATCAGCATACAACAATGGACAGCAGGCATCTTGATGAGACTACCTGTTCTGAATATGAACAGTGTGGATAATCCAACGTCATGATGATTAGTGACTTGCAATTATATTCTGATTTTATTTGAGTAACAAGGTGTCCAATGATAATGTAGTAGAGTAAAATAACTATTTGAAATGTATTTAAGTAAAAGTGAAAGTTGTGATGAGTAGGGTATAAACTCAAGTAAAGTATTGAAGCAAAGTACTTGTACTTTGTTACTTTACATCACTGGTATTTCTGCATGAATGAAATCAGTGTCCTATAGTGATGCGCGGGTCGGGTTTTTTCATGACCCGCCCCGCGACGGAACCCAACCCGCCTCAACCCGCCCCGCGAACCCATATATAAATCTACGGCTCAACCCGCCCCGCGACCCGCGATTTTTTTTTTATTCTGTAAAATCATGGTTAGAAAATAATCCCCAAGTGTATTCAAACTGTTTTATTGTTAATATTCTTATTCTTATTAGGAATAAAGACAAAACAAGAGCATGTTATTATTTTAATTTTTTTTGCGTGTGAGAGCGCGTGACCTGCTCACCCGCAGCCCGCATAATTTTCTCCGAAATTCTGACTCGACCCACCCGCGCCGCGGGTTGACCCGCGGGTCCGCGGGTTACGGGTCAACCCGCGCATCACTAGTGTCCTACCTATTCTGAAGAAAACCTGGAAACTGGCAAGTCAGCCACTGTATACTGGCTCTAGTATTCAATTTGTTTTAATCGAAGATTTGCCACGGACATGGAAAAGTCTTGCCACAGACACGATTGTGACACATTGATGACCCCTGGTTGGAACTGGCAGCCATGACTAACAGCAACAGAAGAGAACGTAGCCCACTACCTATTCAAGTACATAATATTTGAAAGGTTATGGTGTTATGGTTCTGTTATGGGTTATGGGTCTGACTGGCCTACTAGGCGGCTAGCCACAGTGACATGCTTAAATGCTTGGCTTAAAATGTTCAAGAGCAAGCAGTCAAAGTATGTTGCACGAGCAAACATGCGTTCCCTGATAGCACACACACATACACACACACACACACACACACACACACACACACACACACACACACACACACACACACACACACACACACACACACACACACACACACACACACACACACACACACACACACACACACACACACACACACAGTGAGAGTGGGTAACAGTGATAAGGCTCCTGGGTCTTTCAGGAGTCCTGGTCCTGGGTCACTGATAAGGCTGTGCTTGTTCCTAACTGCTCCAGACGTCCTCCTCCTCTCCCACACACACACACACACACAGACAGCTGAAGCTCCATCCTGGCTGTTCATTTAATCCTCTCACTCTGAGGGTTTTAATTTAATCCTGAGAGTTAAATGACTCGCCCCTGAGGGGTTTTAATGTGCACTAACTCACTTTGCAAAAGAAAAGGAGCCAAGCGATCCCAAAGCCCTTTGCATCAGTGGCTCCCAAAACATGGTGTCATGTTGACTGATATATATGACTGAAGAAGGACACACGACCGAAAGCTAGTGGTGGAAAAAGTACTCCATTTGTTTTACTTAACCCATTTAAACCTGAGGCCGATTCTAAAAACGCCTTCTATATCACAGTATTTTCACAATGTGTCGCGATGCGACACATTGTGAGCTTGTAGATCTGCTGAGAAAATGTAGGACTGAAGGTGTTAATGTTTGTTTTGTAATAATGATCAAAATCTACAAAGTATCTAGTAACTAAAGTTTTCAAATAATTGTAGTGGAGTAAAAGTACAATATTTGCCTCTGAGATGTAGTGGAGTAGAAGTAAACGTATTGAAAATTGGAAATACTTTCGTAAAATAAAAGTACCTCAAAATTACTTAGTTACTTACACCACTGCACGTCACAGGGTATGCCTGGAGAAGGTCATACGACCGACAGCTTGCATTAAACTGTGATATCTGCTCAGTGTGTTGAGTGTGTGGCGCTGCTGTTTGTTGTGTCTACTTTTATTTTGTCTAAACTTTTTCAAAAACATGTCACTTTTTTTTCCAGATATTGCGATGCAATATGTTGTGAGCTTGTAGATCGGCTATCGACATGACTATGACACTGCCATACGTCAAAGTATAAAATAGGGCATTCAGTTATTCATTCAGTTATAGTACATTTTTCTGCCCAACATTTTTCAGACACCAATGCAGTGAATTTCGCCGTGTGGGAACATTTCGTTGTTTGTTTGTTTGTTTGTTTGTTTGTTTGTTTGTTTGTTTGAGAGAGAGAGAGAGAGAGAGAGAGAGAGAGAGAGAGAGAGAGAGAGAGAGAGAGAGAGAGAGAGAGAGAGAGAGAGAGAGAGAGAGAGAGCGCCACGGTGGCATTCATATAAAACACATTAGAAATCACATCCTTCACGAGGCCCTTAAATGCTTCGAAGGGTATAATGTTTTTTTTTTTTTAACAGAAGATATCATTATCTGAAGATTTGCAGCTCCAGCCACTCCTTGTTTAACTTATAACTTAAAAAGGCTGTAGGCCTATCTCGCTTCCTAAGCACTTTTTTTTACTTTGAAAAAATAAAAAAATAAAAATCATAATGGCCAGAAATAGATAATAGTAATTTGGGCACTCAATGAGTTAATCCTTTGTCTAATCGACTATAGCTGATCTCCAACCTCAGTCACAACGTTTTGCGTTGCAACACATTCTGCTAATTTCAACAAATTTCGAAAACATTTGAAAAAACAACTAGTGAAATGGGGCCTTGTGCACAATGAAGACTTTTACTTTTGTTACTTTAACTTACTTTAACTTACTTTAACTTACTTTAACTTACTTTAATTTAGACCTGAGGCCGACTCTTCTAAATCCTGACCTAAGTATGTATTCAAAAATTACAAAAAATATATGTTTCTATATACTGTATATAGCAACAGGAACCCCAAAAGGGGTTCCAATCTTGAAAGGTATAGTTACAATAGGGTTCCCGCCCAAAATGGTATATATATTTATTGTATATATAATGTATATATATTTTATGCCAATACTTTTTTCTACTTTTACTCAAGTATGAATGCATGCAGGACTTTTACTTGCAACGAGTGTATTTCTACATTGCGCTACTTTTACTCTATTTAAAACAAAACAAAAATCTAAGTAATTCTTCCAGCACTTGGACCTGGACCCTGGACAGGAAGGTTTCCTTCCTGTCCAGCAAGCAGCACATGCAGGTTGAGAGGGTGGCAGTGCCAGGCAGGACCATGTACTCTGTCTGTCCAAAGACATGCAGGCTGTGCCAAGTTTAGCTGCCCCCGCTATCAGTGGCAGTGAGTGGTCCCTGATAGCACACATGATGGGGGCGGGTTGGAATGAGGGAAGATCATAGCTAATGTATTCATACACCACATTCCTACAGCATACTGCTGCACTGAGGCCTCTAACACTCCAGCCTGGAGCTGTTGTGGAAAGCAATGGTTCTCTAACCTGTGGGTCAGGACCCCCAGGGGGTCCCTAGATCAGTGCTTCTCAAACTTTTTCATGTCAAGGACCCCCAAACTGTCACTTATTAGCCCGCGGACCCCCATTTGAAAAGATAAGCCAGGGACCCCCATGAGAGAAGATTTTTACGGCTCTAGCATTCTCAACCATTTTCATTACAAGGGCCCCCAGTTTGACATGCATTATTAGGATACGGACCCCCATTTAATGGCATACTGGGACCCCAATTTATATTGTAAAATCTATGTTAATTTAACTCTGAGAGTGTAACAAATGGAACCAAATGGACCCGTTAGGGTCCATTTGGTACCATTTGTACACTCTCAGAGTTACAGACCCATATGGGTCCATTTGGTTCCTATCCATCATTTAGCTGGGGACCCCCTGGAACTCCCTCAAGGACCCCTGGGGGTCCCCGGACCCCACTTTGAGAACCAACGCCCTAGATGACAGTGAGTGAAGTGACTATTTAAGGACTTTTAAGACCTTATTAATACCTTAAAAAAAATACCATTACTGAATCAAAAGTAATTAACAAACTATACTATAAAAAACT
Source organism: Gymnoscopelus microlampas (assembly GCF_963454915.1). Taxonomy (NCBI): domain Eukaryota; kingdom Metazoa; phylum Chordata; class Actinopteri; order Myctophiformes; family Myctophidae; genus Gymnoscopelus; species Gymnoscopelus microlampas. The sequence goes on from NC_139962.1 coordinate 8,562,613, forward strand.
GGTCAAACATTGGCCAAATAGTTAAATAATATAAGAAAGCAGATTAGAAAAAAAAAAGCTAATCTACAAGCGATAAGCGAGGCGTTGTGAGCTTGTAGATCAGCTATTTTCACAATATTTATCTGTGGAACCGAGTCAAACTAAATGTAATGCCTCAACTCCTACAATTCAAGTGCTTATCAGGGAGGTGCTTATGATTATTTTGGGGGGTCAAAGACTGGTCAAAGGGGGGTCCATGCAGCAACATTTAAACACGTTTTAAACACTTGAAACCCTAGCGTCCCTATTCTGGAGGCAAAATAGAAGTTGATGCTTGGTCTCCTTATTAGAAGGACAATATCTGTCAGCAGACACAGGCAGAGACGTGTGTTTTCAATGAGTCTAACATGGTTAACATGGAGTTTGAAGTTACAATGGGTTAATATAGGAGGGGTGTGTCTGATGAAATTAATATCAAATATCTAAATATTGAATCGAGCAACTTAAAAACTGTCTGGGGTGAAACAAAAAAGCCTGAGTAGACGTGGAAACGAACCGCTACGAGCAAGTATTTTTGAAAAATCTTGAACATTGTGTGCAAATCTTTGAATACATATACTTTTTTTGAAACATTTTTAACTCAAATCTTTGCTTTTGGAGGTCCCTGAACAAAATATTTTATAAATGTTCGCTTTAAAAAAGTGTATATTCAAAGATTAGCAAAAATGTTCACGTTTTTTCAAAAATGGCAGATCTACAAGTTCATAGCGCGGCACTCGGTGCCGCGCTATGAGCTTGTAGATCTGCTATTTTTGAATAACCAAAGAAATCTAAAATGACACACATACTTTTCCGGTGTAAATGGGTTAAAGGACGGCTATTCTAAAACACATTTTCATAAATCTTGACTTTAGTGCAAAGGCTTCCTGGCCCCATGGATAAAAGAACAACAACAACAACAATAGCAGCCATCTGTATCTCCCACGGTGCTTTGGGATGTCAGTGTGTTAGTGTACAGTATTGTATTGCTTGACGAAACACCCAGCTTTTCAAAATAACGTGACAAGACAATCACATTGATTTAGAGATTTGTTCAGCGATGTACTGAAAAACTGCGAAGCTGCTACAGCTGCTTCACCTAATCATTAATCTCACGCCAGGCAACTAATAATCAATCATTCAGTATTATATAGCGTCTTTTGACATACTGTACACTTGTGGGGGACCAGTGCTTAGATTGTAGTGTATAGTGTTGTTTCCCTGCTGTTGCCTCCCATGGCAGAGGGGAATGGAGGATTCATCTTACAGTAGCCCTAATGCAGTGGTTCTCAAACTGTGGCTCTGGGCCCCCAGGGGGGGTCCCCAAATGATTTCCGGGGGTCCCTAGATGATTTGCTTTAATACGCAACATTGTTTTCTCACTCAACAATAAACAAACCAACATAAAGTACAAGTGTATAAAGGGTATCTGCACCTTTCTAAAGTGAAGAACTTTTTAATACCTCTAAAATGAAAAAAATCAACACACTTCTATACTATAACAATATATCAAATATTAGCTAAGAAAGACGCTTAAAAAAAGTATAATAATAGCTGATCTGCATGCACACAACGCCTCAGACGTTGAGTTTATGTAGATCAGCTATTTAAAAAAATATTTATCTGCGGAACCGAGTAAAAAGAAAGAGTAATGTATCACAAGCTATGATATGATAGTAGCTATACAGTGGGCTTGAAAGGATCCCTGGCTAATACGCCAAATATGCCTTAATACATTAGAATTGTCCTCTATAACTAAAATGTTAAATTAAAAACCCATTAAATATTTGATCTATTTTAGAAACAGTTATATTATTATTTCATTAGGGGCAATGCCCGTCGCAAGTTGATGATGTAAATCATTTTAAATATTGATTTGATGCTCAGGAAGTATTACGTTTTTTTTTTTTCACACAGCATTCCATACATTCCATAGGGCTGGACCACACATGGACCAATGACATCATCAACTTGCACATTGCCCCAATAGGCTCTATGCACAGCAGCCATATTATCACTTCCTTCACAGGTGTTACCAGTGATACTAATGAAGGCTCTGTTCCATTTAGTGTAGCACAGTAGTTCTCAGAGTTTTGAATTTCAGATTTCCACGACCCCCATAACTCTGAGAGTGTACAAATGGAACCATACACTCTCAGAGTTACACATCCGTAAAGGGCAATTTGGGAGTGTTTCCAGTGAGCCAAAATGCACAATATCAGCACCCTGACTCCTGTCTGACCAGAATGGAACAGAGCCTTCATTAGTATCATTGGTAACACCTGTGAATGTCTTACAATATGGCTGCTGTGCATAGAGCCTATTGAGTGAAAGATTAGCTATTTCTAAAATAAATACAATATTTAAGGAGTTTTATTTTTTTTATTGTAGTTATATAGAGGGCAATTATAATGTATATCAAGGCATATTTGGCTTATTAGCCAGAGATCCTTTTGAAGATGCTGTGTAAGTGATACTTTTCGGTTAAAACTATTAGTTTTGTGTGGAAAAAGTTAAAGGTCTATACATTCTGATAGTAATCGTTGGGGTCTCCCCATCACTCTTTAGTGAAAATAAAATACATTTCCAGGTGGGTTACACATTTCATCCAATATGGAGATTGGCTATAGAACCCCACAAAGGTTCTTTTTAGCGTGTGTTCCAGTTCCAATTTCACGTATTTATCCTGTAGGCCAGGCTATCATCCTGATTGGATGGAATTGGTATTTACTAATTGATATTATAATTGGTATTTATTGGTGTTTACTAAAAGCTGGAGAGAATGCAGACCTCTGTTATTGAACAAATACTCTACAGCAATGATTACTATCATAATGCTATTTAACACAAGCTAAACTAAATGAATAAATACATGAATAAATAAATGAATTAATGTATTAATAAATACATGAAACATATATAAAACACGTAGGCACTGCACCTTTAAGTCCACCCCAGCAATGACCGACACCAATATATAACTTTTGAAAGTTGTTATGGAGGTTCCTGTTTTCCAAAGCATACTTTTATTTATCCCTGAAACATGACTGTCATATAATGACAGTCACCCGTACATCTACATAAACGCTCAAATTTCTAATTTAAGGTGCTGACCCCATGGCCATAAAAGTAACAAATTGAAACGCTTGGGTATAAGTACCCGTATCTTCTGTATTGTCAATTAAAAAGCATTTTAATCCAATCGGTGGCCATTTTCTCAAACTTTCCATCATATGCTTTCAACTACGCGACCCTATTGGTTGGGAGGGGTATTGCACTCTGATACATTATATCTCTATGAAAAAAATGGCCACCAATTGGATTAAAATACTTTTTATTGAACAATACAGACAATATAGGTACTTAAACCCAAGCGTTTCAACGTGATACATCCATAGCCGTAGGGTCAACACTTACCTATCCGTTTCTATTATCTCATTCTATCAACAGGCAGGTATATCTTATCTTATAAACGCACATATGATTATAATAGTCTGCTACATTATAATGAAAGTAAAGTAAAGTCAAGTTAGTCAGATCCACTCACACAGTGAAATGATAGACGAAGCACTTCCATCCTGTCGGCCGCTCCAGAAAGTTGTAGACTTTTCCCTGGATAAACGCCCGGGTGACCGGGGGCTTCACCCCGGCGCTGTACACCGACATGCGGACAGACATGCGGGGGTGAGACAGATAGGGGTGGTGGTGGAGGACCGTGAGGTGGATGTTGTTGTTCTCCTGTTGTCCTCCTCCTCCTCCTCCTCCTCCTCCACTGTCCTCTGATGGCATGGAGGCGTTGGCACCACGGTTGGCAGTGCCAACACCCCGCGGACGCGGACCCTCTGGGACCCCCTGCCCCTGTGCGCCCTGAAGCGTCGCCGCTTCTGACATCTCCAACCCGGCTGGGTTCTTCTCATGAGACGGAATGTTACAGTCCCACTGTCCTATTTTAAAAGACATTTAATTTATATTTATAATAAAGAGTTTCTTCTCTTCCAGTGCGGATTAAGCCTTCATAAAGTGGCCGTCCGTTCCTTATAAACACCTTCTTCTTCTAGGCCAGCTGCTGTTGCCTGCTGCACTTGAACTTGAACTTGAAACCTGGAGGAAACGTAACGCAACATCACTCTACATTCCTCTTCACGCTATCAGTACAGACTGACTGACTATCAGTAAAGTCGACTTAAACTTGTGTTGCTCCAGATTAGCCAGTGAGAGACTGACTGCCAAGTTGCCAACCTGTTCAAGTAGGCCTAATTTACTAGAGTATTTCCATGTTTTGAGTACTTTTAACATCTACGTCTCTAGGCTAAATATCAGAGGCAAATAGGATATTGCAGGCAGCCTATACTTTATACTCCACTATTCACCCCGCATATATGGACATGGCTATAGTTACTAATTACTTTGCAGATTTGGATTATTACCATAATACAAAACATACAATGGCCCACAGTTCTCAAGACATATTGTATACTTAATAAATTTGACAAATTATGAAAAAAAAATAGTAGGGTACTTATACTTTGGTAGGCTACTGCTGTATTATTTTGATGCAAAAAAAAAAAACTTTTATTCAAGTCAAATTTTGAATGCAGGCTTTTTATTATTTTTTTATTTTTTACTTATAACAAGAGTAGGCCTATTTGATCTATTGCTACATTTACTTAAGTAAATAATCAGAGTAGTAACCTACTTGATCCAGTCAGAAGACAGAACACTTACTTCTCAGTGGTAGGGCTGTGGGCTGGGCTGTGTGTTTCTCCTCTGGGTCTCATTCAGTGAAACATGACCAGCTGTTCAGCATTTCTATGTAGGCTGTTCTACCTGGATGACTTTCAGAGCAACTCTTCAACACCATGCATTTTCATTTAATATTTCCGCCAGGCAACTCCCACACACACACACACACACACACACACACACACACACACACACACACACACACACACACACACACACACACACACACACACACACACGGCGCGCATACACAAACATGCGCACACGCACACACACAGCGCAGTGCACTTTTTGTATTTCATTACAGTTTCTTAAACCAGTGTTTGTTCAAAGTGGGATCCGGGTGGTCCTTGAGGGAATTCCAGGGGGTCCCCATCAGCAAAAAGATCACCACCCTACCCCCCTTGTATCCTCGCTTGTATTGTTGTATTTTATATGATCTACAATGAATGTTTTTATATCATCAGGTCTTTGATACTCACTGTTGGTACTTTGTGATGCCTGTCCATGTGTTCAGCAATTGTTTGGGGTGTGGCCTAGAGTCTCTGTGAAATAGGCATTTAACCCTTTCTGGAGATATGTGAGTATCAGCTTATGTATGTGCGAAGGAGAACAAATGTCTATGAATCAGAATCAGAATCAGAATCAGGTTTATTGTCACATCACAGGTTTACAAGGTTGCCATCGCAACGTTAATTTCCATAGAAAGAAGAGGGGGGGGAGGGAGAAGAAGAAGAAGAGGGGTGGGGGGTAAGTGGGAAGGAGATCAAACAAGAGAACAGCAGAAAGGCCAAACAAGTTATCTACATATTTACAAAAGTACCTGAGATAATAAAAACTAAGGTGCCTGAGCATAGCAGCAATGTATGTATTGTGCATGATATACTTAATGTATGGACGTTAAGGTGCTTAGAGAAAAAAAAGAGCACAATGAAAAAAGACAACAAGTCAGTGTTATACATGGGATTAAGGTGCAAAAGGTCAGTGCGTGTCCCTGAAGGTGGACTGACCCTGGTATAATCCATAGGTTTTGTTGTTTATGATTTTGTATGACATTTTGGTTTAACCTATATATCTGATGTCATTGTATAACAGGTGCAGACAGGGGAGCTTGATGTGTGGAAACATTGAGAGGTTTCTGATGTGTATGTAAATAATAAGAGCTAAGGTAATCCTTGTATTGGTTTGCCCATTGTATCTCATGTGACATTTTGTAGCTGAATGCATATTGTGTTTATGTATTACATGCTTTGTGCATATTGTGACATGTCTGCTTTGTCATTGATCTGTAGGTCCATGTGGAACAAGCGGCACACTAGGGACCACTGTTCCTTTTCCCTTTTGATTTATGTTTGATTTACTTTACTTTTTGTACCAGTCTTCTTCCCTTATATTTGCTCAAACACTTTTAACCATTTTTATATATGCACATAAATGAAAGTACCATTTTGTAAGCTTTTCTATAATAAAATAATTGCTATTTTTATACCCTACACTTTGGTCTGCCTTACATTTATGTAGCGGGGTAACACTAGCATCCCTTTTCTGAGGAGAACTTTAGCCAAAAATAGCCGATCTACAAGCTCACAACGCCTCGCGCTGTGAGCTTGTAGATCGGCTATTTTTGGCAAAGAGTTATAGGTGTAGAGGGAAAAAAGAGCATCAAGCGTTTATCTGAAACACGATTTTATATAATATAGAGGGGGTCCCTGCTTCATCTCTCTCTCAGGTAGGGGGTCCTTGGCCTGAAAATGTTGATGACCCCTGATCTAAAAAGATTGTGAACATTTTTCATTTTAGATTTTCTTTAACATAAATCTTCTCTTATGGGGGTCCCTGCTACTAAATATTTTCAGATGGGAGTCTGCGACCACATATCAATGTATGGGGTCCTTGACATGAAAATGTTTGGAGAAACACTGTCTTGAAGGGATAGTTCACCCCCAAAATGATTTTTTCCCCCTATCTATTCAACCTAGACTTGAATTCATGGTTATGTTAGTTTTTGTCACATTCCTAAGCCAATAATTTGATGACCGGTAGCAGTTACCGGTAGGAGACACAAAGAGTCTCCTTTGTATCTCCTACCGGAACCGCTGCCTACCGGTCATCAAATTATTGGCTTAGGAATGCGACAAAAACAAAATATCCTTGAATTCAAGTCTCCGTGGGGTGACAAATAGATAGAAAAAAAAAATGTTTTGGGGGTGAACTATCCCTTTAACAACAATCACATTATAGAACTTTGAAATCATAATTAATACACCCTTATCGAGGGCATATAACATCCTTAGAGACACACACAGGATTATCAACCTGGGAACCTGCAGCTCAGAGATGTGTGATTGAGTTAAATCCAGGAGAGCAGAAGGCTCAGCAACAAATTGTGTTGTCTGTGTTCCAACTCCTGCTCGGCATCCCTCTGACGCCCATTCACCTACACTGTAGAATACACTGCTGTTACTGCCTTTTACTTTAAAGCTGCTCTATGCAACTTTCCTCTTCTACCCTGGATTTGAACCCGGTTTCCATGCGCAGTACCATTGAACTAATAGCATTTGACCATTGAGCCGGCCTGCTTGCTCAGGGGATAAATGTAGACATGCCGGATCCTGTGTCTAGGTGAGACATGACCTTAAATGGATAAGTTGTATTGTATGAACATACTCTACCATACAGATTGGACAAAATTGTATTAATTAAAAAAGGTCTAGTGCTGCTTTAAGTTTATTGCATAAATACTATGTTAAAAGTAAAAGTCCTGCATTGGAAATTTTGCTTGAGTAAAATTACAAAAAATATATACTCAGAGCAGCAAATGCAAAATTACTCATTATCAGAATGGTCCA
>NC_139962.1:8577722-8907722 GCF_963454915.1 Gymnoscopelus microlampas
AAAAGTACTCAAATTCTTTGCTTAAGTAAAAGTACCAATACTGCAATATAAAAATGCTCTGTTACAAGTAAAAGTCCAGAATTAAAAATGTACTTGAGTAAAAGTACAAAAGTATTGGCATCAAAATGTACTTAAAGTACCAAAAGTAAAAGTACTAAATATTTGAAAATAGCCGATCTACAAGCTCACAACGCGTCGCATCGCGACGCGTTGTGAGCTTGTAGATCTGCTATTTTGAAATAGCCTTGGTATAAAATAGGGCTAAGTGGTTACTGTGTGTTTCATAATATCATAATTTATATCTGAAAAGTAACCAGTAACTAAAGTTTTCAAATAATTGTAGTGGAGTAAAAGTACAATATTTTCCTCTGAGATGTAGTGGAGTAAAAGTAAAAGTATTGGAAATTGGAAATACTCAAGTAAAGTACAAATACGGTCCCACCGCACTTCTATTTTACCTCTGGGGCGGAATCTGCCAATGCTTTGTCAATGCAAATGCGTGGATTCTTGGAAAAAATGCGCATGCAACCATGAATCCACGCATTTGCATTGACAAAGCATTGGCAGATTCCGCCCCAGAGGTACAGTAAAATAAAAGTGCGTGGGACCGTGCCCTTAGACTAGTTTACAGTAAAGACTCAGAGGATTTTAAAGCAAGCAGCAAGTAGCTACTTTTGCTACTTTTGAATTTGAAAGTTTTTTCTGGACATATGAGGTATCCACCCGACAGAGACGATATGCATTACGCCACGGTCTCCCATTTGATACCGTGTTATGTTTTATCTCTGTGGCCCCATTCCACCCACACATACTGTAACATGTGAACCTGCGCCTTATTTTTCATCATAATTTTTTGATAGAAAAGACTGCATGTAGACAACATCAATACAACAAAGATGGGTCTGCAATTTTCTGACACAAACAACATAATTGACAACAGTAAAAAGTAAATAAAGACATTAAAAACATACTAAAATAAATAAATAATAATAATAATAATAAACAGTATCAACCCAAGACACACTAAAGAGATAAGATAAGACAAGACACAGATTTTATACTTTTAAACCTTCATTTTGCACTTTAATTTCATGTACAATGTGTTTACACTCGTTCACACCCCAATCTCATGTACATACACACCTGCTGCTGCGTGGACCTATACCGAAATGCAACATATGTCTAACATCATGTAAGGCCTGCTGGCTATGTGTATGTATGACGTATGTAGACATCTTAGGTTTTTGCCTCCCTTTGATATGTTTTTCTTTACTGTTTGATTTGGGTTTTTTTTTCTCTGAGGGGAGCGCTAGTTTATTTATTTATTTTCCTTTCACTTTCAGTCTCAACTGCATAAAGAAAGGTTTTACAGCCATGACCTTTTACATGCCATATAAGCAGGGCTGCCAACACTCCTGGATCACGCAGGAGTCTCCTGGTTTTCGAAATTAACATGAGATTACATTAACCACTGAGCTTGCAGATCTGCTATTTTCGAAAACGTGTGAAATGGATTCTGCAAAATGAGTACTTCTAATTTTGGTACTTTGAGTACAATTCCGGACTTTTACTTGTAACGGAGTAGTTCTATATTGTGGAATTAATACTTTTACTCAAGTAAAAAAAATAGTACTTTTCCCCACCTCTTCTCGTGTGTGTGTGTCTCAAAGAATAAGTCAGCCTTCATGGAGCAGGTAGCTACAGGCCTACCACTGAACTCTTATCTGCATTGTGATGCATGTGGCTTCATACACAAATTGCACAAATGGCGTGCACAGACATTTTGAGGGGCAGGTGCTCAAGTAAAAAAAAAGGGCCTTGCACGGCGCACGGAACTGCCGGCTGCCTTAGTAGTGTGAGATTTATAGAAGAAAATTGCAAAGCACATTTTGGGGAATTGTTAATATATTAGAAGCTTTTAATCCAGAATTGATCGATGTCACCATGGGCTACATACTGTAAACCAGGGGTTTTCAACGTTTTCAGGCCAAGGACCCCGTAGCTGAGAGAGAGATGAAGCAGGGACCCCTCTATATTGTATAAAATTGTGTTTAAGATTATACTTTTTTTTGTTTACTTGGTCTGCTCTTTTTTCCCTCTACACCTATATCTCTTTGCCAAAAATAGCCGATCTACAACTGCGAGGCGTTGTGGGCTTGTAGATCGGCTATTTTTGGCTAAAGTTCTCCTCAGAAAAGGGATGCTGGGTTTCGAGTGGTTATGGTAAAAAGAAAAATCATATCACATAAAGATTTGGTGGACCCCCTGTAGTAACTCTGAGGACCCCCTAGGGGTCCCGGACCCCCTGTTGAAGACCCCTGCTGTAAACTGAAAAAAAAACAACTTTTTTTTCTCCTTTTTTTGAAAAGGGCACTTCTGGTCAAGAGGGCAAAGGGCAGGTGCTCTAGCACCACCTAGAGTCCCTGCAAATTGCACACATTTTTTACAATTCATTGCTAAAGATTTGACCACTAAGCCACTCTTATTAGCCTGCATATCGTCTTTGTCAGATCCACAAGCTCGAAACGTGGCGCGAAGCGACGCGTTTCGAGAGCTTGTGGATCTGAAAGAAAGATGATAATATATGGAGATAAGAGGTTTCTGCCCGACAGCTACGACACATTGTTGTCTCCGCCAGGCCGAAAGGCATGGCGAGAGAGTATGTTTTGCACGCACATTCGCACTACGTTGAGGAACAAATGCCACCCTTTTCACATTGCCCTATTATAGCGCCACCAGGAGGCCGATTTGGTGGCGCTATATGGCGTGCTTGATTTGGGGGTCTCTATAGTGCTTGCCAACGTGCTGTCACCACGGGGGGGCATGGCATAGTAGCTGCCGACATACTGGTGGGGGGCAATGTTAAGTCAACCTGTTTATACCCCACAAAGATGTCCGACGCTACCAAATTACACTTGTTGACGCCCCCTTCAGGATTTTTGGCACGCACTATAGTCAAGTGATCAAGACAGATCCGTCCGATTTTTTCATATTCCATCCTGATTGGCGAATTCCAAACATTGCTGGCCCCACAATAACCAATTAACCTGACCTGGCGGAGACATGTCCTCCGAGGAGCACTTCTTCGATCCAGTTCATTATTATTCACCTCATTCAGCAGGGGCAGTTCTCTGTTCATTTGAGATCAAAGGTTCAGTGATGGACCTTTGATATTTTATTTAAGTAAAAGTAGCGACGCCACAATATAAAAACAACAACTTTGTAGTAAGTAAATGTCCTTTGTTCAACATTTAAAAAAAGTATTGGCATCAAAATAAAACCCACCAAAGTAAAAGTACACAATGTTTCAAACATAATTGTATAATTTAACTTTTTTTTTCTCTAATACCCACTGTGAGCAAGAATTAAGCCTTATTTGGTTAATGTTTCTAATAATAATCTAAATTGACATAGTAATGTAACTAAAGTTTTCAAATCATTAGTAAAAAGTACAATATTTGCTTCTGTGATGTATGGGAGTAGTAAAGTATCACAGAAATGGAAATACTCAAGTAATATACCTCAAACCTTTACTTAAAGGGGAAATCCACCCATTTTCAATATTTAACTATGTCACTAATATAGCATAAAGGAGTTGTGTGGAAATAAGTAAATATTGAAAATGGGTGGATTTCCCCTTTAAGGACTTGAGTAATATACTTAGTTATAGGTTCCAGCACTGATGCATTGTTATTCAGCTCATTCAGCAGGACAGTTCACTGGAGATCAAAGGCTCTGATGTACAAGGTTGAATGAGCCTCTAATTGGGAGCAGGTGTCGTACACAGTACAATGGTGGAAGAAGTACTCAGATTTATTCAGTAATAGAGTAAAGGAGTGTAAAACCCTACTCACTTTCAAAACTGCCCTAAAAAAACACCTTCAGGAGGCTGCAATTCCAAACTGGCCCCTGTCAAAGTCTTAACCTAAATCATCTGGGGACCCCACAACATAATTTGGGGACCCCCACTCAGTTTGGGAACCACTGGAGTAGAGTAGAAGTATAAAGAATTGAAAAACGGACATACGCAAGTAAAGTAAAAGTACCTCAAACTTAGTGAATGTACTTTAACGGCTGAATGCTGCTCTAATTGGGAGCAGGTGATGAACACACAGTACAGTAATTATCATGAGACACACCATCAATGGGTTCAGTGGAGAGGTAACGAGACATGCATGAGAGAGAGGTTCACTCAGCTCTGAAGGGGCTCAAAATGGAAGGCGTTTGGTTCCATTTGAACTCTTCACAGCTAAATTAACACTGAGAGGGTTATCGGTATCAAGGGGTTTCCTGTTTACCAGCCATGTCTGCTTATAATAAGCGATAATACGCGAAGAAAAAGTGTAGTTGCTTATTTGGGCTTGCTTATAATGTTTTTTAAACCACTGGTTTCCACATTTTTTCATGTCAAGGACCCCGAGTGTGTGAATAGGCAATGCTCAGTATTCTCTGCTGTACAGACCTGATGTGTTTGACCCCCATCTGATCTTTAATCTCATTCAATTCCAGAAAAAAACGCACGCAAAAATTATAGAATATTATACTTCACAGCGATCGACCCACCGATCGCGGTAAAAGACGTAGCGGGGTCTTGTACACTCGGAGAAAAAAAAAATGGCCAGCCGTGATCGTCCATTCCATAGATATGGACAGTTGAATGAGGAGTGGTTTTCCCCCACAGAAAGCAGAGAAAAGGACGTTTACTTCTTTTTTTCAAACATGAGGTCAACATGGTGTTTTCTTTTGTGATCACGTGGTTTTGCTGCCTCAGTGCCTCAGAGGGACTCAGATGGTGGACTCAAATAGCCGATGTAAAGTGGTAAAACATAGCTGCTTATTTTGTTTTGTTTTTCATAGACCCGGCCGCTTGTTTCTCTTGCAAAATCTGGCAACACACTGATTACCTTCATTACACCTGCAGCCTAGGTAGGATATGACCAGCTATATTGCATGAAGCAGCAGAAAAGGGCAATAGCGTCACCCTGGAGAGGGGCCAGGAATAATAAAGTTATTATAGACACTTTGACAAAGCCGGATGCACCACGGTGGATTTGAACCCCCATGCAGACTCAAGACTTAACCACTTTCAACCTGGCCTCTCAATTTTTGGTCATGTCATTATAGTCAAATCCTCCTATAATTCCCCAAACCTCTGTCACCGAAACCTGTCACCAAAACCTGTCTCTTCTGCCTGGTTCTCCTCAGCGGCTGGAGCAATTGATCTGCATTTGCACACGGGCATTGACCATTAGCATGTGCACGGAACAGTGACACCTGTTTTTCACTTTCCCAAAATGTAAGCTATTTATTAGCATTTTTATGTAACGGGATTCAGGCTATGGGAGCTATCGTCGCCATGGTTACAGCCCCCCCAAGCTATGGGATGAAGGGGTCCTCCTTGGGGCCAAAAAGGTTTGGGATTAGCGCTGTACAGTACAGCACAGCACATAACCCAAAGTCTGTTAATACTTTGACTGCACACATCCCCGGGTATGGACTATAGCTGTAATATCTTTTTTCAAACATAGCTGATCTACAAGCTCACAACGTGTCACAATGTATAACATTGTGGGTTTGTAGATCGGCTATTTGCTACTGTTGCACAACACGGTAGGCTATAGGACAGTATAAAATAGGGCATTCATTCATAGAAAATAAACATAAAAAGAAGAAATATGGAGATACAAGTTCTCTGCCCAACAGCAACCATTTATTTTGTAGCCTACTCTACTCTATTGCTGTATACAGTATAATTATAACAAAGAGAAGTGTAGACTAGAATCAGTGTCAATATTTGCCTGTATGATACAATGACAAATATTTATTTTGCCCACATTGCACAATTCAGTGGTGTATTAGACGGCGAGATCACAGTAATATGTACATAACAACAACAGCGGGGATTTGCCTCAATCCGTCTTGTTGAATAAATCATTAAAGGGATGTGATTGGATAACGCGCCAACAGTTTACAACACACACTATAATATTCCTTTAGATCCAAACGGTCCATAAAAGCATGGAGTCATTCCATCACTATGATGGATGCATCCTTTAGACCTTTAGATCTCATGGCTCTGGAGGGAAGAACTATACTGTACTTACACCGGTACAAGTACTGTACTTCAGTAAATGTAGCAGTAACGCAACATAAATAATATAAGAATGTTACTTGAGTAAAAGTGCAATAGTATTGGCATCAATATTAGTACCAAACTAAAATGATTAATTATGAATGAACCATTTCACAAATTATTTTCTTTTAAATGTTTCAAATGGGTTTATAAGACTGTTTACAGTATATTCACGTAAATACATTCAATCAGAACTATACAGAGTGTTCTGTCTTCTCTCCCAAGCTTCACAGATAAAATCTGCCACAACAATAAAAGCTCCTTTAACAAAACATATCTACATTTTTTTCATAATCATCTAACTCAGCGGTTCCCAAACTCTTTTGGCCGTGCACCCCTGTTACCTCCTGACCTACGGAAAGGGAATATATTTACGTATACTTTTTATGTATGCAACATATATGTTTATCATGTCACATTATTCGAAATTGGCCGCCTGCATATATGTCTCCATGTACATATATATCCATGTTTGTGGCATATTCTGGACATATATAAGATGTATATGCGACATGTATTTCCAATATATCCACATATATGCACATGAACCTGAATGAGGATATATGAGATATACATTTCGTATACATCCATATTGAAATTCTTTATTAGGAGTAACCCCTTAAGTTTCAGGATCTCGTTTTCGAGGGGGTCCTAGAGACATGAGATATGCGTTAGAATGTGGCATATATTCCGCATATATTCTGCATATACTTGCCATATATTGGCATATATGTTCATATATTTAAAATAACACCATCGCGCCACCATTAGCCTTTTCCTGTCACGCACCAAGGTGCGTGCACCACAGTTTGGGAATCCCTGATCGAACTCAAGGAAATATATATTTGTAAAGTGAACATTATTTTACTCAAATCTTTGCTTCTGGTGGTCCCTGGCACAATACAGTATATGTTTCAGATGGGGGTCCGCAGCCATCATGCATGTCATTTTGTGGGTCCTTGACCTGTAAAGGTTTGAGAACCACTGCTGTACCAGTACCGTACATTCCTTAACATCCAGCCTCTATAGAACAATGGAGTAATCCGGTCCCCATGATGGATTCCTCCTTCAGACGTGGTTTCATGGAGGGCTTTGTGTTCCTGGGCCTTTAAGCCAGCGTGTCATTGATCTGGAATACCTACAGTACTGCTGCTCTCCAGCGGGTGGGAAGTAACTAAGTACATCTACTCAAGTACTGTGCAGTACTGTACAATTTAGAGCCACTTTTACTGCACTATTATTATATAGTATATTATTTTTTATTTTTTTATAGTTTGATTTGAATTTGGAGGAAAATATCATACCTTTTACCTCACTACAAATTATTTGAAAACTTTATTTATTATTATTACAAAACACACCACGTTTTTACATTTGAGCTATTCGAAGATAGCCGATCTACAAGTTTACAATGTGTTGCATTATGAGCTTGTAAATCAGTTTGTTTTTTTGGAAAGTACAGTGAAGAATGACAGGAAACAGGGAGAGAGAGACGGGGAGTGACACGCAGCAAAGGCCGCAGGGCTCGGGAATCGAACTCGCGACCCGCTGTCAGGCTACATTAGAGCCTCTGGGACATATTTTCGCCGGTGCCTTACCCATTATGCCTAAATGTTTGCCATTTTTTACTATTTTTAAAAACATTTTCAAATAGTTCAACTGGCTGATATACATCGACATGTTGTGAGCTTTTAGATTGGCTATTTGAACTATTTGAAAATGTTTTTAAAAATAGTAAAAAAGAAGTTTAGGGATTATGGGTAAGGCACCGGCAGAAATAGGGCCCTATGTGGTATGCACCTTAACCACTAGGCCTCAGCGGCCCGGCTTCTTTTTCAAATTTGGACAATTAGGGGTATTTTTCCGTTTGTAACAGAGTATTTCTACATTCAAGTAAAACAAAAGAAGAGTACTTCCACCATGCACCCCTGTGTGCCTGTGTCTTTATGCAGCCATAAGCCAGTGTGTCATCGATCTTTAATACCAGCGCTCTCCATCATAGATCCCCCCGGTCGTAAAGTAATGAACGTGACGTAGGTCTGTACAGCAGAGAATACTGAGCATTGCCTATTCATAAAGCTCTTCCAAATTTAGCTTGTGCCTGGCCTGGCGTCCCAAAGCGCTGCGTGACTCAATACAACACAGAGGCAGGCCGCTGGGCACTGGGTATAGAATGTATAGGTACAGATTCAGTGGCGGAAGAAGCACTCATTTGTTACTGAAGTTAAAGTATCAATACTGCAATGCAGAAACACTCTGTTGCAAGTAAACGTCTTGTATTCAAATGTTGCTTGAGTTAAAGTATTGGCGTCAAAATTAGCACTTAAATTATACCAAAAGTAAAAGTAGGCCTATAGTCATTTAGCAGAATGTCCCGTTTCACAAGTTATCATAACTAGACCATACCCGTGGGGGGATATGCGCACATGATTTGGCAACCCGGGAGCCAGCGAACACAAAAACGCTAATAAACAGCTGACATTTGGGGAAAGCGAAAAACGAGTGTGTGCAAATTCAGATCAATTGCTCCAGCCACTGAGGAGAACCGGGCAGAACAGATTTTGGGCTCACCGCTACAGAGCTTTGTCGAATTATAGGAGGATGTCTAAAATGTGTAGAACAATCTTTTGAAAATAGCCGATCTACAAGCTCACAGTGCGCCACGATGCGACACGTTGTGAGTGTGCAGATTGATATTTTGAAATTGCCAAAGTTTAAGGCTGAAAAGTGGCATCACAGCACTTCTCTACAGCACTCCTTCCCAAGCACACGGACTGCAGACACTTTTTTATGGGTCGCGAGTAATATCTTTTTTAAGACCGGGAACGCATCTGTGTCATTTCAAGATTTCTTTGGCTATTGAAAAACAGCAGATCTACAAGCTCATAGCGCGGCACTGAGTGCCACGCTATGAGCTACGTAGATCTTGTAGATCTGCTGGGTTTTTTTTATCGTGGAAAATGTGTGCAAATCTTTATTTTAAAGCGAACATTTGTAGAATATTTTGTTCCTGCAGGGAGCCGTGCTATGAGCTTGTATATCTTTGTATATCTGCTATTTTTTAATAGCTAAAGACATCTAAAATGAAAGAGCTGTGTCCCGGATTGAATGGGTTAAATAATATTTGTATCGATTTTTTCATGTTATGACAAAGACAACACAGATACAGACAGCTCAGCTCACACACGTTGCAAAACAAAGGACACAGATACAAATATAAACTCCTCATACCTACAGTACATCGGACCATAAAATACATTTTATACGTACAGTACTTTACTACATACATACAATCTCTGGGTGGGTGAACAACTGCACCATAAAGAAATCAATAACGGCAATAATAACCACAACAACATTAATCATTAGTAACAAAATAAATAAACAAACAAACAAACAACAAACAAGGATTAATGGGGTTCTTCTTTTTTAACTAGCTACTGCACTTTTTTCCCTTGTGTATATTCATTCAAAAAGAAACGTACCACATTTTTTTCTCAAAAACATACAAATACAAATACTAAATGTATAGAAATTTTGAAAAAATGGACACAGACACAGACATGGACAGACAAACAGATGCACACATACATACACACAGTATATGTAACACTTCCCCTTTAAGAGGAGGGCATAAAAGGGGTGACCAGGCTGGGCCTGCCTTTTGGCCCAAACAAAGCCTGCATTTGAGTGTTTGGGGAAAGACTTGGAGGTCTTGGGGCCTCATCAGCCTAATACTCTGGGTAAGGAAACTTGTGAATGTTATTGCTTTAGTCGTTCTTTTTGGCAATATGGTGATGTGTTTTAATAAGTGCTATTCTATATCCCCCTTTACACAATTCAATGTTAGGCCTAATGTTTAGGCTCATTTATTTCCTTTATGTCCAGAGCCTCCATGGGTCCTTTCAATGGTTATAACTACATTCTGGAATCCTGTGGGCATTTATCAGCGGGAGACTTACAAATAATGTTGACTGGGTATGTATGTTGTGTTATTTTGTTGTTGTATTTGTAATTATTTGTCGGTGTTGAGGGGTGAAAAAGTACAATTTTGAGGTATTTTTACTTTTCTTGAGTATTTCCAATATCCAATACTTTTACTTCTACTCCACTACATGTCAGAGGCAAATATTGTACTTTTACTCGACTAGAATTATTGGCAAACTTTAGTTACTAGTTACTTTGCTCTGTAAAGTACTTTGAGCTGCATTTCATGTCATGAAAGGTGTTACACAAATAAAGTTTATTATTATTATTTGCAGATATAAATGATTCCATTATAAAACATAAAAAAACACCTATTTTATACCTAGGCTATTTGTAGATCTGCTATTTTCAAACATTTCAGTACTTTTACTTTTGGTACTTTAAGTACATTTTGATACCAATACTTTTGTACTTTTACTCAAGTACATTTTGAACACCAGACTTTTGCTTGTAACAAAGTACTTCTACAATGCAATATCTGATACTTTTAGTTAAGTAAAACATTTGAGTACTTTTTCCACCACTGGTAACCAGATGCTTAATGTGTGGTTTATTGTAGGAAGGAGGACAACCAGCTTTTCACTGTTTGACACACACACACACACACACACACACACACACACACACACACACACACACACACACACACACACACACACACACACACACACACACACACTTGAATGATTTTATTTGGATCTGCACAAAAAGCACAATACATGATAGATCCAAACATTGATCAGAATAAGGTTACATTATACGGTCAAACCAGATACAACTGATGCACATGCTTAAAAGATAACACGTTGATGACATCCTACTATATACAGAGATTTGACAGATTGTCTTTTCTCCCCCCTTAGCTACTCAAGGACAAATGAAACATGGTTTTCTCCAGATAGACAGACTGCCCATAGCCAGGATTGGCTAAAAATGGCTTCCAAAGTTTGCAGGAGTGCTCCGTTTTGAACAAAATGCCTCAAATCATGAACACAGCATACATTTTTCAAATCAGCCTCATGGTGGCGCTACAACAGGCCGATTCGTGTTTTTACCTATAACTGCACCGATCTGTGTAAAACTTTGTATGTGCATTCCCTAGAGGCCAAGAAAAACCTCTGCACATCTGCCTTTTATGGCGCCACCAGGAGGCCGACTTATATAAAACAGTTTTTGGGGTATTACTCCTTCAGATTTTATCCAAATTTCACGCAAATCGGTAGACATGATCTCTATAGTTATCTGTCCATCCTGATTGGCTAAGATTGACATCTAAAGGAGTGACCCGTTTTGAACAAAATGTTACAAATCATGAACGCTGCGTCCAATTGCGGTGAAACTTTGCACACACATTTGGCGTGGCCACAAATGCCACCCCTTCAACATTGCCCTATTATAGCGCCACCAGGAGGCTGATTTTTGCAAAACTATTTTTTTAAAATATTACTCCTACAAATGTTGTCCAAACATCACGCAAATCAGTACAAATGATGTCTTTAGTTAAGTGATCAAGACGGCTCTGTCCGATCCGCCTGATTTTTCACATTCCAGCCTGATTGGCGAATTCCGAACATTGCTGCCCCACACTAACCTACCTGGCCTGGCGGAGACCTGTGCTCCGAGGAGCACTTTTTCTAGTTTGATACTGTTTCATAATTGCAATCAATCCCTTGTGAAGCAGTGTGGTTTGTGTGGTTGTGGCTTTTCAGAGGGATGACATTTCCTTAGACTCAATGCCTTTGAAATGGAACAACATGACACGAGCATTGTATTACAAACACAAGACAAGAGTTATTTCTCTGATCACAGTTTTTAACTCAAACATCCCTTATCCGTTAAATCACTGGTTCTCAAAGTAGGGTCTGGGGACCCTGCAAGGGTCGGGTCCATGAGGGGCACTTCCATGGGGGTCCCCAGCAAAAATGTAGCATCAAAATCAGTTGAACCACTTGTACCATATTATATATTTTGGCTATTTGTGTCACAAAAAACAAAACAAGTTATGAGCTTGTAGATCTGCTGTTTTCAGAAAAATGTAAGAAAAGGAAAACATTTTTTAAAACAAATCTCTTTTCAGGTTTGGTTGCCAAATTAGCTCTGGTCCATAGTGTTAGAAGGTGTTCTCCTTCTAACACTATGGACCAGAGCTATTGCCAAATACATATCAATTTGAGTGTCCTTGACATGAAAATGTGACATTATTCAATGGTGATGTTTTCTTTTGTCATGTATAATGAACATCAAAGGAGCATGTGTTTTGTTTCACTTCATGATCCCTGTCCATTCATCAGAACATTTGGTGCAGTTGGAATGGTTTGCCAGCCGCTGCAGATAAAGTGGCAGAATTTGGCACAAAGGACTCATTGATTTTGTGATTCTGTTAGAAATCTTAATAAAATATAATGACACTGTCTTTTTACCGCCCGAGTGTCTGAGTGCCAAAAGGAAGTGAATGAATCTACTGGGATTAAAACAAAAAGACAAATCTCACTACTGAAAGTTTTTGTTGGACCCAAGTCCCCCAATCTATAATTTGTGAACTGGCATGAAAAGGAGTCACTAATGCTCTATTTCCTAAACTAGAGGTCTTTAACAGCGAGTCTGGGATGCCTAGAGGGTCCTTAAAGTTACTAGAAGGGGCCACCATGCAAATCATTGTGTGATAGGAGAATTTTTGTATTACGTATGTCTTAAAAAACACATTATACACATTATTTTCAGGTGGGCTGCAATTTTCATCCAGTCAGGAGGAGACCCCCTTATCAGCTTCAGTTTTATATTGTTCCAATGTTGTCTGCTCATTGTCTCCGCCAGGCCGAAAGGCATGGCCGAGACAATGCTTGGCACCCTGTCCGTCCGTCCGTCCATCCATCCGTCCATCTGTCTGTGGACAGCTAATCTCCGGCACCGTTGGCATGATCGCGGTGAAACTGTGCACACACACTCCCTGGTTCTAGAGCAGCACCTCTGCCCCACATTTTTCACATGGGCCTGTTAAAGCGCCACCAGGAGGCCGCTTTTTGCAAAACAAATTTTTTGACAGTACTCCTACAGATTTTGTCCAAACATCACACACATTGGTGCATAGTATCACATTTTGCACGTACATTCTCACTATAGGCCGAGGAAGAAATGCCCAATGCACATTCTTGCCGTAACGTTATTAGTCTAAATAAATTCTGCTTTGCAGGAAAGCTATTTTGCATGTTTACTTTCTCTACCACCAGCTTGGTGTCTCTCTCTCATAATCTAAATACAAAATCATCTTTAAAAAGACCTAAGTGTCACTGTGGAGCAGAATGACTCCCACCTGCCCAGAAGTAAAAAAAAAAAAAAAACCTTCTCAAAAGAAAGACAAGGGAAGAGAAACGAGGGCACATTGGGTGATGATAAGGAACAGTGAGAATGGTAGAAAAACTTCTGAAATATTATTTCTTCCCGTTGTATTGCTGTATTCCTTACTCTGTATCTGTAACTCTAACTGCTGTGCTGCCTCTGGGCAACTGATTTTCCCCTGCGGGATCAATAAAGGTCTATATATCTAAGCACTTTAGTGTAATAGAGAGCATAGCATTAAAATAAAGTAGACAGGGAATTAAGACACAAGAAGAGCATTATAGTGCAGGGGGACCCCTAAATATCTATATAGCCTCTTGCTGTGGACCTCCATTTGCGAAATAGCTTAAAAAATGAAAATGGCGAAAACTAGCAAGCTCACAATGCGTTGTGATGCAACTTGTAGATCTATTTTTTGCTCTTGTCCATAGACAGATTTCTTGTTTACATTGAGACTTGGCATGCACCGTTGTAATCAATTCCCAACTGATCCCCAAACCTGTTGTTTTGGGGAGTGTTGGCAGGGCCGGATTACCCATAGGCCTTAGGGGGCGAGTGCCTTGGGGCACCAGCCAATGGGGGCACCCAAAAAAATAAAAATAAATAAATAACATAACCCTAACATAACCCTAAAACCGAAATAAAGTAACCAAAAACCAAAAAGTGCGCAATTTCGGCGCCCGCACGCGAAAGAGTGGGGGCACTTCAACTTGAGGTCGCCCTGGGGCACCACATAGTGCTAATCTGGCCCTGAGTGTTGGTTTCTGTTCATTCAACCTCCTCTTGTGTGTTGGGTGGTGAGATCTTCCTAGCGAGACATATATACTTCACCCCGCAACGGTATTGCGCGCTGTGAACAGCTGACATACAAGCTCACATCACGTCGCAGGTGCGACCGTTGTGAGCTTGGAGGTCTGATGTTCTCGGCCGTTCTCTGCGCGCAACACCTTCGCACGGCGGAGTATAAATTAGGTTTGAGGGGATGCAGCTGGTGATCAAGCAGGCTCTGGTGCCGTGATTGCAGGGATTTGGAGGACAACTGCTTTGAGAATCGCTATGATTGTTAACGCACAACCAAAGGTATACATTTCAAGAGCTAGAGATCACAGTAAACATCCAGACCTCCTTCCTCCACACTGGGAGGAAAACAGCATCTGAAGGTGTTTTGTATAAAGTATAGTTTTGGACCGCAACGCACGCACGCCGTTTCAAGCGAACTTGAGCCACGAGAGGCACCACCGAGCGAGCCAAAGCTTGCGAGTTGCCGTGCCGAACGTTGCGACGTTCGCTTGTGCCTACTCAGCGCCGCCCAAGTTATGTACCGATCCTAAATCATGTTGTGGGGACTGCTCTGCCCCCCGGGTACGTCAGTATCTCTTGATTAGACCCAATCAATGGTCTGATGAAACGTGGGTTGGTCAGTATCTCATTCAATCAGCTGATTACACGTGATAATGTCCCATTCAGTGCATTGGTGACGTTGTCTGGAAGTGCCTCTATGAGGACGCCAGTTTGAACGTTGTTACCAATACAATTATGAATTAGATTTAAAACACATAGTAATATTAATATAAAAAATATTAATTCATTCTCTCCTCTGGCGCCCCCTGGGGTGGCCGCGGCGCCCCCACATTGAAAATCTATATTCTGGCGATAATGACTATCGAAAGAAGAACATGGAGGACTCTCGAGAGCCAATAAATATGCGAGACCATAGATGTGATTCAATGTGGCAATAGGTTTTTATTGCACTGCATCCCTAATGGGATGGAGAGACTGTGTGAGTCACTATGACCTCCCTGAGCATAGCCTTCTCTCTCTCTCTCCTGCAGCGCCTGGAGCAACGTGTTGTTAAGCCATTAAGACCAGGAACGCATCTGTGTCATTTTTAGATTTCTTTGGGCTATTCGAAAATAGTAGATAAACAAGCTCAGCGTGTGGCACCGAGTGCCGCGCTATGAGCTTGCCGATCAGTTATTGTTGAAAAATCGTGCAGATTTGTGCAAATCTTTGAATATGTATGCATGTATGCATGTATGTATGTGTGTGTGTATGTGTGTGTATATGTATATATGTATTTTTTTTATTTTATTTGATCCCACAATTTTGTAACATTTTTTCACCCAGTGCCAATGCCTAAGCTGTAATCCTGGGCACTGCTCTCCCTCTGCCAGCCTGGGGAGAGCCCCGAACTGAGCTCATGCATGCTTCCTTCAATGCATGAGGAGTGAGCAGGGGGGGGGGCGGCCTGGAGCAAAATATTTTTTGTACAAATGCTCGCTTTAAGAAATATATGAAAGATTTTCATGATTTTTCAAAAATAGCAGATGCGCCGCGCTACGAGTTTGTATATCTGCTATTTTTTGAATAGCCAAAATAAACTGAAAAATAACACAGATGCGCTCCCGCTCTCAATGGGTTAAATGTCCGGAACAATCAATTTCCAGCTCCCGTTCTTGGTGGGTGAGGCCCTGCGCTAAAGCTGTGCTACTTGATCAAACGCTGACGTCTGCGCGCTCAAGTGCAGAATGTTCACTCCTGTTCACCAAAACAACACATCCAGCCCACACATTACGCTTGAAGATGTACTAGGGCAACAAAAAAAATATTCTAAACACTGAAAATGCTAATAATGTGAGAGAAAAAACAGCACCTATGATATATGGCATTTTCATAAACGATTAAATGTTGAGAAATAGGTGTATAAGCATTTACATCCACCCCGCCCCCACAGTTCCCTTTGATGTTAGGGAGTGGAAGAAGTTCACCCTGATAAAAATCACCCCCAAGCACCCTATAAACAAATACAGGGGCAGTTATGAATAAATATACATTTATTTAACAGTAGAGAGGCCTCCAGAGCATTGAAAGCATGTGTCTGAATGCTAGACATTTTACGTTAATAGGCCATTGTGCATTCTACATTAATTGCACATACATTGTACAGTAATAGGACAATATTGTACCAAGTAATCAATACAGTATGTACAACTGTAGCTACTTCCTCCATTCTGCTATACTTATATATCGTCTCTGTCGGGTGGAAACCTCATATTATGTCCAAAACTGTTACTTTACAGGATTCAAATTCCAAAATGTCAAAAGTAGCAGATCTGCTATTTTGATGCCTTTGTGTGACGCTGCATTCATTTACGAAAAAACACAAAACGTTTGAATATGGAGATAAGAGGTGTGTGTGTGTGTGTGTGTGTGTGTGTGTGTGTGCGCGCAACAGATTAAGATATGGATTATACGTAAATATCTGAAGTTATCTTTCCTCTCTAGGTCATACTTGGACGAGCCTATCTGCGGCATCTCCAGTCATCTCCATACACCTGGCTAGCTCGCCTTCTGACCCTGCATGTTTCGCTAGGACGTCCACATAAGGTAAGCACTAGGCAGGGACGTGCAGAGAATGTTAGAGGGGCAGGTGTGACATTTTTAAAAAGGGCACTCTTGGCGGAAATACAGAAAATAGTCGATCTACAAGCTCGTAGATCGACTATTTTCAGTGCGGGGCACTGCACTTAAGTATAATGAAGCCTTTACTGCAGATGTGGCGTACGGCATGGATTTTTACCCAGAGAGGGCAATTCTTTCAACCAAAAAAATGCTGCATTCAATTTCCTGAGAGTTTGGAAAAGGCAATTGAATGCTGCGTTTGGGTACGGCATGGGAAGTGGGCGTTTGCATTTGTTAGTAAATGCTGTATCCATGGTCTGGAGAGGGCACTTTTTACAGACGGGTAAAAGGGCAGGGGCTGAAGCCCCCTTTGATGTCTATGTGTGCTGTGCACGTGCCTGAAGGTGGTGGAATGCCCTCATGATTGATTAATACCGATCCCCGGCCTACTCGCCGAACCGCGCCAGTCGGTAACAATGCAAGTTGGGAATACATGCAGTCATGCAATACCCTGTTGGGGAGGTATATTGCCAGAGGCTATGGCTTTTTGAAGGTCCTTTGCATGGAAAAGTTTGTGAACCCTTATTCTAGAGACCGGGGACGTGCTCATCTAGTGTCATCGGAACAAAACTATATCTTCATAATGTGCACATATCAAACAAATATAATTTATTTTAAGAGGGCCCTTGAGGCCATACATTTATACAAAATGGATAACATAATTGCACTCGCAAGATAATACGGAGTTCTACAACTCTTATTATGGCAATATCCATTCAGGACATGCGTGGGGACATTTTGAGGCCTTCATGGGTCTACTGAGGAATCGCACGCACCACTGACTTAATAAGATGTCCCCAATTTGCAGACTTGCATTGTTGATAAAAGACATGTCATTATGTTAATGTATAATAAGGGGTCACGGATTAACATATTTGTCACTGTCGGATAGAAACCTTGTATGTCCACAACCGCTGCTTTTCAGGAAACGTAACAGAGGAAAAAATAACCTGAATTCCAACGGATCCATTCTAGTTATTATTTATTCACAAGCTCTTGTTCATACTTTCCATCGGTTCAATATTTATAAAATCCACCCACACCCATTAAAACCGGGGAATCTTTGTCATTTTAGAATTTAGACATAAATATAGCAACATATGTTTTTTTCTGAAAACTCTTAGGATTTAGAACAGTGGTTCTCAAAAATAGCAGAAATACAAGCTCACGGCGCATCACTTAGTGCCGTGCTGCAAGTTTGTACATCTGCTATTTTTGAGGATTTTCAAAAAATCGTGAAATAGTTTTGAACACAATCTTCTCTTCTGGGGGTCCCTGGGACAAAGAACAGTGACTTAGAAGGCATTTGAAGAATCTTAATGGTTTAACAACTTTAGTTTTCAGTTTTTCAAATTTGTGTTACTTTTGTACAACATTCTTGAACGACGAAGCAGGACATTAGTTTACAAAAAAAAAAAACACACACGTTGATGTGGAGGAATATACGAGGTTTTCTGCACGACGACAGTGACGATTTGCATATAGGGCACTATGTATAGAATTTGTGGAGGATTAACCCATTCAGACCGGGAAAGAATCGGTGTCATTTTTAGATTTCTTCGGCTATTCAAGAACAGCAGATCTACAAGCTCATAGCGTGGCACCGAGTGCCGCGCTAAGAGCTTGTAGATCTGCTATTTTTGAAAAATCTTGAAAATATGTGCAAATCTTTAAATATATATATTTTTAAAGCAAACATTTGTAACACAAATCTTTGCTTCTGGGGGATTCTACAAATGTCTTCTAAATCCTAACAGTTTTCTGAAACACGTATGTTGCTATAATAATATCAGTGGTTCTCAAACTATTTCATGTCAAGGACCCCCAAAATGATATTTGGCCGGGGACCCCATCTCAAAAAATGTTGTTCCAGTGACCCAGAGAAGCGCAGATTTGAGTAAAAAAAAAGTTTGCTTTAAAAATATATATTCAAGGATTTGCACATATTTTCACACTTTTTTCAAAAATAGCAGATCTACAAGCTCTATGAGCTTGTATATCTGCTATTTTTGAATAGCCAAAGAAATCTTAAAATGACACAGATGCGTTTCCCGGTCTCAATGGATTAAAGACAGCCCGTATTCTTTTGTTGGCTGAAGGCTGAGCGGCGCTGAATAAACCATTCACCATTATTCCCCTGTGGAACCCGCCGTACGCCTCTCAGACCAGGAAGACATTTGCAGGAGATAACAACTTATGTTCACATTTGCATGTCATTTGTCCGGCCTTTGTTCCAGACCCTGTGTGAATATGTCAGCTATTTCGGTGCCCTCTGTGTGTGAATGTATTAACATCCAATGCGCTCAATGTCACGGATATTGATACATAAACATGTCTTCTCTCTGTGTGAATGTATTAAGCTCTTGATGTCATGTATTGATAAATAAGCATATCTCTCTGCCTGGCCCCGTATGCTATCAGGAAGAAGAATATGAATAATAAGAATAAGGGCATGAGTCATATAGGCAGTGTTGTTAAAGGTAGGGTAAGTGATATTTTTTGGTTAAAACAAAAAGTATTTTGTTAAAAGGTTAAAATACTATATTCTGATAGTAATCATTGCTATATAGTGTTTTTTCAGTAACAGATGTCTCCCTGTCTCTCCAGCTCTTTAATACACAGAAAATACATTTTTCGGTAGGTGTCAAAATCTCAGCCAATCAGGAGAAAGTACCCATTTTTAAGCTTAATTTGTATAGTGTTCCAGTTCCAATTTTGTCTGCTCATTTCATAGTGTCATCACTTCCAATTTCACTTGTTTAATCTATATCCTGATTGAGTTCTCTGTCCTGGTTGGATAAAATTGGAAATTAAACTGAAACGAAAATGCATTTTCTGTTTAATAAAGAGCTGGAGAGACAGGGAGACTCCTTTTACTGAACAAACACTCTATAGCAATGAGTACTATCAGAATATAGAGCTATTTAACACTTATTTTAACCAAAGCAAATCACTTACCCTACCTTACGCTTAGGACTTTTTACTTTACTGGAGTATTTCCCATTTTCAATACTTTTACTTCTACTCCCCTACATCTCAGAGGCAAATACTGTGCTTTTACTCCACTACAATTATTTGACAGCTTTAGTTACTTTGTAGATTTAGACTATTATTACAAGGCATACATTAACCACTTCAGCCCTATACATTTCATCCATTTGAAAATAGCAGATCTACAAGCTCACAATGCGTCGCATCAGCTTGTAGATCTGCTATTTTCAAAAATGTTTACTCAGTCAGCCACACCAGTAGAAACTAAACACGCACACACACACACACACACACACACACACAAAACCCACAAAACAACCTAGGAGTCCTCTACGGTGTAAAGGTGGTTCTTAAGCATGTTTGTAAAAGTCCCTAGGGTGCACGGGGGCAGCTTTGATCCTCAAAGGGAGTTTGTTCCACAACTTGTGGTGCCAACACAACAAAGACACGGTCACCCATCCTTACTGTGCTAGACCGTGGAGTCTTCATGTAACTGACTGTCAGATCTGAGTGACCTGGAGCTGTTATTTGAGAAGAATATAGCAACTACTTAGCAGGAGGGGAGAATTTATACTACTACTTATTTTTACAGAAACCTCATAGATCCTGAACACAACATCCAATTAACGAATAATTGGAATCACACACAGTGGTTCCCAACCTTTCTTCCTTGGAGCCCCGCCTCCTTCCTATATCTGACTAGCTGAGACCTGCCACACGTACACTTTCTCAGATATGTTAACCACTTAAGCCAGGGGTCTTCAACAGGGGGTCCGGGACCCCTAGGGGGTCCTCAGAGTTACTAGGGGGTCCGCCAAATCTTTGAGTGATATGATTTTTTTTTTTACCTTAACCACATGAACCTTAGCATCCCTTTTCTGAGGAGAACTTTAGCCAAAAATAGCTGATCTACAAGCCCACAACGCCTCGCGCTGCGAGGCGTTGTGAGCTTGTAGATCGGTTATTTTTGGCAAAGAGATATAGGTGTAGAGGGAAAAAAGAGCAGACCACGTAAACAGAAAATTTTGAATCTGAAACACAATTTTATACAATATAGAGGGGGTCCCTGCTTCATCTCTCTCTCAGCTAGGGGGTCCTTGGACTGAAAACGTTGAAGACCCCTGACTTAAGCCATGTATCGTTGCTGTCTCCATATACACTTTTTGTGTTTTTCTGTACATTAACGCTTTTCTTGATCATACTACAGCGTCACACGAAAGCATCAAAATTAGCAGATCTACAAGCTCGAAACGTGGCGCGAAACAACACGCTTTGAGCTTGTGTATCTTTCACTTTTGATGCTTTTGAATTTGAATCCTGAAAAGTAACACTTTTGTGCCGGTTTCCACCCGACAGAGACGATTATGTGAACATTTACTTCTTGTACGATGAAGAGCAGATCTACAAGCAAATCTTTTTTTTCTTTTAGGCTATACCTCCAAACAGACAAGGCCCCCTTGTGATGTCTGGCGACCTCCCCAATGGGGGCCTGGACCCCA
Organism: Gymnoscopelus microlampas; assembly: GCF_963454915.1. NCBI lineage: Eukaryota > Metazoa > Chordata > Actinopteri > Myctophiformes > Myctophidae > Gymnoscopelus > Gymnoscopelus microlampas. The sequence continues at coordinate 8,599,131 of NC_139962.1, forward strand.
GGTTGGGAAACCACTGCTCTATAGACGGGTTTCCTGTTAGTAAACATGAGAGGAATATGACCGTGCAGAGGAGGGGGAAGCCTATGGGTGCGTTTGGAAATTACGCACCGGAGCACACTCGCCTATTAGTTTGTATTGGCCAGTGCGCTCACTGCCGCTCAGGGCTGTATTTTCGAACGCGCCTTTCACCCGGGCATGCGCAGATTGCGCATTCTGCTCTGTGATGACGTCGCGCGGAAATCCGTCTATTAGAGCGCACCTCAAAAAAGCACTTTCACTTCTAACTATAGGGGGCGCCACACATATAAAAAAGAAACAGTTGCACAGTATGTTGTAGAAATGCTATATCCACATGCAGCATCCTCGAGTATAACCCACGACTTACACAGCCCTGGGGTAGCCCTACCCGGCCTGGTGTAGATATGCGCTCGGTGGAGCAGCACCCCTTTCCGTGAAATCATCCAGGATGGAAGATCAATGGGAAAAAACCCTCTTTGCATTTCTGAATATTTATTGTGCTTTACAAGAGAGGCAAATTAAATTAGGAGCCGTGGATTTGGCATCTGTTATTGATGAGCTTTGACAACCGAGAAATTTGACAGCTTAAGACTCAACAGTTTTTGAAAAGTGATTTATGCCAAGGGGAGAGAACAGCCGTGATGTAGCCGTGAACGCTCTGCATTAAAATCACAGCGTTAAGAATGAAGATGATAAAAAGAGAATGAAAGATGATAAAAAATACATCTAAAAACCACATCTGACGGCTCTATGGATCCAAAAAAAATACCCAGTGGAAATGAGACTGAAAAATCTGCACACCCATAAAGGCAGTCAAATATTCTTTATAAAAACGGCCGATCTACAACCTCATAGCACGGCACACAGTGACGTGCTATGAGATTGTAGATCTACTGTTTTTTGAATAGCCCAAAGTATAAAATATGTTTAAAGTGGTTAAAATGATTGTGACGCTAAATTCATGTCAAAGGCTCCTAAATTAATATGTATCTGGCCACGTACCCATGTCTAACTAGTACATTCAGACAGACAGAGAGACAGAGAAACACACACACACACAGCAACAGTGTTGCCAGATGCACGGTAATTATCGTATTTGTACGATATTTTTACCCTCTGTACGATCAATAATGCCAAAAATGCACAAAATGTACGATAATTTCGCCATATCACAAAAAAGGTGTGTGAATTTACTATATTCCCTGACTGCTGATTCGGGATCCGGTTTTACTTTTCAAAATAAGTCAGTAAATCAGTGAATCTGATGTGTGCTCGGAGGCATTAAAAGGCTTGAGGCTTTTATTTGTATAAGGTCCAGGAAAGTTGTCTGCTTCCACGCAGCACATGTAATGCGTTTTTGTCGCGTAGGCGTGTCAAACAAGGATGTTTCTTACCGTATTACGCCAATTTTCTGTGAAATTACATATTTACACCTGTGATTTATTTTGGCTGTGTACCATTCAAATACGATTTTAAGCCTCCGGTACGATAATTTCCCATTTGGCAACACTCAGGGACGTGCCCAGATAGACTCTAGGTGGTGCTAGAGCACCTGCCCTTTGCCCTCTTGACCAGAAGTGCCCTTTTGAAAAAAAGAACAAAAAAAGTTTTTTTTCCCTTCAGTTTACAGCAGGGGTCTTCAACAGGGGGTCCGGGACCCCTAGGGGGTCCTCAGAGTTACTACAGGGACTCCGCCAAATCCTTATGTGATATGATTTTTCTTTTTACCATAACCACTCGAAACCTAGCATCCCTTTTCTGAGGAGAACTTTAGCCAAAAATAGCAGATCTACAAGATCTACAGATCTTTTGGCTGAGTACCATTCAAATACGATTTTAAGCCTCCGGTACGATAATTTCCCATTTGGCAACACTGCACACCAATGACACCATGAGACCATTTCCACAACAAGGCTTTTCCTCAGTCTGCTTCTGTCTTCTTCTGCCTGCATCTTAAATACCCATATATTCCCCCATTTCAATACCATCTGTTGAACATTAATATCAATAACAGTATGGTGGCGTTCTTCTCTATTCCATTTGTGTACAACATCTGTTGGACAATATGATCAGTCAAATTGTAATGAGTCGCATATTTAAATGTTGTGTACTCAGATGTATGGGCCACAGAATAACATAAGGTACAAAAAGGTAACAAAAGAAAATGTTAAATAAGAAAAAGAGGTTTCGCATCAACAATGGGTTTTCTCAGTGGAGTGCTAGACCCACAGTCCAGTATACACATAAGAAGGACTTTTAAAAAATCCCAAAAGGGTAGCACATCGCGTTTTATTGGTGTGCCAATAAAAAAAAGTGGAAATACTTTGTCCTCCATTTAATTGAACATTTTGGGTGTGCTACCCTTTGGGATCTTTTTTAATTCCTTCTTTTGATGTGTATAAAAGAAAATGTATAACAAAGAAATATCAGCGAAATTCAGGCACAGACAGGATGAAAACACAACTGTTATCGAACAATACCGAATATTTCAACACAATTAAGCGGTCCGATTTGACTGGTAACATCCGTGGCTTGAACATAAGCACTCCATATTGTCTCTGTCGGGTGGAAAACTCATATGTCCAAAACTATTACTTTTCAGGATTGTAATTCAAAAATAGCAAAAGTATCAGATCTACAAGCTCGAAACGCGTCGCTTCGCGAGCCTGTAGATCTGCTACCTTATCTTGTTTAGTGTGATGCTTAAATATGATCAAGTAGGGCCTTCATTTATGAAAAAATAAATAATAATAATAATAATTATATGGAGATAAGAGGTTTCTGCCCAACAGCAAAACCATGAAACACACAGAGTGTCCAGTGGATATTGGGGGTTAGTAGTAGACTGAGACTGACAGAGATCAGACAAAATGTCAGAATCAATACAAGGCCCTGATGGCTGGCACATGCAGCGGTCCGGTCACCTCGGCTGCCAATGCTGATCCCGACAACCTTTTGCTGCGTGTCACTCCCCATCTCTCTCTCTCTCTCCCCATTTCCTGTCAGTCTACTGCATACATGGGCAACTGGCGGCCCGGGGGCCACATGTGGCCCCTATACTTCACTTAATGCGGCCCGCATGTTAATATCAGAATACTGATATATTATTGATTTCAGCTGTTACAATTGCAAACATGACCCGGCCGCTTCAATTACTTCAGTCTATATTAGTAGCTTGATGACTAGTATTACAATTCTATTGTCGTTTTTATGTCCAACGTATCTAAGTTCATAAAGTTGACATAAGTGTAACTAAATGCATTTGAAAAACAAAATGTTACTTTTCAGGATTCCAATTCCAAAAACAGGAACAAAAAAATCAGGATTCCAATTCAAAAATAGCCAAAATAGCCGATCTACAAGCTCAAAACGCGTCCCGCTGCGACGCGTTTTGAGCTTGTAGATCGGCTATTTTTGCTACTTTTGTGTGACATAGCATGGTGATTCATTTGTTAATTTACGAAAAAAGTTAAAAATATGCAGATAAGAGGTGTCTGGTCGACAGTATTATGCAATGTGGCCCTCTGGAGTGAGTGTGGAAATATAGTGGCCCTCTCCATCATCAAAGAAGCTCAATGAAGGCAGAAAAAGCCAAAAGAAAAGCGGGGGAAAAAAGAAAGGATACAAAAAGCAAGAAAAAAGAAACCGTCTCTGTCAGTCTCCATGCATCTAGCCTGGCATGGCATATGGCCAGACTAAAAACCACTAGCTCTGGCAGATTGGTCTGGTTTCCAGGCTAGCCATGCCTCCTGGTGGAGATATGCCAGTGGTGGAGGTAACAAAGTATATTTACTTGAATACTGTACTGTGTAGTTTACTCTGAGTGTCTCTGTTTTATAGGCTACTTGAGTATAATATTGTTGCTGTCGGGCAGAAACCTCTCCATATTCTTTTTTGTGTTTTAGCTACCTATGCTATTTTTGGAATTTGTACATTTTCAGGATACAAATTCAAAAGTCGCAGATCTACAAGCTCAAAGCGCGTCGCTTCACACCACCCTTTGAGCTTGTGCATCTGCTACTTTTGATACTTTTGTCATGTAGCATGATCAAGTATAGGGCATTCATTCACGAAAAAAAAAGAAAGTTATGGAGATTTTCTGCCCGACAACAGCAATATTCTTTAACTCAAGTACTGGGGGTTGAGTACTTTGTTCTCCCACTGAGATTTGCACTCCTAGAGAGAGAGAGTTCACCTTTAGTTGAGATTGAATATCACTTTTGCAAGAGAGATCGACCAAAAAGATCAGCTTCTTTGTTATTTTGTTCCTCTCTAGTGTTACGAGCGTGCACACATTGCAGTGCAGTGAAGTGCACAGCCCCGCTCCGCTCTCTCTATCTTTGACAGATTATGGTCCAACTGTTATATTTTTATGATAACAGCAAAGAAATGCTGAGATGGCGGGTTTGATGCCACGCTGAAGGGCTCCCGCTATGACAATTCAGCATTTTCAACAAATTAATTCCTTTTATGTCGGTAGGAGAAGCAGGGCGGTTATATGTATAACTTCATTACACCACACACCTCACCTAGAGAAAATAAGTCTGACTTGTATACAATGGATTCTATTCACAGCATGTCTGATGATGATTGTGTATAAAGCCATATTTATGTAGGCGTTGTCACATACATTACATGTAGATGCAATGCAGAAACCAAATTAGAAACGTCTTGGTATGAGATCATACACAAATAAATAGCCCTGAGGAATACAAACGCGTTTAAAGGGATAGTTCACCCCCAAAATGACTTTTTCCCCTATTAGTCACCCCATGGAGACTTGAATTCATGGATTATTTGTTTTAGTCGCATTCCTAAGCCAATAATGTGATGACCATGTGGACTGGTAGGCAGCGGTTCCGGTAGGAGATACCGTACCACCCGAGCGCCCTCAAATGTTTTTCTATTATGACATGCCAATAGGGATGCTATACTAGGGTTCATGAAATTAAAGGCTGCATTTATTTAGTGTCATGTTCTTCAACTTCTCTAATGCCTTGAGAAACTCTCAGGGGTGTGTAGTTGGACCATGTATGGCCTGGTGGCCTGGATTACAGACTACTGTACCTCGCCAGCGGACCTCAATATGTCAGACGCATTTCGCGTCGCAGAATCTCTCTGAGCAACACTGGTGCGTCCCAAGGAACCATACCGTCCCCTCCCTTACAGATGCTAGATATACAGTGTGTGTGGAGCAGTGTTGATTTTGATTTAGTCATAGTCTTTTGAATATAATTCCATTTAGTTTTCGTCATCGTATCACATGTGGAATTCTGATAGATTTTCTTTTCAGGCCAATTCAGAAAGAAGAAACACATCCTTTAATGGATGGAGTTAGGGTTCATCCACGCGTGTTACATCCCGCCCCCCCCCCCCCCCCCCCCCAGATGAAGCTCCTCACTGTCAGGTGAAACGAGGCTGCTGGTGACTCCATGTGCTCTCTGCAATATTGACTGAAATGACAGCAAGATGTGTGTCACATGAACACACAGCTATAGCATATTAATCATTGGCAAACAGAAAAGGCCAGCTAGCACAGGGGCCTCGGGTGGTGCAGTGGAAAAATGTTCTGCCCATGCACCACCGCGGAGGTTGAGGGTTCAAATCCTCCGTGGTGCATCCGGCTTTGTCGAGCGTCTAAACGAACACCATTGGCCTGTGTTCGGGGGAAGGAAGCCGGGCGGGGAGGGTGTTAATTGTCATTGCATGTACTCCTATGGGCTTGGGGGGTGGGGAGTAGGACGAAGGCTCTACGTCCTCCCGGTGAGGGCTCCTCACTGGGAGTCGGTCGGATACGACAGCAGTGACGACGCACGGAAATGTGTGTGGGGAGGAATTCATTGGCATAATGACTAAATTGGGGAGAAAAAAGTGGTAAAAAGGCTAGTACTTTATATTAAGGGAATTAATATGATAATTAGCAGAGGTCTATTGTGTAAATAGAGATTGAATTAAGTTGATTTCCCGCTTGAATTTAGGCTATAGCTTTAAATCCTCAAATCCCCATAATCTGAGCTTGTTCACATAGAATCTCTAAAAGTTACACCTGATATAATGTGTTGTGACATTCATAAACCACCATAATGCCTTATTTTACTTCAGCGTTCACAAACACTAAGTATTATACTACTGTAAGTGCTGCAAACTATCATGAAAATAAGAGCGTAAAATGAAACCGCATTATTCTATAGGGAGAAAAGTCTGTCACTTTTCTTTCATAATCGTCTCTGTTGCGTGGAAACCTCATATGTCCAACAATACTGTGACTGTTCAGGATTCAAATTCAAGAGCAGCAAAAGTAGCAGATCTGCAAGCTAAGCGCTGCGTTTTGAGATTGTAGATCTGCTACTTTTGATGGTTTTGTGTGGGGGTTGATCATACTACACCAGTGATATTCAACTGGCGGCCCGCGGGCCACGCCTAGAGGGGCGGCCATAGCTGAGTGGTTAGTGAGCCCGCCTAGGGAGCCAGAGGCCCTGGTTGCCCCAGGTTCGATTCCAGGCCACGCCAGCATATGTGTCGATGAAATTAAATTTGTCCCTGAGCAAGACTCTTAACCCCTAATTGCTCACAGGTTCTCATTGGAAACAAGACCGCAAGGACTTTCATGAACGACCTGTTAAAAGGAATTATCCTTATCCTTACCTGGCCCCAGCGTTGCTTTCATTTGGCCCCTGGAACACATTCCATATTCCAGTGTAAGAATGAATCTAATAACAAATTATTATTATTATTATTATTATTATACAAATTGCAGCAACTGCCCAATTCTGCCTTACACGTTAAACATGGAGAAATAAATAGCGGTGTATAAAAACCATAGTAAAGGTACAGATATCTTACTTGAAAGATATTTTACTCCAGTATAAACTAAAAAATCACCCATAAGAAAATCACTTGGATCGAAATGTGTCAAGCAGCTCACGTTATATGTACCTTTTCATGGTACAAAGAAACAAAACAGCCAGAAATGTTGTTTACTTCTCATTATTTCAGAATAATGTAGCTTTCATGTAGTTCAGCTTGACATTACACTATGTCATTACAGTATGATTCATTCATCCTCAATAGCGTCCTGAGCTGAATGATGGTCTGAATCTGAACTGATCATTATTAGAGCTTGTGCCCTTATCAGTCGGATGCTTCCACTTTTCTTCACACAAAGACGCTTCCATGTCAGGGACACACTGACATATCTACTTCCTATTTTCTCAATATCCCAATCAAAGCCTGTGCACTATGAAGGACTGGCACAGAAATGCCTTTAAAAAACCCAATAAACAGATACAAAAAAAAAAAAGATCCTTTCAAACATCAAAATGCATGAATGCAGTATGAAGCCGGCCCAAATAAGTTACCATAATGGACATAATATGTCCACTGTTGTGTCCTATATAGCAGTGGTTCCCAAACTGGGGGTCGGGACCCCAAGGGGGGTCCTCAGATGATAAGCTTAATGTGCAACATTGTTTTCTCACTCAGCAGTAAACAAACCAACATACAGTATAAGTGTATGCAGATATCTGCACATTTCTAAAGTTACACTTTACAGACCTTTTTAATACCAAATTGGCCAAATTGTCAAATGTTATGTAAGAAAGAGGCAACTACAAGCTCACAACGCCTTGCACTGCGAGGTGTTGTGAGCTTGTAGATCGGCTATTTTCACAATATATTTATCTGTGGAACCGAGTCAAACTAAATCAATCAACTCAACTTCTACAATTCCAAGTGCTTGTCAATGTGGGGCGTCCCCAGTTCAAATATGATTCTTTTTGGGGGTTCACAGCCTGAAAAGTTTGTGAATCCTTGCTATAGCACACACAACAAACGGTTAACCACAAACATGGTCTTGTGGCCCCTGACTTCAAGTCATTTTACAATTGTGGCCCCCTGCCTAATCTAGTTGAATACCCCTGTACTACACGCAGTAGTATGATCAAGTAGGGCCTTAATTTACAAAAAAACACTTATGTAAATAAGAGGTTTCTACCCCGACAGCAAAGATATTTTTCTATAGTTTCTAAAAAAAGAAATCAGTTGCCGTTACTGCTGAATAATCCATTTGTTAAAGTGCTTGCATGCTTTCAGCATTAGAAGCATTAATGCATATTCTTTACTGTACACTACAGTATGCTGTTGACTGTGTGATGCAGCACCACAGTAGCAGCAGTTAGCTGAAGCAGCCAGGCACCAAGCAGAAGTCTGGAGGTTAACGATAGATCATTAATTCAATGAATCTGGTTAATTAGCTCTCTGCTCTCTTCTTGCCAAAAAACATCATAAAATGCCCAGAGACTTCTTGTTGGCTGATCTGAGGCTGCGACTCGCAATAACCTTCCAGTGCTGCTGGGCTTAAAGACAAAACCCACTCGCAATGGGGAATTCATTAGCCCGTACTGAGAAGTTTAATGTAGACAGGGGGAAGAGCCACAGCGTGTCATGGATCAGTCTTATTGTCTTTTATTAGGAACTCATCACACGTAGAGAATCCTCTGGCGTCAGCCAAGAGTCGACCCCCCCCCCCCCCCCCCCCACACCACACCACACATTTCACACAGTACTTACTTAACCCATTTCCAAGTCACACGTGAACCGTGGTGTAAAGTAACTAAGGGCGGATTCACACTATGGTCCCGGGTGCGCACCCTGGACCACTTGGCTGATGTTGTGATAGTGTGAACGTTGCGTATCGTTCCCCGAAACGGATCACCGTACCGTACCCGAGACCGCCTCCCGAGGTAGTCTCGGATCCGGATCATGCGTATTCGAGTACGGAACGATGCAATGTGAATCCATCTGTACCAACAGGAGGAAGTGGACTGCAAATCATATATCATTTATATATTTTTATAATGACATTATTTTAGCTGGGTTATATACCTTCTCATAGTTCTACTTGAATGTTGACAAGAAATAATAATCCCGCTAGTGTTTGAGTAGCGCGAGCCGTGAAAAATAATAAACAAAAACACATGTGTAGCGAACGCGTATACAAGGATAAATATACTAAGGATTAGTCTGTGACGTCACTGCTAAAATACCAAGGATGCGCCCGTGACGCCAATATCATGGGGTTAGGGTTACCCTAACCCTAACCCAAACCCAGGGGTACTACACCCAATGAATGGTCTGATACATCGTGGGTAGGTCAGTATGCCGCTTACTTCGCCCATTCAATGGTTTGATAAAACGTGATAATGTCCCATTCAATGCATTGATAGCATTCGAAGGTCTGTTTACTACCTGGCTGAGCTACCAGGCACCCGCTGTATTTTTTTTAATAAAACATGTGTTGAGATGTATCACATCAATGTTAAGTTGTTTTGTATCAATATTGTAGGTTTTTGTTCTCCCCAATTTTAGTCGTTATGCCAACACCCTCACATAATAATAATAAATATACATTTTATTTATAACACACTTTACATCTTGTGTCAAATCACAAAGTGCTACAGGGTTTCAAAACAATGGCATAAAAATAGCAGAGGCAAAACAAAAACAACATCTTGGGATAAAAAGTAAATTCAAAACTAATTAAGGCTAGAGAGTAAAAGACCTAAAGAAAAGAAGACTGAGCAAAAGCTTTGTTAAAAAGGTATGTTTTTAGTCAGTTTTTAAAAGCACGGGTAGACTGTCTTAAAGGAGCACTTCGCCCATTTTCAACCTTATCTCAGAATTGGTCCTCACTAATGTTCATTGTGAAATGACAGCATCTCTGTCTCTGTGGACAGTTCAGAAACCTTCCTAGCAGTGACATCATCGACAGGCAGGTTTGGCCATTTCAAATAAGATTTAAAACTTTGCAGTGAGTATCTTATAATGATCCAGGATTACTTTATCCAAGATGACTTTATTTGTCATTTCTGTCTGCACGCATCAGAACGAACAAACGTTTCTCCTATAAAGACAGCGAGAGAATGAATGAGTAGTGCAAAACACAATGTCTAAATTAATAAATAAATACTAAAACTAAATATATTCACAGCATGACATAAGAGTTCATCGTCTATTCTAATGGATACAAATGCATTTCCAGGGTTCATTTACCGCCTAGCGGGGGAATTAATAAGGCAGGGCAGACTGAGTTCAGAAGTCTGACTCGCCTGCGGGGAAACAAACCGTTTCACAGCCTCTCGTATCCAGTGTTGCCATGTCTGTTTATTATAAGCGGCGTGGGCTTGCTTTAATGTAATGTCGCTTGTAAATATTTTGGTGGTTGTGGGTTTTTTTGGGCTCGTTTCTAGTGTAGCTGCTTATTTGGGGCTTGCTTACTAATGTTGTTTAAACCAGTGGTTCCCAAAAGAAAATTCCCATGTCAAGGACCCACAAATTAACATACCCCCCCCCCCCCTCCCCATACAAGATTTGTGTTGTTAAAATGTTAAAAAAAAATATATTTGTTATTGGTACATTTCTTCCAGGGATGGCATCAGCGAGGTAGGCCTACCACTGATCTGCAGCTGTTGAGTTGTTCTCACAGAAACAAGTTGTTTTACACTTTGGGCTATTAAAAAATAGCAGATCTACAAGCTCATAGCGTGGCACCGAGTGCCGCGCTATGAGCTTGTAGATCTGCTATTTTTGAAAAATCAAGAACATTTGTGCAAATCTTTGAATATATATATTTTTAAAGCGAACATTTGTAACTCAAATCTTTGCTTCTAGGGGGTCCCTGGAACAAAACATTTTGAGATGGGGGTCGGCGGCCAAATACATATCATTTTGGTGGTCCTTGACATGAAAAAGTTTGAGAACCACTGATATAGAAACATATGTTTTTTTTTTCAGAATACTGTTGGGATTTAGAAGACATATAAAGAAATAAAGAATAAATCTGTGCTTTGGAAAACGGTTGGAAATAATGATTTGAACATGCTTGGTCATGCATTATCAGACTTAAATTTACCCCTCAATTTATTGTGTATGGATATCACAGGCTTTGTAGCAATTTTTAGCATCTTGTGTAAAAGTACTGGGCCTCAAAAGTAAAAATAAGGCTGTTTCCGTACCAGGAGGTGATACAATTGGTGAGAGGAAGTCTCCCCTAGTCTAGAACATACCGTTCAGAGCTGGAGTGGGAAGGTCAGCTCTCTTCCGCTGACCTGAGGGGGAAGAGACGCTATTGTTGTGATGATGGCAGTGGCATTGCTGCTCAAGGCCAGGTTCTGTGTCAGCAGTACTCCAAGGAATGAGGTACTTGTTGTTACCAGTGGTGTAAAGTAACTAAGTGCATTTACTCAAGTACATGTACTTAAGTACAATTTTGAGGTATTTTTTTTTACTTTACTGGAGTTTTTCCATTATTTAATACTTTAACTTCTGCTCCACTATACATCTCAAATATTGTACTTTTACTCCACTACAATTATTTGAAAACTGTAGTCTATTTATTATTATTACAAAACATACATTACCCACTGCAGCCGTATATACATTTTGGCCATTTGAAAATAGCAGATCTACAAGCTCGCAATGTGTCGTGACGCGACACATTGTGAGCTTCTGCTCACAATGATCTGCTATTTTCAAAATATGTTTCACATTTTATACATTTGAAAACTTGTGAATTTACTCAAGTAAATTTAGAATTCCGGACGTTTACTTGTAACAGAGAATTTCTGCATTGCGGTATTGAGTACTTTTCTTCCCACGGTTTCCACCACTTGTCACTCTCTCCACACATACTGCTCAGCCGTCAACAGTCATTGGATGGTGTTGAGGTCCCATGGCCTTCCTGAGCTCCACAATCATTTCTTTACGTTTTTTTTCTCCCTGTGTTAAGGGCTGGGAGGTTGTGTTTGTGTTTGGTACCAAACCGCCACCTCCGTTCTGTAGGCGGCTTCATCCTCATCACTATAATGATGCTTGCTTTTAAACCTGTCAGAAGCAGCCTGGGTTTAGATGTGTTGTTGCAGACTCTTGACTGTTCAACTCCTCTGTGTCCATGGATCCAATTACAGCTGCCATGTAGCTCTGGTCCATAGTGTTAGGACCAGAGCTAAGCTGCCAGTAGTATGTATCCACCACGTTCAACATCTTCAGCTCCTCCACCAGCTGCTCAATTCAATTTTTATCAAAGTGTCAAATCACAAGTTGTCTCAAGACACTTTACGTGTAGAGCAGAGACCCGACAGTCCCACCCTGAGCAAGCAATTTTGCGACAGTGCATGGCAACAAAAAACTCCCCCTTAACTGGAAGAAACGTCAGGCAGACCCTAGCCTGGGCAGCATTCCTTTTCGGGTATATGATCCGGTCGGGAGCGGAAGTAGCCCTATGTCAACGGGCGCGTCATCCGCGTCATCAGCGACCGGATCGCGACAAACCGGAAAGACGTCTCACCCCAAAATAAGAATAATAAAATCCTTGATGCGGCGTAGTTTAGCTTATTTTTTAAATATAAATGTGAGTGTACTTTCCGGAGACTATTTAGCGTCTGTATTATCCATATTATCCCACGGGGAAATTCTATTCCATTTAAATAGGGATTGGGGAACCAAAACAAAGCGGCACCGCAAAACCGAATCGCGACAATCCGGAAAGATTTTTTTTTCTCAGTAGGCGTGGCCTAGACCGGATCATATGGGTCTTTAGTAACGCATACCAGGCTTGCCTCCGAGGTGGAAAGACTGGTGACGCGAGGTTAGGCAGACCCTATATAGGCCTGGGTTGGCAAGTTTGATGATGGAGAGGGCCACTATATTTCCACACTCACTCCAAAGGGCCACATTGCATGTACTGTCGAGCCATTCTATGTCACACAAAAATAGCAAAAATAGCCGATCTACAAGCTCAAAACCCTGTCGCAGTGCGTAGATCTGTTAGTTTTGAATTTGTTTTAGCTATTTTTGAATTGGAATCCTGAAAAGTAACATTTTTGAATTGAAATGCATTTAGTTGTACTTATGTTAACTTTATGAACTTAAATACAAATACATTGGACATAAAAAAAATACATTAGAATTTTAATACTAGTCATTAAGCTACTAATATAGACTGAAGTAATTAAAGCGGGTCATGTTTGCATGTTTGGAATTGTAACAGCTGAAATCAATAATATATCAGTATTCCGATATTAACCTGCGGACCACATTAAGTGAAGGTGGGGGCCGCATGTGGCCCCCCGGGCCGCCAGTTGCCCATGTATGCCCTAGGCTCTAGGGTGGGCGGCCTTCTGCCTCGACCGTGTCGGGGGGGGAAACAAGAGATAGAGAGGGAGGGACAGACAGAGGGAGAGACAGAGAGAGAGAGATACAAGTAGTAGCAATAACAATAGTAGCAAGTATGATAGTGTAAGATAGACTGTCGTGGTACGATGGTATTGAAAGCAGAGCTGAAGTCAATTAATAGGTGGAAAAAGTACTAAAATGTTTTACTCAAGTAAAAGTATCAATACTGTAATGTAGAGATACTTTGTTACAAGTAAGAGTCTAGAATTCAAAATGTACTTGAGTAAAAGTACAAAAGTATTGGTATCAAAATGTACTTAAAGTACACAAATAGATAAATTACGAGTCCATTTGGTTCCATTTGTACACTCAGAGTTACACACCCACCATAAGGGGCCATTTGGGAACCAAAATGGAGTGTTTCTAGTGAGCCAACATGCACGTTGTGCATGTTGGCTCACTAGAAACACTCCATTTGATATCAGCACCCTGACCAGAATGGAACAGAGCCTTCATTAGTATCATTGGTAACACCTGTGAAGGAAGTAAGAAGAGGCCCAATTTCTTTCCAATAATGGCTGCTGTGCATAGAGCCTATTATACGGAGATAATGCTGAAAATGGGTGGAGTGCTCTTTTGCTCTCTGTCACTGCCAACCATTAGGGTTGGTGATGGGGAGAGCGGGTATACACATGAGGGAGGAGGGCGTAATGCGTGGCTGTGGAAAAAGCTATCCAAGGTCACTGGGACTATAGTATGGTCCAATACAAATGTAATTGTTTGGGTTCGGCTGTACATTGGAAATGATTCCACACCGCTTTAGCCGTGTGTGCGTGTGCGCGCGCGCGTGCGTGTGTGTGTGTGTGTGTGTGTGTGTGCGTGTGCGTGTGCGTGTGCGTGCATGAGTGCTGGTGTTTGTGTTTTAAGTGGTGGTAGGGGAGAGCGACTTGCTCTTACACTATAGCTTGATGTACATTTGTAATGGATTATAAATCAATCAAGTCATAAGTATATGAGACAGCACTTAGCAGCCTGTTCCATCTCTCCAGGTATAGGATGTTTTTTTCTCCCGACACATGTTGACCAAAAAATGTTTACTATGACTGTTAGAATTCTGTATTAAAACCCTAGGCAGCATATTATTTATCTTTGGTCAGCAGCAGTCATGCACACAATTTAAAAAGCTGTAGGGAACATATTTTGTATAGTTGGTGCGCTTGGGGAATTGTCTGATAAAGGGCGGAAAATGCTGCCTTAGCTTTGGAAAAAAAACACAACACAACACAGAGAACGAACAGATGTGACGTTTCAGCTACTCAGACTTTATGAAGCCATCAAACCAGATCAGTGCTTATTCTAGGGTTTCATTGAGGGGAAATTGCATATCGCTGTCAGGCAGAAGATACCTTGTATCTCCATATTTTGATTATTCATATTTGTTTCTCATGTTAATTAATGCCAGTGGTGGAAAGTAATTAGTAAGTGCACTTAAGTACTGTACTTCAGTAAAATTATGAGGTATACTTTACTGGGTGATGCCAATACTTTTGTACTTTTACTCGAGTAACATTTTGAACACAGGCCTTTTACTTTTAACAGAGCATTTTCATATTGTGGTATTGCTAACTTTTACTTGAGTAAAGTATGTGAGTACTTCTTCCACCACTGATTAATGCCTATACTTCATTGTAAGAGAGTTTCGCACAAAGGCCTTGAAAATAGCCGATCTACAACACATTGTGAGCTTGTAGATGTTGTTGAAAGTGAAAGTGGTTAACACTGGCATGATGACAGTAAGGCCAACTACCACACAAACAGACCTCAGATCAAATTGACAGTTTTTTTCCTGCGATTCAATTGGCCACTCTCTCCCCTCGGGACTGCATACGCTCTGACACCTTCTCCCCCGTGCAGCGGGGATACTATTGTCTTTTAGATATCGATTAACATTTCAATCCCACTCACTCACACCTCACATGTTGGCTAGCACTACGCTTCATTTGGTGTACAGGCAGAACAAATAAGCAATAACTGGGCACAGCTGATCGCTGTAGCGAGAGCTACGAGGTTCATACACTAAATTCATAGGTTAAGTGTGTGACACATCACCGCCACAAACGGACCTATTGCCTGATCTAAAAGGCACTTCCACATACGTCACGGAGTGTTACTTGGAGTCATCAGAGAGAGAGAGAGAGAGAGAGAGACCTTGATGTTGAAAGCAGCCGGGTGCACAACATTCAAAAGGTTTCTCTCCTAATTCTCAACGAATCTCTGTGATTCCTATAATCAGCAGAAGTGGGAGTGTCAATTCCTTGTGTCAATTGTGGTTGTATATGACGTTTGTCTATTCAAACACAAAGATTTGTTCTGCGCTGGCATGCCATTTGTCCGAACCACACATTATAAATTTAATTTGTTCATTGCGCAGGGAATAATGAACCGATTACAATAATATCACTTTATATATAATATAATCAGTAACATGTTGGTGATACTTATTATGTCTATCAAATATGTTTGTATTGAAAGGCAATCAAAGGTTAGAGCTCATGATTCAAGGGTCGGGTATCTAGCGTCTGACTTCGTTTTGAGCCAAATACGAACGCATGCAGGCTGGGTTATTTGCCGCAGCTCACATTGCTCAGACCAAATACAACATTTAGAAGTTTAGGTGTAAGGGTTCGGATTGGAGTAATTATAAACACAGTTTTTATTTTTATTTAGAGGGGAGAAATCGCTTTGCCAGGTTCCTAGCTGACAGAGAATGACGATCTCCAGGTGGTCTGGAAGTGTGAAGACCTACTCTGCCTGGGGGAGAAAGGGTGAGAGCGGTCAATTTAGCCGAAAATGAGCCGTAAATTAACGTCAGGGATGGATATGATGATGCCTAATTTCATATTTAGAAAACGTTTCAGATGGAAATGAAAACAGAGAGGATTTGAATTGAATGTTTAGGAAAAGTCACGCAAAGGGAACCTTCTGAGAGCTTATGAGCAAAGATAATCCACTTCAAAATCTCAAAATCGGTCAGTTTGACTACTCGCTTGTTAAGTCTGCCTGTGGGTTTGCACCCATGAAAAGTACCTATGAACAAGAGCGTGTTATTAAACAAGACATGACTCAGTCATGTATACCAGCTTGCTTTCTTTTTGCTCTGTGTGTGTGTGTGTGTGTGTGTGTGTGTGTGTGTGTGTGTGTGTGTGTGTGTGTGTGTGTGTGTGTGTGTGTGTGTGTGTGTGTGTGTGTGTGTGTGTGTGTGTGTGTGTGTGTGTGTGTGTGTGTGTGTGTGTGTGTGTGTGTGTGTGTGTGTGTGTGTGTGTGCGCGCGCGGGGCTTGTTTTCATAGACCTGGTTGCTTTTGGGTACAAAACAATTGAGTACTTTGTCTTTTTCCACCACTGCTCGTCTGTGATTACTCTGTTGGGGTGGGGGGAGCAGATAGCCGATCTACAAGCGCACAATGATTGTGAGCTTGTAGATACGCTATTTTCAGAGTATTTCAGTATGCTCACCTGTGATTACTCTGTGTCACGGTGATTTGAACCGATGGCAGGCGTGTGTAGTAGACATAGAGGCGTGTCTAGTAACCATAGTAGCCATAGCTTGGGAGGACGAGACCGCCGCTCAGAGTATCGGAAAGTATCCCCATTGGCTTAAAGGACAGCCAATGATTGAAAACATGTCGAGAATATGTCGTACACATGTTGACTAGTGGTGCAGTCTCTTCTAAGACCAGCGTTCTTTGCAAGCTGGTAACAATAACTACAATGGATGTTTTACATTTCCTGAAATGTAACAGGTTTCTACTCGATGGCAATGATATACTTTACTTAAAATGCTTAATACAGACACACGGTCGTCACATTTCTACAGTAAACAACAGCACAGAGTGTGTGTGTTTGTGTGTGTAATTGTGTGTGTGTGCGGGGGGGTTGGCGGCTGATTTAAGCAGTTGCTCCTGGCCCGAGTCCAAAGTCATTAGACTGTGAGCTCTGATCTAATCGATGCACACAGGAGAGATCAGTCATCCACACACACACACTCAGTCATGACAGCATGTCCATCTGCTCCGGCTGGGAGGACCGGGGAGGACGGGGAACATTTGCATTCTGGCTAAGTCCTGCATATCATCGGTTCTCAAAGTGGGGTCCTTGGGGGGGGCGGGGGGGGGGGGGGCACCAGGCAGTCCCAGGCAGTCCCAGGCAGTCCCCAGCAAAAGTAGTTAATATAGCGTCACAATCATTTTAACCACTAACTATTATTTTGTATTTTAGCTATTCAAAAATAGCAGATCTACAAGCGGCACCGAGTGCAGCGCTATGAACTTGTAGATCTGCTATTTTTTGAAACATTGTGAGAACGTGTGCAAATCTTTGAATTATGCATATTTTTTAAAGCGAACATTTTAACTCAAATCTTTGCTTCTGGGGATCCCTGGGACAACATTTTTTATATGGGGGGGGGGGGGGGGGTCCACGGCCAAAGACATAATTGTGGGGATCCTTGACATGAAAACATTTGAGAACCACTGCTCTATATTGTTGCTGTCGGGCAGAAACCTCTTTTCTCCACATTCTAATTTGTTTTGTTAGTTTCGTAAATGAACGGCCTACTTGATCACACTACAGCGTCACACAAAAGCATCAAAAGTAACAGATCTACAAGCTGAAGGTCCCGCTGCAGCCTTTCTTCGCCGTCCAGTGGTGTTGCTTGGGTCAGAATGAATGATTGATTGATTGACTGAATACCTTATTAAGTCAGACTCGTAAACAGCTTGTGGTACCATTAAGGATAAAAGCATAACACAAAAAAAGTATATATTCAGTTCATCAACATGGCATACACAAATTTACACAATAATACATACAAATACAAACACTATACGTACGCTGAACCTGCCTCTGTCCAGTAACGCCTTGATCGGTTGGAAGTTCTGCTACATGGTGCACAAACTGCTGAGGGATGGACACCCAAATGCCGTGAGAGACTCCCAAAGATATTGCCGCAATGTCAGAGATATGGGCATTCTCTCTGGGGAAAC
Organism: Gymnoscopelus microlampas; assembly: GCF_963454915.1. NCBI lineage: Eukaryota > Metazoa > Chordata > Actinopteri > Myctophiformes > Myctophidae > Gymnoscopelus > Gymnoscopelus microlampas. The sequence continues at coordinate 8,617,362 of NC_139962.1, forward strand.
CTGCATGATGGATATGGACATATTGTTGCCGTGTCTGCAAAATTCCTCTGCCTTAATGGACAGTGTCAGGGCATTCTACATTTTGGTGGCAGAGTGGTAGAATGAGAACTTTCCCATGTTTCTTTTGTCAAACTCTGGGTGGTACTGTACCATGCAGATCATGGTTGCTCCTAGCCTGGTAAACCCTCCCTCCGGAAATCTCATTTCCATCTGATTTCAGGCGTGAGTCTGGCCTGAAGGCTTCTCTGGGCGTTTCTAGCCCGTACGACAAATGGACGAGCCTATCAGCGTCGTCGCTCATTGTTCTGTGATTGACAGCTTACGTTGGCCAATCAGGTGGCGAGTGCGAGTGAGCTCGAATTAAGCCGAGTGCAGCCTGAGTGCAGCCGACAAAAAAACGAACGGCAGCCATTGTTGTTGTGCGTTGTCTTCACTTCTTACTTTAGGTTTTAAAACGCTCTCTAGTTGTTTAACTTCGTATATGTGGTCAATTAATCATGACAGAGCCTATTTAAAAATACAAATTCAGAGAACCGGCAGGGGCGGGCAGTGACACGCATGTATCCGAATAAGGCAACCTATTTTGGGCATGGCCGTCTCAAAAGTCCCGTTGCGTCACATTAGTCTGGAGGTGGTAAATATGCACTGCAATTGGCTGAAGGGGAACAACGATCATTGGCTGAAGGGGTTGTCAGTCAACGGTATTACTCCCTCCCAACTCCAGCCCACAGCCAATATTGCAGAATGGGCGATCATGCCAGACTCACTCCTGAAATCAAATGGAAATGAGATTTCCGGAGGGAGGGTTTACCAGGCTAAGTTGCTCCCTCTAGATCACTGTTTCTCATACAGTGGTTCGGTACCCATTTGTGGGTCGCGGACACATTTTTCTGGGTCACAAGTAAATATCCCTTAATTTTTTGTTACCTCACATTTTGATTTAATTATTATTTCAAAATCTAAAAACACAAAAATCCCCAAAATGCAAGACAAATTCCTGAATTAAAAACAAATTAAATTATTTTTTTAAATGAATAAATATAAGATCTAAGAAATCCCATAAATTAGAAAACAAATGTTTAAGAAGTAGTGAAAATAGCAGATCTACAAGCTCAAAGCGCGCCACGATGCGACACGTGAGCTTGTAGATCTGCTATTTTCACTATAGCTTCGTATACGGTGAAGAAAGGCTGCAGCGGGCCGGACCTTGAGAGCTTGTAGATCTGTTACTTTTGGGTCGGAGCTAAAAGTTTTGGGAACCACACCACTGCTCTAGATCATGCACACTTCATCACTGCCATTAAGCCAGTTGGCAGAGGAAGCTAGCGGTGGACCAATAGCAATTAGCAATCCACACTGCTCTGGTGGGATGCATGGGCTTTGCATGAAGGGTCCGCAGGGAGTTAGCCCAGAGCACACTCCAGTGCAGCAGTTACCTGCCTCTTTACTCTTTAGCTGTAAAGGCCCTGACAACGTAAGAAAAGCAGTGGAGCCCGACACTCTACAAGCACGTCAGGGTGCTCACTAGACCCGGTACATCGGTTACAGAGAGGCCGGGCTGCTGCTATTGTCAGGTCGATAGTTTCCCTCAGTGGTGAAGAATACACAGATGTTTTACTTAAGTAAAAGTAGCAATACCACTATATAAAAATACTCAGCCCTTTTATATAAGTAAAAGTCCTGTGTTCAAAATGTTACTTGAGTGATAGTACAGACGTATAGGCATCAAAATATGCTTAAAGTGCCAAAAGTAACAGTACTAAAATGTTTGAAAATAGAAGATCTAATACAATAAGTATAATATTTGCCCCTGAGATGTAATCTTTGTTGTATTGAAAATTGGAAATACTCCAGTAAATTCCTCATGTACTGTACTTGAGTACATGTACTTAGTTACTTTCCACCACTGGTCTCCCTGAAAAGGTGTGTGTGTGTGTGTGTGTGTGTGTGTGTGTGTGTGTGTGTGTGTGTGTGTGTGTGTGTGTGTGTGTGTGTGTGTGTGTGTGTGTGTGTGTGTGTGTGTGTGTGTGTGTGTGTGTGTGTGTGTGTGTGTGTGTGTGTGTGTGTGTGTGTGTGTGTGTTTTCTCTGTGTCTTTGCACAGCTAATCTGGCAGACTAGCAGACCGATGGATTCATTTGTTCCTTGCTCCTTCAAAAGAACATTTGAAAACAAGGCCTTGTTGAAACTTTGCAATCACTCTGCCACTCGGTCATGCAATACAAATGCATGCTTGTTGTTCACATGCACCATTTATCATGTTAAGCCAGGGGCTTTAATAACAAACATGGCAAGTACCAGCTCTTATTGGAAAATATATCATTAGCATGGTTATTTCCAACACACCTAGGATTTATTAACATGTTGCTTTCATGTTAATATGTATTTTCAGACATTTAACCACTTAATTCATTAAGAACGGGAAAGCATCTGTGTCATTTTAGATTCAGAATCAGAATCAGAATCAGTTTTATTGTCACATCACAGGTTTACAAGGTAAAAAAGTGGGTGAAATTCTTTTTTCTTTTACATCATTCCCATCGCAACGTTAATTTCCATAGAAAGAAGAGGGGGGAGGGAGAAGAAGAAGGGGGGTAAGATTTATTTGGCTATTCAAAAATAGCAGATCTATAAGTTCATAGCTCTTTGTAACTAAAATCTTTGCTTCTGGGGGATTCTACAAATATCTTCTAAATCTTGAAAAAACCTATGTCGCTATAATATCAGTGGTCCTCAAACCTTTTCATGTCAAGGACCGCCAAAATGATATGTATTTGTCCGCGGACCTCCATCTCAAAATATGTTGTTCCAGGGACCCCCAGAAGCAAAGATTTTAGTAAAACGAAATTGCTTAAAACAAAAATATGTATCTACTGTACAAGCTCATAGCGCGGCACTCGGTGCCGCGCTATGAGCTTGTATATCTGCTATTTTTGAATAGCCAAAGAAATCTAAAATGACACAGATGCGTTCCCGGTCTTATTGGATTAAACCCTCAATACAATGTGCTGCGATGCGTTGTGAGCTTGTATATCTTTTATTTTTGAATAAGAATAGGCATGCCAGGGTTCAAGTAGTTGATGTAAAAAAATATATAATAATAAGGAAAGAGTTACCTATAGTAACTCTGAGGATCCCCCCAGCCACCAGCCATCTTTTCATAACCAATGCACTGTAGCCATAAGCTTGACCCTGCATGGTGATAGATCGTACATTATACTTACATTTACATGTATTGATCGGGTATATAGATTATGTAAACTCGGTCAGGTCAAGTGCACATGGCCAGGGTTCAGACTTGTAGATTAGCTATTGTTGGCAATGTGAATCTTCGCACCATGGAGTGTCATTTAGGCTTTGTTCTCCATTCTCTAGACATTCCAGGTCGGTTGATCAGTTGATCAGCTTTAATGTGCAACATTGTTTTCTCTCTCAACAGTAAACAAACCAAAACATACAGGGTTTGTATGTGTATACAGGGTATCTGCACATTTATAAAGTGACAATTTAACCTCTAAAATGAAAAAAAAAAAAAGAATATAAAAATATATATAATTGCGTCAAAAGAAATCAACAAACTATACTGTTAAATGAAACATTGGCCAATATTGTGAAATATCTAAGAAAGAGAAAATAGCCAATCTACATGCTTGTGAGCTTGTAGATCGGCTATTTTCACGATATTTATCTGTGGAACTGAGTTGAACCAAATTCCTCAACACTCTTACATTTCCAAGCGCTTGTTGCTTGTCAGGGTGTCTAGACCGTTGGTTCTCAAAGTGGGGTCCGGGGACCCCCAGGGGTACTTGAGGGGGTTCCAGGGGGTACCCAGCTAAATGATGGACAGGAACCAAATGGACTCTGAGAGTGTACACACTCTGAGAGTGTACAAATGGAACCAAATGGACCCGTTAGGGTCCATTTGGTTCCATTTATACACTCTCAGAGTTAGATTAACATTGATTTTACAATATAAATTGGGGTCCCAGAGATAGGAATGCCATTAAATGGGGGTCCGTAGCCTAATGCATGTCAAACTGGGGGTCCTTCAAATTAAAATGGTTGAGAATCACTGCTATAGAGCCGTAAAAATCTTCTCTTATGGGGGTCCCTGGCATATCTTTTCAAATGGGGGTCCGCGGGATAATAAGTGTCAATTTGGGGGTCCTTGACATGAAAAAGTTTGAGAACCACTGGTCTAGACAGTTCAAACGTCATGGTTAAAGGTGGTTCTTTATTGTTACATCTTGTGCACAGGTACATACAGTACTGTAAGAGTAAAACTTATTGTTGCCATTTTGGCAAAATAACAATGATAGATAAAACAAAAATTGGAAAGAGAGAAAAACAAGACACAACATTTATTCCATACTTAAATAATAAATAATAAAAATAGATAGCTTATGTACGTATATGCGTGGCATATTATCAGCATTTATCAGCAGTTGCCACAGTACCTTAAATACAACACCACAGCACCTTCTACAACAGTTTATGTAGGAGGTAGGAACAGTCAAGCAATTCATTAAGGTGCAAGAAAAAGGCGACTAAGTACACCGTGACCTATTTTGTGAACAAACAGTGCAGACTAGTCTGGAGTATTTTGACACATTTGTGACATGTTTGAGCTGAAGAGGTGAAGTGTAGATGTCATAATATGAAGTTTGAGTGGCAGTGGTCCCAGTCCAATCTGACGTAAACTCTTTGCAACAACAGCCTATTGGGTGGGTGGTGAGGACAATAATAAAGTGAATATATGATGCTTGAGTAAAATTGCCGGGGTGGTTTGTTTATTTTTGGAACACGGTTCTTTTATGACGCAATATAAGATTTTCCCTATGGGATTTCCAATACAGAAATCACTCTGTGACCCAGAGGTAGTGGGAGTGACGTCAGGTACTCTATACAGTAGGTACGCCTTGAGAGTGAGACTAAACACATGGATGTAGCTTTAACCCATTAAGACCGGGGAAGAATCTGTGTCATTTTTAGATTTCTTTGGCTATTCCAAAATAGCAGATCTACAAGCTCATAGTGCGGCATCGAGTGCCGCGCTATGAGCTTGTAGATCTGCTTTAAAAAAAAAATCTATGACCATTAAGTGCAAATATTTGAATATGTATTTTTTAAAGGGAACATTTGTAACTCAAATCTTTCTGGGGGGTGGGGGCGGGGGAGGGGTCCCTGGAACAAAAATATTTTGAGACGAGGGTCCGCGGCCAAATACATAATCATCTTGGGTGGTCCTTGACATAAAAAAGTTTGAGCACCACTGATACAGAGCAACAAACGTTTTTCAGAAAACTGTTAGGATTTAGAAGACATTTGCAGAATCCCTAGAAGCAGAAGATTTGATTGGATATTTTTTCTAATATCCAATGAAATCTAAAAATGGCACAGATTCTTTCCCGGTCTAAATGGGTTAAGGCAGATGTGTACAGGATGTGTAAAGCCAATAATTGTTGCATTGTGTATGAAGGATGGTGTAATTGTTGCGTTGTGTATGAAGGATGGTGTAATTGTTGCATTGTGTATGAAGGATGGTGTAATTGTTGCATTGTGTATGAAGGATGGTGTAATTGTTACATTGTGTATGAAGGATGGTGTAATTGTTACATTGTGTATGAAGGATGGTGTAATTGTTGCATTGTGAATGAAGGATGGTGTAATTGTTGCATTGTGAATGAAGGATGGTGTAATTGTTGCATTGTGAATGAAGGATGGTGTAATTGTTACATTGTGAATGAAGGATGGTGTAATTGTTGCATTGTGAATGAAGGATGGTGTAATTGTTACATTGTGAATGAAGGATGGTGTAATTGTTGCATTGTGAATGAAGGATGGTGTAATTGTTGCATTGTGAATGAAGGATGGTGTAATTGTTACATTGTGAATGAAGGATGGTGTAATTGTTGCATTGTGAATGAAGGATGGTGTAATTGTTGCATTGTGAATGAAGGATGGTGTAATTGTTACATTGTGAATGAAGGATGGTGTAATTGTTGCATTGTGTATGAAGGATGGTGTAATTGTTGCATTGTGAATGAAGGATGGTGTAATTGTTACATTGTGAATGAAGGATGGTGTAATTGTTACATTGTGAATGAAGGATGGTGTAATTGTTGCATTGTGTATGAAGGATGGTGTAATTGTTACATTGTTTATGAAGGATGGTGTAATTGTTGCATTGTGAATGAAGGATGGTGTAATTGTTACATTGTGAATGAAGGATGGTGTAATTGTTACATTGTGAATGAAGGATGGTGTAATTGTTACATTGTGAATGAAGGATGGTGTAATTGTTACATTGTGAATGAAGGATGGTGTAATTGTTGCATTGTGAATGAAGGATGGTGTAATTGTTGCATTGTGAATGAAGGATGGTGTAATTGTTGCATTGTGAATGAAGGATGGTGTAATTGTTACATTGTGAATGAAGGATGGTGTAATTGTTGCATTGTGAATGAAGGATGGTGTAATTGTTACATTGTGTATGAAGGATGGTGTAATTGTTGCATTGTGAATGAAGGATGGTGTAATTGTTGCATTGTGAATGAAGGATGGTGTAATTGTTGCATTGTGAATGAAGGATGGTGTAATTGTTACATTGTGAATGAAGGATGGTGTAATTGTTGCATTGTGAATGAAGGATGGTGTAATTGTTACATTGTGAATGAAGGATGGTGTAATTGTTGCATTGTGAATGAAGGATGGTGTAATTGTTGCATTGTGAATGAAGGATGGTGTAATTGTTACATTGTGAATGAAGGATGGTGTAATTGTTGCATTGTGAATGAAGGATGGTGTAATTGTTGCATTGTGAATGAAGGATGGTGTAGTTGTTGCATTGTGAATGAAGGATGGTGTAATTGTTGCATTGTGAATGAAGGATGGTGTAATTGTTACATTGTGAATGAAGGATGGTGTAATTGTTGCATTGTGTATGAAGGATGGTGTAATTGTTGCATTGTGAATGAAGGATGGTGTAATTGTTACATTGTGAATGAAGGATGGTGTAATTGTTACATTGTGAATGAAGGATGGTGTAATTGTTGCATTGTGAATGAAGGATGGTGTAATTGTTGCATTGTGAATGAAGGATGGTGTAATTGTTGCATTGTGAATGAAGGATGGTGTAATTGTTACATTGTGAATGAAGGATGGTGTAATTGTTGCATTGTGAATGAAGGATGGTGTAATTGTTACATTGTGTATGAAGGATGGTGTAATTGTTGCATTGTGAATGAAGGATGGTGTAATTGTTGCATTGTGAATGAAGGATGGTGTAATTGTTGCATTGTGAATGAAGGATGGTGTAATTGTTACATTGTGTATGAAGGATGGTGTAATTGTTACATTGTGTATGAAGGATGGTGTAATTGTTACATTGTGTATGAAGGATGGTGTAATTGTTGCATTGTGTATGAAGGATGGTGTAATTGTTACATTGTGTATGAAGGATGGTGTAATTGTTACATTGTGTATGAAGGATGGTGTAATTGTTACATTGTGTATGAAGGATGGTGTAATTGTTGCATTGTGAATGAAGGATGGTGTAATTGTTACATTGTGTATGAAGGATGGTGTAATTGTTACATTGTGTATGAAGGATGGTGTAATTGTTACATTGTGTATGAAGGATGGTGTAATTGTTGCATTGTGAATGAAGGATGGTGTAATTGTTACATTGTGTATGAAGGATGGTGTAATTGTTACATTGTGTATGAAGGATGGTGTAATTGTTACATTGTGTATGAAGGATGGTGTAATTGTTACATTGTGTATGAAGGATGGTGTAATTGTTGCATTGTGAATGAAGGATGGTGTAATTGTTACATTGTGTATGAAGGATGGTGTAATTGTTACATTGTGTATGAAGGATGGTGTAATTGTTGCATTGTGAATGAAGGATGGTGTAATTGTTACATTGTGTATGAAGGATGGTGTAATTGTTACATTGTGTATGAAGGATGGTGTAATTGTTACATTGTGTATGAAGGATGGTGTAATTGTTGCATTGTGAATGAAGAATGGTGTAATTGTTGCATTGTGAATGAAGGATGGTGTAATTGTTGCATTGTGAATGAAGGATGGTGTAATTGTTACATTGTGTATGAAGGATGGTGTAATTGTTGCATTGTGTATGAAGGATGGTGTAATTGTTGCATTGTGTATGAAGGATGGTGTAATTGTTGCATTGTGAATGAAGGATGGTGTAAGTGTTGCATTGTGAATGAAGGATGGTGTAATTGTTACATTGTGTATGAAGGATGGTGTAATTGTTGCATTGTGAATGAAGGATGGTGTAATTGTTACATTGTGTATGAAGGATGGTGTAATTGTTGCATTGTGAATGAAGGATGGTGTAATTGTTGCATTGTGTATGAAGGATGGTGTAATTGTTGCATTGTGTATGAAGGATGGTGTAATTGTTGCATTGTGAATGAAGGATGGTGTAAGTGTTGCATTGTGAATGAAGGATGGTGTAATTGTTACATTGTGTATGAAGGATGGTGTAATTGTTGCATTGTGTATGAAGGATGGTGTAATTGTTACATTGTATATGAAGGATGGTGTTGTAATGGAACTTACGGCTCCATTGAGCAGCCAGGCGGTGTAGCCAGGCGTACACGCTGGGAGGAGACAGTCATTATGCCTGCTGGCTGTTAATGATGAATGAACTCCATCAGTGTCACACACACACACACACACACACACACACACACACACACACACACACACACACACACACACACACACACACACACACACACACACACACACACACACACACACACACACACACACACACACACACACACACACACACACACACACACACACACACACACACACACACACACACACACACACACACACACACACACACACACACACACACACACACACACACACACACACACGAATGCACACATCTCTCACAGTCACGCACGCACGCACGCACGCACACACTCGCACACGCACATACACACACAGTGGTGGAAGAAGTACTCAAGATATTTTACTTAAGTAAAAGTAGCAATACCACAATATAGAAATACTCTGTTAGGGCGCGCTCCCACCGCACTTTTATTTTACCTCTGGGGCAGAATCTGCCAATGCTTTGTCAATGTAAATGTGTGGATTCACGCAAGAGCGGATCTTTCTGCCTGTCGCGCAGACCTTGCGTTTATCTGCTCTACACGACTTGTCCATTTGAAGCAGAAAACTGCTGGAGGCAGGAGCTGATTTTCCCTCTCTGTCCAATCGGGTGAGTCGAAGGTGGACCGTCCCAAGACTCAGGAAGCACCATGGTGCTCAAGGCAGAAGGCGGTGCGGGCTACGGGGAGGGTCTTGAAAGTGAGTGACAGGTGCGTCACTCCCGTTTTTTAGAAAAACTGTGGCCGCGCACAACCTGCATTTAACGCTAGCCGACCATGTTTTGGTGGGAGCGCGCCCTTACAAGTAAATGGCCTGTGCTCAATATGTTACTTGAGTAAAAGTACTAAAGTAATGGCAAAATATACTGCATTGAACCATCCTAACCATTGGGAGCAAGGACACTTCAACACTAAACCAGGAGGAATTGCCTATCCAACTGGGAACCTTCCGGTTGCCAGACAAGAATCAGTTATATTTGTCACTATTAGGCTATACAAGTAAAAGTACAAGTGCATGTGTACAAGCATTGAAATGTTGATGGGACGCAAAAGGTTTGCTAACATAATACCGCAAGACAATAAATAAATACAAGAAAATACAATAAAGAAACTTACAAAGATAGAATACTGGACGTATTGTAAATAGACTTATAGGGATATGGTCTTCTTGTCCTAGACAGGTACAATAGCTCATCTTTTAGCAGCAGTTTAATGAAATGTGCAGGTATTATGTGCAGCCAACCGCCAACACAAATGCTGCTAAATTGCACTAAAAGTGTCTCTTTTGCTCGCAATGATAGGCTACTGGGGAACCTCTTTTGGTGCCATAACGGCACCAATCATCATTTATTTCTCTGCCTCTTTCCGCAGATAGAGACACGAAATAAAAGCGTTTGAGACCTTAAACCTTTGGCTATTACAGAAAATTGCTTTAATTTGCCCTAATGTTCATTAAAAAAAAACATGAGGAAAAAAATCAATACTCAAAGAAACTTTAATTTTAATGAGCATAAGGGCAAATGAAGGGTTAAGCTAATAAACTAAGTAACTAGTATCTAAAGTTTTCAGATGATTGTAGTGGAGTAAAAAGTACAATATTTGCCTCTGAGATGTAGTGGAGTAGAAGTTGGAAATGCGCCAGTAAAGTAAAAATACCTCAAAATTGTACTTAAGTACAGTACTTGAGTAAATGTACTTTGTTACTTTACACCACTGGTCATGAAGTGTGGGTCATGACCGAAAGAATAAGATTGTGGATACAAGTGGCCGAAATGAATTTTCGGAGTAGAACCACTGCTCCTTCACTTGGAAAGGAGCCAGCTACTGTAGGTGGTTTGGGCGTCTATAGTACGGATGCCTCCCGAGCGTCTCCCTAGGGAGGTCCTCGTTGCACATCCCACTGGGAGGAGACCCCCTGACAGAACAAGGACCAGATGGACCAGGGGATTATATCACCACACTGGTCCTGAAACGCCTTAGGATCCCCCAGGAGGAAGTGTCTAATATTACCCGGGAAGAAAGGGAAGTCTGGAGCTCTCTGCTGGAACTGTTGCCCCCGCGACCCGACACCGGATAAGCGGCTGAAGATGGATGGATGGAAAAATCAGCTCATCACAGCCGCTTTATATCCGGCTATTCTAAAATAGCAGATCTACAACTGTGACACGTGCAAGGTTTGACCACAAATCTTCTCTTCTGGAAGTCCCTGATAGAAAATATTTTCAGATGGTGCAGGCCCTGGCCAAATACATATCAATGTGTGGGTCCTTGACATGAAACGGATTGAGGGCTTAACAGCTGTCATTTTATCGTACTTGTCGATGACTGCTATTTTCTCTCCCTTCGGATCCCTTCCATTTAGTCTGGTGTGAGTGTTATGACAGTTTCGGCCCCTCCAGCAATTCATTTTTGATCATGTGTGGCTCTCCAAGCCGCATTGAGTGCTTCCACACAGAGGTGAGATTGATCTATAATTGATTACAGAACAGATCAAACATCGCGCTCTTATACTGTATCCTAATGCACTCTTAATATTGTTTTTCTTTTTTAAAGAAAAGATCAATAAATGGGGATTTTTTTCCTGAAAGCCCATGGCCCTGTTTGCGGGAAAGGGGTCTGATGAGGACATTTTAATAGCAGTAGTACTCTGACTCATCTTGTGAAGCAACAGAAATTACGTTTCGTCTCCGTTGGGTGGGGTGGATACCTTGTATCTCCAGAACTGTTACTTTTCAGCAATGGTGGAAAAAGTACCTGCATCTTTTACTTATGTAAAAGTATCAATACTGCACTGTAGAAATACTGTTAAGTCCGGTAAATCAAAATGTACTTGAGTAAAAGTAAGAAAGTATTGGCATACTTAAAGTACCAAAAGTAGAAATACTCATTGTGCAGTCCCATTTTCACAAGTTAATAATGTATACACATCTTTAAAAAATAGCAGAACTTTTTATTATTTTTTAAAGATATTTTTGAGGCTTTGTCTGCCTTTTATTGATTGGAAAGTAGACTGACAGGAAATGGGGAGTGACACACAGAAAAGGTCGTCGGGATCGGGAGTCGAACCCGCGACAGCTGGATTATCAGTGGTATGCGCCTGCTCACAATGCATCGCATCGCATCGCATTGTGAGCTTGTACATCGGCTAATTTCAAATGGCCGAAATATATATAGGGCTGAAGTGGTTAATGTATGTTTTGTGATCTAAATCTGCAAAGTAACCAAATGAGCTTGTCAATTGGCTATTTTCACTACTTCGCGCGATACTCTTCTATGAAGTAGGGCATTCATTTATGGAAAGAAAAAAAAACGTACAAAGTATAAATATCTAGATATGGTTTCTGCCCGACAACGATTTGTTGTTGTATGAAAAAAAGGTTTCAAAAATGATTCTAGCATTTGAGCAGTGATCTGGCATGGAGTCGTTTTAATGATTTCCTGCCAGATAATTATATTTCTCACCTCCTAAAATAATGTAAAATGCTAATCACATAACTGCAATAATAAAGATCATTTATAATTCATCAAGGCCTAACAGAACAGAGAGAGCACCACCCCCCCTCCTCCCCCCCCATAATTTCTATCATATGAATAATAGTGGCTGTCAGCATGGATTTAACATTTGTCTAATAAGTCGTTATTGTATAATTCTTCAGACTGGAATAATATTGAGAGTATTAATTATTTGTGTTTGTGGCTGCATGGCAGGAGTGTATTTGAGCTCTAGTCGGGGCTATTGTCCTCTCTCCTCTCTTCAACACACAGGCTCATTAACAGTAAGACAAGACGACTGCACACATTCTGCAAGAACGGCTAACCGCCCCCAAATGCTAAATGTTAAACTTAAGGTAAACAAAGTTGATCCGAAATGGGTTTTTATTTTCCCCATCTTATTATTTCAAGTAAAGTTTAAGGTTCACAAGTTCACAACGTGCAGCTGAAATAAATGATGTACACTTATGCATCACTAATTGGTTTGTTTATTTAATGCCACAGGCACTAAATAATTGTATTCCTCCCATAATGATCACTGTCGGTTATATACCGATTTTAACATCATCCCTCGTAGGGGGCTAGCTGTCTAGTAGGTGTGTGTGTGTGTGTGTGTGTGTGTGTGTGTGTGTGTGTGTGTGTGTGTGTGTGTGTGTGTGTGTGTGTGTGTGTGTGTGTGTGTGTGTGTGTGTGTGTGTGTGTGTGTGTGTGTGTGTGTGTGTGTGTGTGTGCGTGCGTGCGTGCGTGCGGATTCCTTCTTCCATTCTTGAAGTGGCCTGCACCTTGACTCTAGAGGAAGCTTTTATGACCAATGTCATTAAATACCAGCCGCTCCTCCATACCATCACAGAGCTAGCCTATAGGTGCAATCTACTTGTGTTTATCTTTGACAGCCTGTGACATGATATCTTTGACATGTACATAAGAGGCTAGCAACAACTTGGGATTTCAAAAAAGCAGCTAAACGGCTTGCGAAATTCTGTGCAATCTCTATTATAGCCGCGCGTTTATGTGTGTGCGTGTGAATATTTTTCACATCCTACTATAGATGTGAGAAATCTCTGTCCGTGTGTGTGTCTGTAGTTCACGTATCTAGAGAACCGTCCGCCCGACCGACACGCGCATCACGACAACTCGAGGGAGTGCCGTGCCCGGCACGATCGAGTCAATCGGATAGGCAGTTGTCTAGGGCCACCGATTCCACCTGTATGCCCATATGGCATGCATGCCCATCCTGAGTCTAGTTTTGTGTATTCATGATCTCAGATCCACTGTGCCGCCTTCCCTCCATATTTGGGCAAGACTGAAGTCCTCAAAATTATGTCATCAATGTGACATCAGAGATCCACAGGGAAGCCACGCCTTTATTAGAACCGTTCTAGTTTTCTTTCAAAAACTGTGTGTTTATGTGTTAAAGCTGTACTAGTGTGAACACACCATCCAACAGCTCATTACACATACTGTATGTGACTTTTCCACCGCCTTCTTGTGCTCTCAGCAAAGCACTTCTCTCCCTCTATCCATATGTCTCCTCTCTGCCAAATGGAAATGGAGACCTTTTTAAACACCTCTCCTATTAATAAAAATGGCTTCACAGCAACAACGGTAAATGGTTCATTTATATAGCACATTTTCTCCTAAGTGCTTTATACAATGAGCATTACCTTCACGCACGCACGCACGCACGCACTCACACTCACACACACACACACACACACTCACACTCACACTCACACTCACACTCACACTCACATTCACATTCACACACCGACAGTGGAGGAAAACATGCAAGGCACCAACCTGATTATCGGGAGCAGTTGGGGGGGCGGGGTCCTTGTCTAGGAGAAATGGTGGTTAGACACATTTCTAACGCAGCTATTTGTCTTCCTGTTATGGATTTGTATATTTGATGCTTTTTCTTTTCATGTTGGAGTTGTATGTCATGTATTTGATGCTTTTGTCTTTTGTGTGTTTTAACCTTGATGTCTTGTGTATACAATTTTCATGCTGTACAGCACTTTGGTCGGCCTTTGGTTGTTTTTAGATGTGCTTTATCAATACAATTTACTTGACGTGTCTGTTTGGATGTAGTCCCAAATTTTAATCATGGTGCACAAAATCATAACTTTTATTTTCTGCTCATACTGTACGTTTGTCAAAAATTGTCAAAATATTTTTCAAACAGTTGACTTATTCTTTTTTTTAATAGCGGATCCACAATCTCTCACAGTGTGAGCTTGAAGATCTGCCATTTTCACAACTTTCGTGCGACACTCTTGTAAGATTTATCTAGTGAGATAAAAGGTTTCTGCCTGACAACCACGATATACATGTTGTTGCCCCACAACAACAAGGTGGGGGTAGGTGGGGGTCCTTGAAGATTGTTAAAAAATGTGCAAGTGGTCCAAAACTCCAAAAAGCTTGAGAACCACCGGGTGTGAAAGGATTGAAGTGAATTCAGGTGAGTGACTGTGAGGGCAGGAGTTAATCCATTCAAACCGGGAACCCATATTTTACACATGGGCTATTCAAAAATAGCAGATCTACAAGCTCATAGCGCGCCACAAAGTGCAGCACTATGAGCTTGTAGATCTGCTATTTTCTTAAAGTCTTGACCATTTTTGCTAATATTTGAATATATATATATATATATATATATATATATATTTTAAAGGGGATATTTGTAACTCAAATCTTTACTTCTGGGTGTCCCTGGAACAAAATATTTTGAGATGGGGGTCCGCGGCCATACATATCATTTTGGGGGGTCCTTGACATGAAAAAGTTTGAGCACCACTGATATTATAGCAACATAAGTTTTTCTGAAAACTGTTAGGATTTAGAAGACATTTGTCGAATCTCCACAAGCAAAGATTTGATAAAAAAAATGTTTGCTTTAAAAATATATATACATATTTTCACATGTTCACTATTTTTCAACGACTTTTCCTTTCCCGGTCTAAATGGGTTAATCCAAGTAGACACAGACTGCCAGACGGACACAGATGCCACATTTGGCAGAGTGGAGTATGTTGCTGCTGAGCTTCAGCTAGGGCTGCCAACCGTCCCTTGAAACACAGAATCATCCCTTATTTGGAAACCAAAAGGCCGATAAGGGACACACTTTGCTTCTTATTTTTGGGGGAATCAATTAATCAATGACACACATCTTTTTTTCAAACAGCTCATATACATATATAATACAGGTTGTTAACCACTTAAACCCTCATAGACTTGGTAACATGGACTCTTTTCATTCTACGCGTTGTAGATCTGCTATTTTGGGATAAAGTTTCCCCTAGAATATGGATGCAATTTAGGCATTTAGCAGACCCTCTTAATACAGAGCGACTTAGGGCACGTACACACTGTACGATATTTGGTCCGATTATGCTGTCGGGGACCTTTTTTGGGGCCCGCCGACAAAAAACCCAATCTGACGCAGATCGGGCTGTGATCGGCGAGGTTTTGGTCGCTGTGTGTGAAAGGCTCTGGGAGAGGATGCGGCCACAATAATTACGCTCGGCGATGGCTTCCCGACCGTTTCAAGAAATAGACTCCTGTAGTGTGTAATGCCTAACGATCAGATGACTCCCAGACCGCTGTAAAAGTCCTACAGTGTGTACCTGCCCTTACTGTAAGCAAGGACAACACAAGATAGTACATCAAATACATAGAAATAGTTATCTAATAATAAACTAATACATACGGAAACCAAGAACCTATCATCAGCCTGTACGTTTAAACTATACACACTATCTGTGTACATAACATGCTATCTAAGTTACATTTTAGCCTTTGCATAAGCCTGCATGGTCGTCAAGGCTAGGGCAAGTGCTACGGGCTGAATTGTATTGATATTGATGTCGTAACACTTTACACATAGAGCGGGTTAAGACCATACTCCACCACACTACTTTACACATATAGCAGGTTAAGACCTATACTCTACCACACAACCTTCATTTACAGAGACTCAACAATTCCCCGTCAGCATCAAAGCACTTGGCGACGGCGGCCAAGGAAACACTCCTTTAACGGGAAGGAACCTTGAACAACAACCTGGCTCTGGGTGGGCGGCCATCTGCCCTGACCTCAAAGATGCACACTAACAACAACAATTGCTAGCGGCGGGAAAAAAAGTAACAAATTACATTTACTCAAGTTGTACTGTGCCCTAACTACATTTACTCAAGTAGTACTGTGCCCTAACTACATTTACTCAAGTAGTACTGTGCCCTAACTACATTTACCCAAGTAGTACTGTGCCCTAACTACATTTACTCAAGTAGTACTGTGCCCTAACTACATTTACTCAAGTAGTACTGTGCCCTAACTACATTTGCTCAGTACTGTGCTGAAGTGCAAAAATGTTTTATACTTCATACTCCACTACAACTTAGAGGCAAATAATTATATGTTTTACTCCACCACATTTATTTGATATAGCTTTTTGATATAGCGTTAATAGTCTTATACTTCCGATATTAGAAAATAATAGCTCACAATGACGGCTTGTGTACGTAGTTATCAGCTATTTTTGAAAGAAATCTTAGCAAATCTTTGAATACAGGACTTTTACTTGTAATAGAGTATTTCTACATTGTGGTATTGCTACTTTCACTTACGTAAAAAAGAAAAACAATCTGAGTACTTCTCCCCAACACTCCTCTCTCAAGTAACCACTGGTTGAGAAAGGGGGCTGTGGAGAGAGACACAACGAATACACAGCGATAACAATAATTACAACAACAACTTCTAATAGCAGTCTGAAGCCTATAATCCATAGGAAGCGTTGATCCACGGCCTGGGGGGAGGTCTGTAATCACAATCTATGGAAGCCTGCCACACGGTGACAAAGCACACTGTGATAAATTGCAGTGCCTGCTGTGTGGAGGGTTCCAACGTGCTGAGTTGCTCTGGCCTCCTCGCATCCTCGCCTCCTTGTGTGCAGTGTACCGGTTTCTACCTCGTCATCTTCCGGGTGTGCAGTGTCCATTTTGACAGCAAAATGTTTTGATTTAGTTTTAGTCATAGGCTTCTGAATGAAATTTCATTTTGTTTTAGTCATATTTTTGTCATCTGAAAAGTTTTAGTGTCAGTGCAGTATTAGTCGACTGAATATCATACGATTTTATTCGACTAAATCTACAGTTGATTTAGTCGACTAAAATGTATTTTGGCGGTGCCTTGATGGCGTCGTAATGGCTGATTTTACACTTGGTTGCATGCTGAACATAGCCGATCTACAAGCTCACAACGCGTCGCGCTGCGACGCGTTGTGAGCTTGTCGATCTGCCATTTTCAGAGTGCAACCAAACATAAAATGACTTGTCTTGTAGTTCTACTGGATCTCTTTTCCACTCGTCCGTCCCTAACATTTTAGTCTAGTTTTTATTTGTTGACGAAATTGTCAATACATTTAGTCTTAGTTTTAGTCATCGTAGCGTAGTTTTTTTTTCAGGTAGTCGACAAACATTTTTTGTCATAGTTTTAGTTTAGGGACACACGAGCAGTGTAGCTTTTTAGCTTTTATATTTACCTGACTGATCATTTGATAAACACAGCTCTTTTTGTTATACACCCATTAATAATAATAATAATGTATTTCATTTGTATTAAACTTTTCATTCACAGGGAATATCTGAGTGCTACATAGTTAAAACATTATAATCGATCATAGTTAAAAGCAGGGTTAAAAGAATGTCACGCACACATGGCTATTGCTGACAGTAGAAACCATTGACACCAGTGACTGTTCAGGCTCTAACTAACACTAATAGCAGTGTTTTCCTCCAGTGTTTCTTCAATTAATGGAAGCCTTGGTCGTCCTGCTGTGGCTAATTGCCTCTAATTGTTTGTATCCCTCCTCACCCTTTTATGAAGTAGCTTTATTTATTTGTTCATTCATGCATTTAATTATTATTTATTGTATACCTCTTTGAATATTATGCAACGTACCCACTATATGCTTTAAATTAATAGACTATTTATGAACTCACAACACGTTGGATGTCAAGGACCTTCCTCAGGCGTGTGAGGAGGACCTTGAACAAAGCGTTGCCTTTTTTCACAATGAAAAGGAAACGTCTTCTTAATAATAAAAATGAAAAACGTGAATATGGTGTGTGGTTCTTCCTTTTTGATCTTCTCTTTGAAAGTGTTTTTTTTTCTTCTTTTTTTAAAAATGTACCCGACATGTTGATGCCAGGGTTAATGTGTTTAACCCTTTAAGGCCGGGAAGGGAACGCATGTGTGTCATTTTAAGATTTCTTTGGCTATTCAAAAATAGCAGATACACAAGCTCATAGCGCGGCACCGAGTGCTATGAGCTTGTAGATCTGCTATTTTTAGAAAAATCGTGAAAATGTGTGCAAATCATTTTTAACTCAAATCTTTGCTTCTGGGGGTCCCTGGAACTAAATATTTTTAGATGGGAGGGGGTCCGCGGACAAATACATATTATTTTGGGGGTCCTTGACATGAAAAAAGTTTGAAAACCATTGAAAATATAGCAACATAAGTAAAAAAAAGAAGAAAAAACTCTAGGAAAAAAAAACCGTAGGATTTAGAAGACATTTGTTAAATCCCCAGAAGCAAAGATTTGAGTTAAAAACTTTCGCTTTAAAAAAGTATGTACATATTCAAACTAAAGATTTGCACACATTTTCACGATAAAAAAAAATAGCAGATCAACAAGCTCGTAGCGCGGCACTCGGTGCCGTGCTATGAGCTTGTATATCTGCTATTTCCATAGAGCCAAAGAAATCTTAAAATGACACAGATGCGTTCCCGGTCTTAAAGAGTTAACAGAGAGTGCTCTTTTTGTACTTTACACACCATCGCATCAATGATTATTCAAATTTTCTCACACTCATAGCAGTGCTTTCCTGCTAAATAATAAACTGTAGAGGTGGTCTCATTTACAAGGCTTGAGACAGTCTTTAAGGAGAGTATTATATCACCTGTGTATGTTTTGTCCTTATCTTACTACGCATCCTGTGAATTGATGCATCAGCGCTTCAATTTATCAATACAAAAATCAATGGCAAAGCCTTAAATGTATTGCATGTGTTGAATCCAATCATATCAGCATAAATCCAACAGTAAGATCATTGTCATACCACATATTATGTGCGTATGCTGCATCTCTGGAAAAGACTGAGATGGTGACATTTGAAATGCATGCATGTATGTATTTTTACTGGCATGTAACCACTTGAGATGTTTGAATTATACATCTATGGGATGATTCAATGTTTAGATATTTGATATTCATTTGATCAGACATGTCCAAAGCATGTCCGTTTGAAAACACATGCTGGGAGGACTGATATAATATATATATAATGAATGTTGAGACCTTAATTTTTCTATTAAATGTGGGTTATGACTGGAAAGAGTATAGATTGCGAATACAAGCGGCCGAAATGAGTTTTCTCAGACGCATAGCTGGCCTCTCCCTCAGAGCAGTGGTTCTCAAACCTTTTTGTGCCAAGGACCCCCAAATAGACACTTATTAGCCCGCGGACCCCCATTTGAAAAGATAAGCCAGGGACCCCCATAATAGAAGATTTTTACGGCTCTCTAGCAGTGATTTTCAACCATTTTAATTTCAAGGACCCCCAGTTTGACATGCATTGGGCTTCAGATGAATATAAAATATCTAAATATTGAATCAAGTGATTTAAAAACGGTCTGTGGGGTGCACACAGAATCCAGAGTAGACGTGAAAATTACCCCAGACGTGTTTTTTAAGTGAGATTCCCTTTAATCACATGAACCCTATAACGTCCCTATTCTTGGCGTGTCATAATAGGCGATCTACAAGCTCTTAACGCGTCGCAACACAGCGTGCTATATGAGCTTGTAGATTGGCTCATAATGCGAGCTTGTAAATCGGTTGTTGTTACCGAATAGATTTGGTGTAGAGACAAGAAAGGAGGGGACCAAGTACAGACTCGTGGGGGACCCATGTCACTGCAGTACACAGGGTCATGTAATATTAACATAAAAGTAATACATACATAATTTAATTAATGTACAGCAGTGGTGGAAGAAATACTCACATTTAGTACTTAAGTAAAAGTACAAATACCACAATGTAGAAATACTCTACAGATAAAAGTCCGGTATTCAAAATTTACTTGAGTAAAAGTACAAAAGTATTCACATTAAAATATACTTAAGTACTAAAAGTAAAAGTACTCTTTTTGCAGAATGTCCCATTCACAAGTTTCCAAATGTATAAAAATGCTTTGAAACTAGCCGATCTACAAGCTCACAACGCGTCACATTGTGAGCTTGTAGATCGGCTATTTTCAAATAGCCGAAGTATATGGAAGTGTTAAATGTTTGTTTTGTAATACTACTCAAAATATACAAAGTAACTAGTAACTAAAGTTTTCAAATAATTGTAGTGGAGTTAAAGTACAAGTACTGAAAATTGGAAATACTCCAGGAAAGTAAAAAATCACACCCTGTGTGAAGGAAGCGGTGCCTTTGGGGCGGGCCTTAACTCATTTCAATGCGTCCCTATTGGTGGTCTGAGTCCACTTACCAAATTTGTACTTGGGAGCATGCTGCAAACTGGAATGATGGCTGTTTAAAGCCCAGCCAATGGGCAGACAGAGGGGGCGGGGCTTAAGTAATGACAGTTAGTCCCTATTGCTGGCTTTAGTCCATGTACAAAATTGGTACTCCATAGCATGCTGCGAACTTGAGTTATGGCTGTTTGAAGGCCAGCCAATGGGAAGACAGAGGGGGCGGGGCTTCAGCAATTCATGCTGGTCCCTATTGGTGGTCTAAGTCCACATACCAAATGTGGACTTGGTGGCATGCTGCAAACTGGAGTTATAGCTGTTTAAAATCCCGTGCTCATCCCGTGCTCATACGGGCGCGGGGGGTCCCTGGACCCCTCTTTGATAACTTCATCAATTCATGCTCGTGCCTATTGGTGGTCTGAGTCCACATACCAAATGTGGACTTGGTGGCATGCTGCAAACTGGAGTTATAGCTGTTTAAAATCCCGTGCTCATCCCGTGCTCATACGGGCGCGGGGGGTCCCTGGACCCCTCTTTGATAACTTCATCAATTCATGCTCGTGCCTATTGGTGGTCTAAGTCCACATACCAAATGTGGATTTGGTGGCATGCTGCAAACTGGAGTTATAGCTGTTTAAAATCCCGTGCTCATCCCGTGCTCATACGGGCGCTGGGGGTCCCTGGACCCCTTTTTGATAACGTCATCAATTCATGCTCGTCCCTATTGGTGGTCTAAGTCCACATACCAAATTTGGACTTGGTGGCATGCTGCAAACTGAAGTTATAGCTGTTTGCTTCTTTGCCGTGCTCATCCCGTGCTGAAACCGCCGGACGGACGGACATACAAAAGTCAAAAGCCACGTATAGAGCGGTTGGCACCGCTAAAAATACCCCAAAAATTGTACTTAAGTAACGTACTTAAGTAAAGGTACTTTCCACCACTGTAATGTACAGTACATGTGTGAAAAAGATGTGACTAACTGATTCATTCCCATGTGGCTCTTGCTGACATCATGGTTTACTCTCCATGTTCTAATTTTATTTCCTCTCAGCTCCAAGGGCTTTTCCACTCTCTAGATTTGTTCCTTTGTCATTCTCTTATCTCATAATGAAGCATGGAGCAGGGGACACTTGAACTTGCATAATTTACTTTAACGTCATTAAAGTATGTAATGTACTTTAACGTCATTCATGCCCTTGATGTATTTAAAGCTACAATGTTTGGTGTTGAAATCCCCATAGGGAATCTTAGATCACGTCACGTCAAGAAGTGTGTTACAAAAATAAACAAATCATCCGGGCGTTTCTGTTTGTGTGTGTGTGTGTGTGTGTGTGGGGGGGGGGCCATCGTTTATGATATTCATTCATATTTTATACAGCCTGTTTATGGAGAAAATTGAATTAATTCTAGCTTTAAAGTACACTTTCCGGGTCTGAAATCACTGTCCCTACAGCAGCCGCGTTCATGGGAAATGTAGTCTTTGTGTCGTTTGACTCGTTTCGAGCGTTTATTGTGTTACTCTTTGGGTACATTTCCAGCAGCGTTTTGAGCTTGCAGATCTGCTACTGCTGATGCTTTTGTGTGACGTTGTAGTATGATCAAATAGGGCGTTAATATACGGGGAAAAAAACACACAAAGTTAGAATGTGGAGATTAGAGGTTTCCTGTCTAAGCAGGATTTGCTGTGTTGGCTGAGTGGTTGATGTTTGGTCTCTCACATGGGAGACATGATTTTATATACCTGCTGCTATTCATATCGGCTGCATGTTTCTCACCTATGCAAGGGCCATTTCTGCCTTCTATATTGCTATTCTTCCGTTGCTATTTTTATATATTTTTGTATTTTGGACATTGTATATCGCAGGGGTCTTCAACAGGGGGTCCTCAGAGTTATTACAGGGGGGCCGCCAAATCTTTGTGTGATATATGACTTTATTTTCTTTTTTACATTAACCACTTGAACCGGTCGTGGAATTCTGGATCAATCGGCAATCGATAAGGCACATAGCAGTCGAGACAATATCTTAAGTCAGTGGTTCTCAAACGTTTTCATGTCAAGGACCCCCAAATTGACACTTATTACCCCACGGACCCCCATTTGAAAAGATAAGCCAGGGACCCCCATAAGAGAAGGTTGTTACGGCTCTCTAGCAGTTATTCTCAACCATTTTAATTTCAAAGACCCTCCGGTTTGACATGCATTAGGGCTACGGACCCCCATTTAATGGCATTTATACCTCTGGGACCCCCATTCATATTGTAAAATCAATGTTAATTCAACAGTTACAGACCCATAAGGGTCCATTTGGTTCCCGTCCATTATTTAGCTGGGGACCCCCTGGAACCCCCTCAAGTACCCCTGGGGGTCCCCGGACCCCACTTTGAGAACCAATGTCTTAGGTGGTGATGATTAATGCTTTATGTACATGATATCATGGTCAGAAGAACATTAACACTCAGGTCAGTGGTACGGTCTGCCTCGAGCACAACCCTGAAGGACAAACTGAACCATAACAAGATAGGCTGTAGCTGTACCAAAACAATAGCTATTATTTAGGCCTAGTGGAGACATCTAGGCTCTAAGCTGTCAAATAACAATGTATTGTAGAAGTATTATAAGTGATGGTATAATATAAAGGTTAGATATAGCAGCCATATAATTTCTTCGTCAAACCCTATAGCATGCCTTTTCTGAGGAGAACTTTCGCCAAAAATAGCAGATCTACAAGCTCACAACGCCTCGCACTGCAAGGCGTTGTGAGCTTGTAGATTGGCTATTTTTGGCAAAGAGGTTTGGTGTAATAGGGGAAAAAGAGCAGACCAAGTTAAACATCTGAAACACAATTTTATACAATATAGAGGGGGTCCCTGCTTCATCTTTCTCTCGATCAGCTAGGGGACGTCGTTGGCCTGAATTGGATTTGACTGAATTGGATTTGACTGTGCCTTACTGTTATTTGACTTGTTCTGTGTTCCTTTCTCCTCTATTCTAAGGGCGGATTCACACTATGGTCCCGGGTGCGCACTGTGGACCACTTGGCTGATGTTGTGATAGTGTGAACGTTGCATATCGTTCCACGAAACGGATCACCGTACCGTACCCGAGACCGCCTCCGGAGGTAGTCTCGGATCCGGATCATGCGTATTCGGGAACGGAACGATGCAATGTGAATCCATCCGTACCAACAGGAGGAAGTGGACTGCTAATCATATATCATTTATATATTTTTATAATGACACATTATTTTAGCTGGGTTATACCTTCTCATAGTTCTACTTGAATGTTGACAAGAAATAATAATCCTGCTAGTGTTTGAGTACCGCGAGCCGTGAAAAAACATAAACAAAAAACACATGTGTAGCGTATATAAGGATAAAGATACTAAGGATTAGTCTGTGACGTCACTGCTAAAATACCAAGGATGCGTCCGTGACGCCAATATCATATTAACAGAGACGACGTTACATTTCGAGGTTTCAAAGACCAGTGCACACATTGCTTTGGTTGTGTATTGTTGATCTGTTGTTATTATAACTCAAGACAACGTCAGGAACACAGTCAAACTTTATTATTTACAAGTGACTTTTCTTCTGTGAATGACATTCTGTATCTCCCCAACATATTTACCATTACTGTTCAATGAAATGGTCTCGAGTGCGGAAGCGTCTTGGCCAGCTGAGAGAGGCCAATCGTACTCGGGAACGATTTGAATCAATCGGACCCAGTCTGAATCCGCCCTAAGAGTCCTCCTTGTGCGCTCGGTTGGTACAGTGGTAAAGTCACTGCCCACCTCCACGGAGGTTGTGAGTTCGAATCCATCGTGGTGCATCCGGCTTTGTCGGTGCGTCTATGCGAACACAATTGGCCCGTGTTGGGGAGAGGGAAGCCGGGCGGGGAGGATGATATTGGTCATTTTACGGATACTCCTAGGGGCTGGGGGGGACGGCACCTGTCAAGCAGGCAGTGTTGGGCTGGAGGAGTAGGACGAAGGCTTTACGTCCTCCCGGTGGGGGCTCCTCAATGGTAGGCAGTGTTGCATTGCTGAATTGGAACGTGGTTGCACTCTATTTTAATGACGTGACGTGCACGTCGCTTAACACCTACACTACAGGTCACACAATGGACAATTGATATGCATCTAGGCTCATTCCTATGTTAATTCACCTGGTGTGAGTCGGGAGCCTTTGTAAACTTTGTTGAGGTGTGAATTTAAAGTTGTTTTAAATCTATGCGTGTGCCTGCGCGTGCGTGCTCCTGGTCAAATAGGTTCCTGCACGGCGTGCAAGGCCGTCCCATGAGCAATGTAACCCTGCTGGTAGGTGAGTCAGTAGGATACAAACAGCAGTGACCACACAGAAATGTGTGGGGGACGAATTCATTGGCATAACGACTAAATTGGGGACAAAAAGGTGGTAAAAAATAATTGGCTATTCTAAATTTAAGAGGGAAAGAAATGTGTACTCCATGTAACTGCAAAGTTCGCACCAACGAAATATTTTCACACATGTCTTTTACACCATGTAATCATGTGATGTGACAAAGTTGATTCAGATTCTGCAGCTTTACAACGAAAACACGGCTACAATTCTTAACTGAAGCACAATATCAATCAATAAGCAAATGAAATGGAAAATGAAAAAATGCCTTTAGAATGGTGATTAATTGTGCTTTCGAAGGTATCGTCTCTGTCGGGTGGAAACATCATATGTCCCAAACTGGTCCCTGGCAAAATTGATATACGAGCTCAAAACGCGTTTCGAGCCACGTTTCGAGCTTGCAGATTTGCTACTTTTAATGCTTTTGTGTGACGCTGTAATATAATCAATTAGGCGTTAGGGCACAAAAACACAAACAGTTTGAATATGGAGACAACAGGTTTCTACCCGACAACAGCGATATGTTGTACGTGTTGTTTAAAGATTTCATCCATGCCCGCCTCCAATTTCTTCACACTTAACCCTTGATTTATACTTGGTTGTGCTCCGTGTCGCGCTCCCAAAATAGCCGTTCTACGAGCTCTACAACGCGTCACGCCGTGACGTGTTGTAGAGCTTTTATAGTTTGGCTATTTGCGGTGCAAGACACCAACGCGCAACTAAGAATAAATCACCCTTAAGCCGTTCCATAATTTGGGCTCAAACTCTAATAGAAGAAAGCTATCCAGCGTGCTTTAGGGGTCTAGTTACAGGACTGTATGTGTACTATATCTGCCAAGGCCTTGTGTGGAGGATCTAAGGGGCCCGCAAAGGAAGATAAAACAACGGGGAGTCTTTCAAAGTAGGCCGGTGCTAACCCGTTGAGAGCTTCATAAACAAGTAGAAAGGACTTTAAAATCCATTCCGAAAGACACAGGGAGTCAGAGAGTAGTCAAGCTGGAGTGATGGCTTCTCTCTCTCTCTCTCTCTCTTTTGGGGTTTTTTACTTAGCAGTCTAGCGGCGGATTCCTTCAATGGCATTTTATTTAGGAAGGCAGACGTGTCAAAAGTGCAGCAAGGCACTCTAAGCTACTCCAGATAAAAGCATGAAATTGTTTTCTTTTCTTGCATCTCGCTGAGATAGGAATGGGGCTTCTTTGGCAATATTTCTGAGAGCAAAAGAATGTTGGTTGAGAGTTGAGACACACTTTCTTTATATGGGACTTAAAAACTCAAATCAGGGTTGAATGTGTCACCGGTTATCTCTACCGGGAGATCATGTTCATCATTGTCCCTGTGTGTGTGCGCGTGTGCGCGCGCATGTGTGTGTGTGTCCGTCTATCTGCAGCTAATCTCGTACAATACGAGGCGGATCGGTGTCATATTTTCTGCTCGCTGACAGCGGGCCAAGGACCTCAATTCCCGAAAATCTTTCAAATCGGTCAATGATAACGTGTCATTTTTTTTATTATCTCTGCCAGGCAGGTGGAGATATGTGATCGCACGTGTGTGTGTGTGTGTGTGTGTGTGTGTGTGTGTGTGTGTGTGTGTGTGTGTGTGTGTGTGTGTGTGTGTGTGTGTGTGTGTGTGTGTGTGTGTGTGTGTGTGTGTGTGTGTGTGTGTGTGTGTGTGTGTGTGTGTGTGTGTACGCAAGTACATGTGCATGTGTAGGTGTGTGTGTGTGTCCATCTGTCTGTCTGTAGCTAATCTCACATACTACTGGCATCACTATCAGTATCATATTTCTTGTACAGGCTGACAGCAGTTTAAGAAGAGAGAGACACACACACACACACACACACACACACACACACACACACACACACACACACACACACACACACACACGTGTGCTATCACTATTATTATAAGGCTGCTTTTATGTGCATCTGGTCATCCCACATACTGTGTTCAATGTAGTCTAGAGTAGACCATATATGACACCAGATCACTATACAGTATGTTAACTAGTGTAGAGTAGACCATATGACACCACTTCACTATACAGTATGTTAACTAGTGTAGAGTAGACCATATGACACCACATCACTATACAGTATGTTAACTAGTGTAGAGTAGACCATATGACACCACATCACTATACAGTATGTTAACTAGTGTAGAGTAGACCATATGACACCACATCACTATACAGTATGTTAACTAGTGTAGAGTAGACCATATGACACCACATCACTATACAGTATGTTAACTAGTGTAGAGTAGACCATATATACCTCATCATACAGTATGTTAACTAGTGTAGAGTAGACCATATATACCACATCATACAGTATGTTCTAGTGTAGAGTAGATCATATATGACACCACTACACTTCACTATGTTAGACTGATTTACAATGAGAGAGAGGGGGTAGGGAGAGATGACTTAATGCGGCTGTTAAAGTAGGTTTTTTCCCTATCAACCAAATATATAAATATCGATACAGGGCGAAACATCACATCGATATTCATATAAGTATTAGAACATTTTCATAAAAGGCGATAAAGAAAAACCAGACTCAGGACACAGGCAGCCATGGATGTAATTAAATATCTTGTATTCAGACAGAGAGAGTGGGAAGGTTACAGTATCACAGTGGTAGGCATCATCGGTCGTCGTCTCTCTGCCATTAAACAGAGAAAGCACTGGTCTTTAACAGCGTCCGTTAACATAAACATATGACATCATTGAAGATACATCGAGCGTCCAGCCGTCGGAGGTGTTGTCCTGCCATTGGTGGATAGGGATGAGTACGTCATCGTCAGATGAGGATGATGATGGTAGATGATGATGATGGTGTGACAGTTTATCTTTGAACAAACAGCGTCCACATGTCTCGAACAACACGTTAGCCTCGGCTCTGACCTGTCTGGTCAGAGGTAACTTCGTGACACTGTGAGAAGGGTTAGGCATTGGAGGAGAACACCGAGATATGGTGTTCTCATAACAATAGATAACCACAGAAGGGCCTGTAACTAATTTGACCTTGCATAGACAGGGACAGGAGAAAATAGGGAGAATAGAGTACATGACAGAATTTAGGCCAAAATGACAGCATTATATTAATTTGACATTTAAAGCAGGTTTAAGACATTAGACAAATTATGATTAATCAAAACATATCTATCAAGCCTACCTCTTTATCATGATTTGGATAGGGTCAAAGGGCAAGCTGATTGTACCTTGTGACATTATTCAAACCAAACCAGACACAGACAGGCTTACAGTGACTAAGTAAGGACACAGAGATTTCAAATGACCTAAAGGGCAAATGGATTGGAAGTACAAATATATTTTAAGGACTGTATAATTTAAATCGAATTGTAGATTAATAAACCTTACATTGTGACAGAGTGGCTTAATGCCTTTTTAAAAAATAAATGGTTAGTTATGTATTTAGATATATATTATTAAAAAAATGTAAGGGGTTGTATAAGTTATTAACAGATATTACTTTGAAAGGACTGTATATAATGGTTATTCATTCAATTAGGAAGTAAAACAGGGTTATATTTAAATGAGATTTCGAGACACATACGACAAAGTTTTTCCCGGGTATTACCTTTTGTTTAGTGGAGTCGTGTCTAGCTCTCCACCTGCAGCGTTCAGCAACAGCTGATTAACAATTCACATCTCCACTAACAAATAATTTTATTATAATTCAAAAATCTCAGCTAATGTACCGTTCCAAAACAAATCTTCTTAATACGTTTGGATTTAATCAATTTTTTTTTAGCACCTGTTATTGACCCATAGCCCGTTTTGGTTGATAGAGTGAGGGAAAATTGACCAGTCTGACAAGTTTTTGAAATTGGACTTTGACAAGACACCTACGTAACTGATCAAAGACGATTCTGGACAATTCAGATAAGAGAATTACCCCTCCTCGTGTTGAGCTGGTCCAGATACTTTAACAAGTTTTTAAGTATTTAAAATGAAACGGTACACTTCTGACCTGTACTTTTACTTTTTGGTAGTAGGGCTGTGTCTAGCCTTCCACCTGCGGCCTTTAGCAACAGTTGATTAACCATTCACATCCCCACTAACAAATAACTTTACTTTATTTAGGGAAAAACTCAGTGGAATGGCCCCAAAACCCAGGAAATACTTCCCGAATGTAATACTTCCCTATTGCATGTATATGGGGTTTATTTTGGTAGGAGGAATCATGTTAATGGATTAAGTAAGTACAACCTGAGTAAATACAAACTGTTTGTGTAATTTTCAAATGTTTTCAATCTAAGTATATTCAGCAAATCAAATCAATTATTCATCTACAAATCTCTCCCCTTGTCACATTCAATGGGTAATGGATGTGACATGGAAAAGAAACAAATCAGATTTAAACACAATGGGAACATGAAAATGTAAAAGAAAATATGGAAATATTTATTTGAGGTTCTATTCTGAAGGGTACATTCATTTCCACCGAGCTTAGGACAACTGTGAAAATGAATGACTCTTCACTGATTTATTCTTTTATCCTTCATCTAAACTAAAAACAAACAAATGCATTCCAGGATTCGTATCAATATGTAAATCAGTTGTGGGGTTGTACCCCACTTACCTCAGAGGTCAAACTATTTACAGCGTAATACGAATGGGCCTGGAACGTGAGGCATACTGTGTTTTGTTCTGAAAATAGACAAACAAAAAAAATGACAGTACAAAAGAAAAACAAATAAAGAAATACATATATTCATATATCTATATACATATATATAATAATTTTAAACCTTCCAATACCTTCAGATACCTATAACCATACATGGCAGGACATCGTATGGATACAGTATATATGAAAGAATTATGATAAAAATGTTTAAAATTAAAATATAACAATGACAAAATTGAAATAAACATATTCGTTGCGAAGAGTTAGAGTTAGATAAAGTACATCAAAATAAATTGAAAAGAAAACACAGACTTTGGAAAAAAAATAAAATAAAATAGCAGATCTACAAGTTTAGTCAAAAATGATCAAATATCTTTAAAACTTTAAAATAATTCTTCTTATTCATCATTAAAATGTTTCCAAAGAATAGTATAAAGAATATTATAATATTGTAATGTATTTAATCTAATATTCACTGATAAGTATTGAATTCAATGGAATGTGTAGGAGTGACCCTGATAAGTATTGAATGTAATGGAATCTGTAGAAGTGACGTGGTAAAGTGACGTGACAGGGAAGCTGATACTTCCTGTTGAATGAATTCTGGGTATTTGAGTCAAATGGAGTGTAAGAGAGACCATTAAAGAAAATCCAAAAAAAATTAGAACTTATTATTTAAGGAATATGTCTATATAGACATATCCATACATGTGGCGAGGGATGGAACTAGAATGGTCAAAATATGGTTACAGAGGTCTGAGTTTAAGATATAAGTACTGCTTCTTGCAGCAATGAAACCACAGAAAATAATCAGCATTCCTGGGTTGAGTTTATTAGTCGACTTAGTCTGTCTAGCAGACGAATGAGCTCTTGTGATTGCTTAAATCAACCATTGTTATCGATTAATGGTCTACCACACGTACAATAATTTATGAAAAACATATCCCCGAAAATCAATAATTTGTGAATGCAAGTCGACCAATATTCATAATCCTACAGAGTAAAATAGATATATTAGTTCTCGTGACAAACATTAACACAAAATTAATTTACGCGAATGACGAGGGGTCCGCACACTTATCTACACTTGATCCACCCTCCCCTGGTGTGAGACCAGCATAATGATTTATACATGTACCTAAAACGTTCTCGTCGAACACCCAAAGTTTGGATCGTGGGTTATTCTAGATGATATGATCAGAGGTACACCATAAATCCATATACATATATACATACTCATACAGGGCGGAACCTAGCACAAGTATCTATATATAAATAAAGAACTGGAAATATTCAGAAATGAGAATATCCAGCTGCTTAGTCAAACACCAGTGTAAAAAATATGGAGGATGTCCAGTACAGATCGCGTGCGGTTAATGTTAATATAACCTTCTTACGTCATTATCCTACACTTTTTCATAGCACAAGAGGGCTGCCCTCACAAAAAATTCAACAACTTGTCAACACATTAACAGCACAAAAGCAACTACGAGCAGCCTAAATGTTTACCGCGGAGAGGAAGGAAGAGAAAAAGAGAGAGAGAGAGAGATGGAGAGATGGAGAGAGAGAGAGATAGATATATAGTGAAATATTGTATTTTTAAGAACGTTTAGTCTAGAATCTATTTATGGCAGTGGATACGGGCGCTCTAACAGACTATAGTTAAAGTTTGACACGCTCAAAGCCCTGAAAAGATTCCCCGTTCAAAAAGTTTTGAAGAACGAAAATAAATGATGAGTTATATAAGTGACCGTCTAGACCATATTATACAAAATATATATATTCAAGAATGTTTTTCATGAATTTAAAGGGGGTTATAAAACATTTTAGTTTAAATCAAAATTAATAAAATTAAATTAAATCAAAATTAAGGAGTAGTCTGTTCATAAAGTCTTGTTTGTGTAACATAAATGAAACAATATTACAATTAAAAGAAAAAGATTTAACTCTTGAAACGTAATGTCTAATGATTATCACAATCCCTCTTTTGACCCGACATAAAAGTCAGGAAAATGAGCGATTTGACCATAAATGGTATCTTGCAGTTATACCTATATATACACACATACATACATATGCCTGTCGATATACATATACCCACAGATACAAAGAACTACTGGTATTTATATCCATACGTACGCATCCTGTAGGCATCAAGGTAGCCCCATGCCGGGTACACATACTGTACGTATGTATATATATACAAAAAAAACACAGATCTACGATCTATAAAAAAATATCTGTATTTAGAAAAAGGTTCACCAAAAGATTCCTTGTAAGCATTAATCTGATATAAAGGTTAGCGTTGTATTTTTAGCATGAATTAGTTTCTGACGAGCGAGTTCTACAAAAATGTTTCGCATGCCAGATGACCCCGGAACCAAAAGCTACCGGGGTTTCCCATAAATCGCCCCGGAAGTATAAGCCCGCAATGATTTATGGGAAATGAAGTCATCTAAAAGTTACATAGAAAAATCAGCGACAAAGCATTGAAAAGTATTTACAATTATCTGAATTTATGGGGCATAAACGAGAAAGTTGAATAGTTGACAAAGAGAAAACTTATTCTCTAAGGCGAAATATGTACTGGTTCAATGAATTTAGAACAGAAGGGGGAAAGGAATATAAAATGTATTATTAAGGCTTATTTTTAAAGCTCTATATTAAATGGATTAGATGATTTTAATCTACAGTGGTCAAAATAAAACCGGTCAAAGGTAAAAAATCTATATACGCTCACTCCTGCACCGGAGGTGGTGAGAGAAAGAGACAGATAAGATATAGTAATCAATACGAAATCCACCGAAACAGAACGTAGTAACAACAAGCAGTAACCAGTATATAACAAAAGGACTGACTTGTGAATTATACATCTAGGTAAGAAATCGCTGAAAGGACCTTAATAAATGACCACTAGATAAGAGAATTTATGAGACATTAGGAATGTCTTCCCAGGAATATAGGTGATAAAACATTTTTACTTGACTGACTCCCTGGCGGAGCTGTGTTAAACAGTAATTTAAAAACAGGCTTGTAATTTATGAGACAAATCGTTCGGTAAAGACAATAAAATAAAATAAATAAAAAGGTATACTCATCAGATCAAGGTTTACATGGAGAAGTTACGTGGAGATCCCAATCACTGGACCATGGTAAAAATAAAAATAAGAAGATATACTCATCAAATCGATGGTTCAGGGATCCTGACCCCGATGGCTGGACCACGTGGAATTTGAGACATGTCGAGAGTCAAGGGGGAAGTCCAAAGGTCCAGCGATCGCGTCCAGGTCCAAAACAAAATAAAATAAAATAAAAAATGTGATACTGTTCAAAGATAACCTTCATCTGAATAGAAGTGATAAATCGTTACACCCAGGGCTGGTTCGTTTGATACGTATTAAAACATGGTCTGCCAGGGGAAGAGAGTCTGACCGTACAGTTCCGGTCAATAGCTCAGTTCCCCCCCGTCCACCCTGTTTTAAACATATCCGGCTTCGATCGGACCAATTGTTAAAGTAGGTTTTTTCCTTATCAACCAGATATATAGATATCGATACATGGCAGTACATCACATCGATATTTATATAAGTATTAGAACATTTTCATAAAAGGCGATAAAGAAAAACCAGACTCAGGACACAGGCAGCCATGGATGTAACGAAATTATATTATTCAGACAGAGAGAGTGGGAAGGTTACAGTATCACAGTGGTAGGCATCATCGGTCGTCGTCTCTCTGCCATTAAACAGAGAAAGCACTGGTCTTTAACAGCGTCCGTTAACATAAACATATGACATCATTGAAGATACATCGAGCGTCCAGCCGTCGGAGGTGTTGTCCTGCCATTGGTGGATAGGGATGAGTACGTCATCGTCAGATGAGGATGATGATGGTAGATGATGATGATGGTGTGACAGTTTATCTTTGAACAAACAGCGTCCACATGTCTCGAACAACACGTTAGCCTCGGCTCTGACCTGTCTGGTCAGAGGTAACTTCGTGACACTGTGAGAAGGGTTAGGCATTGGAGGAGAACACCGAGATATGGTGTTCTCATAACAATAGATAACCACAGAAGGGCCTGTAACTAATTTGACCTTGCATAGACAGGGACAGGAGAAAATAGGGAGAATAGAGTACATGACAGAATTTAGGCCAAAATGACAGCATTATATTAATTTGACATTTAAAGCAGGTTTAAGACATTAGACAAATTATGATTAATCAAAACATATCTATCAGCGGCACTATGTAACTTTTTTCCAGACCCAAGGGGTCGGGCTTACATGAGGCTTTGTATCTGTTTTGTCCATACATGGTATGTCACTTTGTCCCCCGGCCCCAGCCAAAAAAGTCTGTCCCACTTTCGTCATAGAAGGGACATACGTCATGCGAAGCCCGGCCATTCAGATTTCAACCACTAGGGGTCTGGCAGTACCAGGTCTCCTGGTTCTAGTTTTGGAAACGTTTTCTGTATGGTAGAGTAACTTATACATTTGGGGTGGCTGTATTTTGTCTCCCTGCTCTTCTATTGAGACATTTAGATTGTGTCAAAGGTCATGTCACCTAGACACAGGATCTGACACATATTTTTACCTGATGGTCAAGATTCAATTTATCCCCTGAGCAAGCAGGCAGGCTCTATTAGCTCCATGGTAAAATATTCAGCTCTTAAGCAGGAAACGGAGGAAAGTTACATAGTGCAGCTATAAATGGAAAATATATATATTTGTTTTACTTTTCAAAGAAACAAAACTAACCTATTCTAAACCAAAATATAGCTGCAAGCAGCGATAATACGGGGCCAGTGAATAGAGAGAGAGAGAGACATGGAAACGGAATAGATTGAAGAGAGAGAGAGAGTGACATGGAAACAATAGATTGATGAGAGAGAGAGATGGAAACATAATGGTTTGATTGGACATCTCAACCTACTGCCATTAACAGGATTCGAACTCTCAACCTTCAGACTAATAGGCTGCAACACTACCTATAGTGCTATAGCTTTGTCCAGGCTGATATTGTCTGTTGAAGATCATAAACTCTTGCATTCTTTCATGAACCAAGCCCCTGTTTCACTAACACCAAGATCACTCGTTCACAAACCATTTACCAATGAAGAAATTGTACATCTCCTCAGAACCAAAACTAGTGAAAGTAGCCGATCTACAAGCTCACAAACCATGAAAAGTTGTGAGATTGTAGATCAGCTATTTTCAGAATGAAGTATGTCATACGTTGAAAAAACGTACTATCAAATAAGCATTTCAGGTTATCTTTACCATTTGCACATGTATTCATTGATACAGTCATGTTGTTTGCAATTCAACTTAAATTAAGTCTGCATCAAGTGAGGCTTGAACTGGCGACCTTGAGATTGTGAGGCATTCATTTAAGGGAGACGCCATTGGCCCAACAGACATGTAACTGTGAAAAAGGAGATCACACAGATGATACAGTTTCACGCAAATAGCTGAAAATCCTGGGTTTAAGTGTTTTTCAAACTGCTCAAAATTGCGGAAAATCTAAGGGCGGAGCTTAATGGTCAAACTGATACGTGTGTTCCTCATGAGTCAAGGCACATGTGTAAGCAAGTTTCACGACTTTCGGCCAAACGAGGCATGACTTATGCCTGTTTAAAGTCTGCCTTTTCAAAAAATTGCTATAGCGCCCCCTTTTGGCCAATTGGAGTAAGATTGGTTTCAGTGATATTTGGAATGACCCTGTACATTTCTGCAAAGTTTCAAAGAAATGTGAGTCTGCATGTATGTTTTAGGCACAGATGAATAATTTTCATAAAACTGTAATAGTTCAAATCTATCTCCTCCTGGGATTTTTGAGCAATCTGCACGAAACGTTTAACACTTGAACTTTGGACCTCTGCCTACAAAAATTTCCAACGGATTTTCCATAAGTGAAAAAATGCAGAAGTTAGGAGCCAATGACTGTTTTTCATATAATTCAAAATGGTGGGCGATCTAAAGGTCAGAGGTCAAAAGTCAGACCACGAAAGTTGTCGGGCATGAAGAGACGCATGTGTGTATCGAAGTTTCATGGTTGTAGGTCAAACAGGGCATGAGTTGTACCTGTTCAAAGTTGGCACTTTCAATTGAGTGCTATAGCGCCACCCTTTGACGAATGAGTGTGAGAATTATTTCTTGGTAGTTTTTCATGAGCATCTACCATATGGCCGAGTTTCGTAAAAAGCGACAGCACGGTTCAGCCAGAACTGCGAAAAGTGGCAGAAGTGACAGAATACTGCCAATAACAATACGGTTCCAGAGCAGAGCTCTGGCCCCGTAAATATACTTTGTTGACTCGGGCACCAGAAGTCTGTACTTGGTCCCTACACCTTTTCCCTCTACACCAAATCTCTCTAAAGCAGGGGTCTTCAACAGGGGGTCCGGGCCAAATCCTTGTGTGATATTTAACTTCGGCGAAGTGGTTTGGTGTAGCCTACAGGGAAAAAAGAGCAGACCAAGTACAGAGTCAAAGGTCTAGTTTACAAAGTATTGAGGATTTAAGTGGTCTGGGTTAATGTCTGAAAACACATGAATCCAATATTTAGCGGGGTTCCCTGCGTCTTCTCT
This sequence comes from Gymnoscopelus microlampas, assembly GCF_963454915.1. Lineage (NCBI taxonomy): Eukaryota > Metazoa > Chordata > Actinopteri > Myctophiformes > Myctophidae > Gymnoscopelus > Gymnoscopelus microlampas. The sequence continues at coordinate 8,653,681 of NC_139962.1, forward strand.
CTTTCAGCTAAAGGGTCCTTGGGCTGAAAAACGTTGAAGACTCCTTTGAACGTTGACACGTTGTGAGCTTGTAGCTCTTGCTGTTTTTGTTGAATGTTTGCCTATTTGTGTCAAATGTTCGCCTGTTATGACGCCAAGGTTCATGTCGTTAAAGGGGTATTTCGCAGTTATGTCAGGTTTTAAGTTGCTCGATTTAATGTTTACATATTTAGATATTTATCCAATCAGACACGACCCAATAAGCCTATTCAACTTCAAACTCCATGTTTAGACTCATTGAAGAACACATCCCTATACTTCTAGTGACTGGCATTGCCTTTGTCCTTCTAATGAATGGGGATACCTTATTTTTTCTTTTAGCTGCATGGATTTAATCAGTGGTGGAAAAAGTACTCACATGATTTACTTAAGTAAAAGTATCAATACCGCAATATAGAAGTACTCCGTTACAAGTAAAAGTCTGGAATTCCAAATTTACTTGAGTAAAAGTACAAAAGTATTGGTAACAAAATGTACTTAAAGTACCAAAAGTAAAAGTACTAAAATATTTGAAAATAGCCGTTCTACAAGCTCACAACGTGAGCTTGTAGATCGGCTAATTTCAAATAGCCTAGGTATAAAATATGGCTAAAGTGGTTAATGAATGTTTTACAATGTAATAATTTATATCTGCAAAGTAACTATTAACTAAAGTTTTCAAATAATTGTAGTGGAGTAAAAGTACAATATTTGCCTCTGAGATGTAGTGGAGTAGAAGTAAAAGTATTGGAAATTGGAAAGACTCAAGTAAAGTACAAATACCTCAAAATTATACTTAAGTACAGTACTTAAGTAAATGTACTTAGTTACTTTACACCACTGGATTTCATGCACTGCATTCATAGGACTCCTTGCACAACATTACATCACATAAAATATTAACATAACAAGATAACTAATTGAAAAAGTGAAGGTCTCTCACGTTCATTAGAAGGACAATTATCAGTCCCCAGAAGCAGGAGCGTGTGTCTTCATCTTCAATGAGTCTAACATGCAGTTTGAAGTTGAGTGGGCTTACATAGGATCAAATGAATATTCAAATACTGACTCTAAAAAAGCCTGAGAAGACACGGAAATGACCCCCAGAAAGTGCTATGAAGTTAAACTCCGTTTTAAGTGATTAATTTCACATTCAGCTCAGTCATAACTGTTGTAATAAGTCACAGCGATAGATAGACATTATTAGGGCATGCTGCCTCCTGCCTGCTGGAGATCTGCTCTCCATCTGAGACAGTGGAGGAAGAAGAAGTCTGATTTTAGATTTACTTTAAGTAAAAGTATCAATACCACAGAAAATACTTTGTTACAAGAGAGGTCTTGCATTCCAAAATCTTACTTAAGTCAAAGTACAAAAGTATTAACAATAAACAAACTACTTATAAGATACTTATAAACCTTAATCTTTGTATATAAATGTTTATACAAGGATTGTAAATACTATTAACACATTCACTGCCAGGTGTTTTCTAAAGAACCACAGAATATTTTGTGCTATGACTATGTAAACACCAAATCAAAACAAATATTAGAATCTCTAGTTTTTTTGCTATTGGTAGTTGAATACAGCTTGTTTTCACAAAAACGTGTGTGTGTGTGTGTGTGTGTGTGTGTGTGTGTGTGTGTGTGTGTGTGTGTGTGTGTGTGTGTGTGTGTGTGTGTGTGTGTGTGTGTGTGTGTGTGATTCGATTCGTGTTGGTGCTTGAGTGTGTTTGCTTGCGTGACGTGTTTGTTTTCTGTGAGAGAGAGAGAGAGCGAGAGACAGACAGACAGACAGACCGTGTGTGTGTGTGTGTGTGTGTGTGTGTGTGTGTGTGTGTGTGTGTGTGTGTGTGTGTGTGTGTGTGTGTGTGTGTGTGTGTGTGTGTGTGTGTGTGCGCGTGTGTGAAATCCAGTACGTGAGAAACAGTGTCCTGGGCATGACATTAAACTGAAACCACAGGCTGTAGAGAGGTAGTACCTTACCCCAGCGAGGGTCCTCTGGCAAAGGAAAATGTCCCTACTGTTAGTCCTGGGCCTCCTACAGGCCTGTATGGTACTTCCTGTGGTGCCTATAGTCTAGCCAACACATTGGGAAAGGAGACTGCGGACTGCGCAATCTGCTCTAAAGCCAGATTGATGTGGACTTAGAAATAGACTGTTGTGAGAGGAAAGGTTTTAGCTGGTTATTTACTAAGGATTCCAGAATCTTTGAGAAACAGGGCAGTTTTGAAATTGACCGATAGTTAATGGGATCGTTACAGTCACCACCTTTGTGGAGTGGGACTACATAGGCTGTTTTCCAACAACATTAGTGGGGAGGGTGCAGTACGTTAGTCCGACAGTCGGATTATCGCATGCCTCCCAGTGGGGATAGGCTGAATAGAAAACTGGGACCTAAATTATACTTAAGTACAGTACTTAAGTAAATGTACTTAGTTACTTTACACCACTGGATTTCATGCACTGCATTCATAGGACTCCTTGCACAACATTACATCACATAAAATATTAACATAACAAGATAACTAATTGAAAAAGTGAAGGTCTCTCACGTTCATTAGAAGGACAATTATCAGTCCCCAGAAGCAGGAGCGTGTGTCTTCATCTTCAATGAGTCTAACATGCAGTTTGAAGTTGAGTGGGCTTACATAGGATCAAATGAATATTCAAATACTGACTCTAAAAAAGCCTGAGAAGACACGGAAATGACCCCCAGAAAGTGCTATGAAGTTAAACTCCGTTTTAAGTGATTAATTTCACATTCAGCTCAGTCATAGCTGTTGTAATAAGTCACAGCGATAGATAGACATTATTAGGGCATGCTGCCTCCTGCCTGCTGGAGATCTGCTCTCCATCTGAGACAGTGGAGGAAGAAGAAGTCTGATTTTAGATTTACTTTAAGTAAAAGTATCAATACCACAGAAAATACTTTGTTACAAGAGAGGTCTTGCATTCCAAAATCTTACTTAAGTCAAAGTACAAAAGTATTAACAATAAACAAACTACTTATAAGATACTTATAAACCTTAATCTTTGTATATAAATGTTTATACAAGGATTGTAAATACTATTAACACATTCACTGCCAGGTGTTTTCTAAAGAACCACAGAATATTTTGTGCTATGACTATGTAAACACCAAATCAAAACAAATATTAGAATCTCTAGTTTTTTTGCTATTGGTAGTTGAATACAGCTTGTTTTCACAAAAACGTGTGTGTGTGTGTGTGTGTGTGTGTGTGTGTGTGTGTGTGTGTGTGTGTGTGTGTGTGTGTGTGTGTGTGTGTGTGTGTGTGTGTGTGTGTGTGTGTGTGTGTGTGTGTGTGTGTGTGTGTGTGTGTGATTCGATTCGTGTTGGTGCTTGAGTGTGTTTGCTTGCGTGACGTGTTTGTTTTCTGTGAGAGAGAGAGAGAGCGAGAGACAGACAGACAGACAGACCGTGTGTGTGTGTGTGTGTGTGTGTGTGTGTGTGTGTGTGTGTGTGTGTGTGTGTGTGTGTGTGTGTGTGTGTGTGTGTGTGTGTGTGTGTGTGTGTGTGTGTGTGCGTGCGCGTGTGTGAGATCCAGTACGTGAGAAACAGTGTCCTGGGCATGACATTAAACTGAAACCACAGGCTGTAGAGAGGTAGTACCTTACCCCAGCGAGGGTCCTCTGGCAAAGGAAAATGTCCCTACTGTTAGTCCTGGGCCTCCTACAGGCCTGTATGGTACTTCCTGTGGTGCCTATAGTCTAGCCAACACATTGGGAAAGGAGACTGCGGACTGCGCAATCTGCTCTAAAGCCAGATTGATGTGGACTTAGAAATAGACTGTTGTGAGAGGAAAGGTTTTAGCTGGTTATTTACTAAGGATTCCAGAATCTTTGAGAAACAGGGCAGTTTTGAAATTGACCGATAGTTAATGGGATCGTTACAGTCACCACCTTTGTGGAGTGGGACTACATAGGCTGTTTTCCAACAACATTAGTGGGGAGGGTGCAGTACGTTAGTCCGACAGTCGGATTATCGCATGCCTCCCAGTGGGGATAGGCTGAATAGAAAACTGGGACCTAGGGTTAACTGCATTTCATTTGCTCCTGAAACCATAGAACCATACATTTTCACACTTGGGGGGAGAGGGGTGGTGAATTTATTTTATTTCCAACAGCCTTCCAGAATTTGGTTGGATCTGAGTTGGAGTTAATAACTGTAATTAATTCCAGGTAGTAAGTAGATTTGGCCGCTCTTACTGCAGCTGTACATGTATTTCTTTGGCGTCTAAATGATGTCCAATGTGTCTGGTCCCCAGTATGCCTGGCCAATAACCAGGCTTTATTCCTCTCTTTGAAAAGAGCTGACAGGTCTGGGGAGAACCAAGGGCTTAGTGAATTTTTTATTCTGACATTTTTTTTAAGGGTGCATGTTTCTGGAAATGTTCCAGAGCTAATTCAGCATCAGGAATAGCTGAGGTGTTAGTCACTATTAAATAAATCATTAAAAAAAAATGCTTGTTCATTAAAAGATTAAGAACTTCTCTTGGGGATTATTCGTGGTTGTGTTCTTTTTTTGTTTAGTGCTTCTGACACATGCTATTGGGCAATGATCGCTGATGCCTGTCGTGGAAATCTGTGGCACAACCTCGGGGAACAAAGACTCAGAGCAAGGATACACGAAACATTGTCTTAACCCTTTAAGACCGGGAACGCATCGGTGTCATTTTAAGATTTCTTTGACTATTATATATATAAAAATAGCAGATCTACAAGTTCATAGCACGGCACGAGCGAGTGCCGAGCTATGAACTTGTAGATCTGCTATTTTTGAAAATGTGTGCAAATCTTCGAAAATATATATTTTTAAAGCGAACATTTTTAACTCTGTTACAACTTCTGGGGGTCCCTGGAACAAAATATTTTGAGATGGGGGTCCACGGCCAAATATATATATTTTTAAACTGTGATTTAGAAGACATTTCGATGGCCAAAACGCAAAACCTCCTATCTGAAAAATGTTAATTGTTGGGAAAATGAAAAAGAAAACTACAAAATGTTGTATTTTTTTTGCACAATGCTATTTTTTTATGAAACCCATCACATAATACACCGTTTCTGGATGTCTGGACTATATTACATTATTATATGCTAATTACACTGATTTCATATTGCAAATGCAGATAGGAGGTTTTTCCCCACTTTTCCTGGATAATTCTGCAGATAGGAGCTTTTGCATTCAATGTAAAGTGATTGCTTAACTACATAATGACAAATAGTACTAGCTGCAAATACATACATTTACAGCTGAAAACAGTTGCATCATTGGTGTGGTCTAGTTTTTTTTTTGTTGAGGTATACGATAATCATTCCCTGCACGAAATGCGCGTGGTTGTGGGTATACGCTAGTGCGTTTTCAATGGATGGAATGGGTAGTAGACTGTATACGCCTTCTTCCAAAAAAATCTGCACTGTATACAGTGTAACACGGTAGAACACACCACTGAGTTGCATTGAATGCTTTTTTATTTTATTCAAAAACAAAACAAAGTTTGCAGGGCAATGCTCACAACAAGAATCTAAAATGAAAGTGCTTACAAATAAAATGTACAAAAAGGACAACAGGAATACAATTAGGTGGACTAGAAAACAACTGGCCCAGGCACCTCTCGACATAATCCCCCCTATACCCTCTACCCCCAACTCCACCACCTGAAATACCCCCCCCAATCCCACAACCCCCATTCCCCCCAACCAGCACACTACACCCCCCAAACCCTCATGCCGTCCAACTCCCCTAACTCATACAACTGGATCACCAACCTTGTGTCCAGTGTGGATAGTGGAATAGTATGTAAGATCATTGAATGTTTTAAAGAGCCTATAAGCAAGGAGGAAAGACGGATGCCTTGACCCTAGAATCACCAAAGCCAGGGAGGAGATGAGAGCAGCACACAGGGGCTTTGTCGCTGACCAAAAAGGAGAGGGTCTGAGGGAGGAATATAAGCGGAGGAAGGAGGAGCTATACCAAGTGTATGCAACTCGAAAAACAGGAGCTGACCCAAAAGATCAGGGACATTAAAAAGGTGCATGCAAAACAGAAGCATGGCAAGAGCTGGAAGCTCATCAATGAAATTTCTGGCAGAAGCTCTTCTCAGACTTCCAAGATCTGGGGAGAAAGCGCAGAGGAACGAGTTGAAATATGGTACCAGCAGAAGAAGAGGATGATCCGATGCTCTTGTCTTCCATGACCTTCCCATACCAGATCATGGATCATTTACCATGGATGAGTACCAGAGGGCCAAGGCTACTATCAAGTGAGGCAAGAGGAGGATGGAGTGACAGCAGAGGTTCTGATGTATGTGCCCATAGACGAGGTGGTGTTGGATTTCATCAAGCACACACGTCTAGTGAGCTGCCGAAGCTGTGGAGCAAAATGATCATCGATCCAGTACCAAAGTCAGGCGACCTCACCAAGACGGACACCTCCAAGGCATTAACCTGAGCTCACAAGTCGCCCAGGCGGCTAACAGGATGATCCTCAACCGTCTTAGACCCATCTTAGACCCTGTACTGAGAAACTCGCAGAACGGCTTCCGCCCAGAGCGAACAGTAGACGGGCAGATACTGGTGCTGAGGAGGATACTGGAACGAGTAGGAGATGAATCTTTCAGTGGTGATCACCTTCATGACTTCCAAAAGGCTTTTGGCACCATCCACCGGGGGAAACTGATGAACATTCTCCGGGCCTACGGAGTTCCTGAGAAGATGGTTCAGATGATGGAGACACGCTACTTGAGGCAGTCCAGGCAGTGCCTCAATCCAGGACTTGAGGCAGTCCTTCAAATAACCTGGGCCTGGACTGCTTCAATGGATCAGGACCTGAAGGTCCGGGGGGCACTTGACTGGAATGCCTTGCATGGGATGAGGAGAGTGTGGAAATCAGACATGGGAGAAGACCTCAAGAGGCGGCTGTTCATATAGTTACAGTTGAGTCAGTACTGCTGTATGGGGCTGAGACATGGACCATCACAGCACAACAGGAAAAGGCCTTGGATGGAGTCTACACAAGAATGCTATGAATGGCACTAGGAGTCACATGGACGGACCAAATCAGAAATGTGGTCCTCTACGGGAACCTACCATGTGTCACAGACAAAGTCAGAGAGAGAAGTATGAGGCAGGGCACTGTGTCAGGCACCCATACTGTAACTAATGGCAAGCAAACTGACACTATGGGAGCCAACCCAGGGCAAAGCCAGGAAAGACAGGAAGTGCACCACCTACGTAGATGCACTTCGGCGTAACAGCTTAGCCAACAACACTGTAGAGCTCAAAACCCTGATGCTAGATAGGAGAGTGTGGAGGGCAGCTTTTCAGGAGTCCCAAGTTGGTGTTGGCTAGACCACACTTGCATCGCAAAGACCCTATTCTATATGATCCGGCCTAACTGACTCATGCCCCCCTCAACATAATCCCCCTCTGTACCCTCTACCCCCAACTCCGCCACTTGCAGTACTCCCCCACTCCCACAACCCCCCCCCCCCCCCCCCCCCCCCAACTGCCAGCCCACACCTCTCCACCTCCATAACTCAAAACCCCATTCCACTTCAGGAGTCCCGAGTTGGTGTTGGCTAGACCACACTCTCGCATCGCAAAGACCCTATCCTATATGATCTGGCCTAACTTGCCTATGCCCCCCTCAACAAAATCCCCCCATACCTTCTACCCCCCAACTCCACCACCTGCAATACTCCCCCACTCCCACAAACCCCATACCCCCCAACTGCCATCCCACACCTCTCAACCCCCATAACTCAAAACCCCATCCCACCCCATACCCTCGTACCCCCAAATCCCATCCAATCCATTACCCCCACTCCCAGAACCCCCGGTCCCCATGCCCCCAACCAACACACCACAACCCCCAAACTCCACCCACCCAAGCCCTCATGCACCCCCCACCCCATAACCCCCCAACCGCCACCCCACACCCCATAACTCCAAACCCCATCCCACCCCCATACCCTCATACCCCCCAACCGACACAACACAATATTCTCACAGGGTTGTTGGCTGCCACGGTGTTCACGTGTGATTTTGATCTGCATTTAATACAAAATCACAACATGGATGTTCACATCTAAGCAGCAATGACAACCTCTAACCACAAGTTCAAAATGTTCAACGCCAAAACCTCCTATCTATACCTAAAAATGACCTCCTATCTACATAGATGCACATAGGAGGTTTTTACCTAGAAACAGTTAGGCTTATAAATGAATAAATAATGTTTTTTTTTATGCTCATTTTGAGATCAAGACATTCTACAGTACTGTAACAAGTATTACCAATCACATTTTTGATCAACTCACACTCTTGGTGTGATAAAAGTTTCACCACCTGACACTAATCATTAGCAATCAACAAGGCAATGCAATTAACTTGACAGTTACTAACAAATACTTAAGTAGTAAGGGTGGAAGACACTTTTGTATTTTGAAAATAATTAATTTGTACAAACTGAAAGACATTTAGATGGTCTACATAACACAGCATTCTAAAGTTTCAGCTCTGTCTGCTGCTCAACTAGTTCTGGTGCAGATAAGAGGTTTTGCGCTTCAACATTTTAACACTAATTGGCACTGAACAAGATAGGAGGTTTTAGTCAAATGACTTTTCTGACAAAATGAGGGGCAGGACTATCTTGCAGACAGACTGAGCATGTGCAGCATAGCCTATAGTCCTCATCCACAGTGAAATCTGAAAATCATGAAATTTGCACTTAGGAGGTTTTGCGTTTTGGCCATCGATTTGCAGAATCCCCAGAACCAAAGATTTGAGTTACAAACGTTACAAAATATATATATATAAAGATTTGCACATATTTTCACAATTCTTTTCAAAAATAGCAGATATACAAGCTCATAGCGCGGCAGCCAAATAAATCTAAAAATGACACACAGATGCGTTCCCGGTCTTAATGGGTTAAAACATGAATGATTTATATTGTTGCAACAAGAGAAAGACTTACATGTACAAATACAATGCAATGCAATGGAACATCCTGTTTGTCCTAGCGCGTGTCAGTTCTGGCCACATCTTATATACTGAGCCCACCAAAGGCTTCTCACATGGCCACAAAACCATATGTTTCAACACCTTCTGTCTCTAGGACACCGCCACGCCCTCGGTGAGTAAGGGAATTCCACACAAACGCCTGATACACTACACAACTGATATTATACACACCCCGTTCAGGTAGAGATCTGTAGCTGATGCAATGTTTGGGTGCAAGGATTTTTTTGTGCAATGATGATTTTGTTCCCCTGGGGCGTGTCACACTGACATGTCAAAACTACAGAGATATAAGACACTAAGTGTTGGTCTAGTTCAGACTAACTGGATCTGAGCATTGTATCACTGTAGCCGTATTGACAGCTATACGGACAGACATGAATCAATTAACCGTTGCGTTCCTTCTGCTCTGGACCTCAGGTAAAGTACTACTCTGTTTTAACCAGTGTTGATTGCGTCGATTAAAACTATGACGGAAAATGTTCATCGACTACCTTTTTCCACTGACGAAAACGAAATAAAAACTAAGCTATGATGACTAAAACTATAAGACTAAATATATTGTCAATTTCATCAACACATAAAAACTAAAATGTTAGTGAGGGACGAGTGGAGAGTCATTTTATGTTTGGTTGCGCTCGGGTGTGGCGCTCTGAAAATAGCCGATCTACAAGCTCACAACGCATCGCAGCGCAATGCATTGTGAGCTTGTAGATCGGCTATTTTCAGCATGCGACCAAGTGTAAAATCAGCCATTACGACGCCATCAAGGCACCGCCAAAATACATTTTAGTCGGCTAAATCAACTATAGATTTATTCGACTATAATCTTATGATATTTAGTCGACTAAAACTAGACAAAAACTAAAACATATCAGATGACTAAAATTAAATGGAATTTTACTCAAAAGACTATGACTAAAACTAAATCAAAATGTGTTGTCAAAATCAACACTGGTTTTAACGATCATTGTTGGACGCTGTGAAAGATATTACAATTTAGGCCTCATGTGGTTACCTTGCTTATCGTAAGTTACAATGAGCAAGGCAAAGAGCAGTGGTTGAAAGTAATTGAGAATGTAGTGAAGTACTGTACTTAATACGTGCACATTTTGTTCTGATAAGTACAGTGTGGAGGAACTTGTATACTTCCAACTCTGACATATTTCTAAGACAAATATGATGACAAGGACATATTCAAATAAGTAGTCAATTGTGGCCTCAACTTTTATTTTTTTATTCAATATCCACCCCAGGGCTTTGCAGTTTTACAATTTAGGCATATTTTTGTTGCATCATGAGGGTGAGATAATTAGTAATAATAATTAAAACAATAAATAATTCAAATTAGTGTGTGTTTGAAGTCCATTCGTAGTTTACAGTTTGGTTATCGTCCCGGCTGCGATGAGCGTTAATGTTACCGACTCATAGATTTGTCAACAATTCAGCCTCGGGACTGACAGAGTGTGAGCATCACAACATCAAAAGTCATCATTTGGTCAAGAATACCATGCAGTGTTGATTTTGACAGCAAATTTTAATTTTGTTTTAGTCACAGTCTTTTGAATACAATTCCATTTAGTTTTAGTCATATTTCAGTCATCTTAAATGTTTTAGGTTTTGTCCAGTTTTAGTCGACTAAATATAAGATTATAGTGGATTAAATCTAGTTGATTTAGTCGACTAATTTTGGTGGTGCCTTGATGGTGTCGTAATGGCTGATTTTACACTTGCATGTTGCATGCTGAAAATAGGAGATGTGCTGCGACGCGTTGTGAGCTTGTAGATCTGCTATTTTCAGAGCACAACACCCGAGCGCAACCAAACATAAAATGACATGTCTTAGTTCTACTGGATCTCTTCTCCACTCCTCTCTCACTAACATTTCAGTCCAGTTTTTATTTATTGATGAAATTGCCATTATATTTAGTCTTAGTTCAAGTCATATCATAGCTTAGTTTTTATCTAGTTTTTGTCAGTGAAAAAAGTAGGTAGCAGACGAACGATTTTCGTCACAGTTTTAGTCGACAAAATCAACACTGACACGATGAAGTCATTTTTAAGTTTTATCGCCCAGTTTGAACTGGTATACTCTTCATCTTTTCAACAGGCCCAACACTGGTATCAGCACAGGCTGCCGCTGCGACCACGAAGGCTGTGACTACGAAGGCTGTGACTACTGTCAAACCTTCCACAGCTGCCCCCGTTAAGACTACTGTCCAACCCGCCCCCACAGGTAAGATGTGTGTAGGCTGGCATTGGCCCCAGACTGATGACGTGGATTCACTCTCACGTTCCTCCCCGGTATCAGTCTGGACTTCGGCCCATAGGGAGCGAGTATGAGAAAAAATCTGAACATTTCTGAAGAATTTCTGAAAAATCTCTGAAAGATTTCTGATTTTTTTTCTGGAAATTTTCTGATTTTTTTCCTGGAAAATTTCTGATTTTTTCCTGGAAAAATTCTGATTTCTTGTGTGTGTGTGTGTGTGTGTGTGTGTGTGTGTGTGTGTGTGTGTGTGTGTGTGTGTGTGTGTGTGTGTGTGTGTGTGTGTGTGTGTGTGTGTGTGTGTGTGTGTGTGTGTGTGTGTGTGTGTGTTCTTCAGTCTGTGGTGTTCCTGCCACCGCACCAACGGTCCCTACATGTCCATCGTCCCTACGATTCTTTGGCATCGTCAGCGGTGCGGAGGCTAAAGCTCAGTCCTGGCCGTGGCAGGTGTCCTTTCAGGTACATAATACAACACTTTGTTTAAGAGACCACACCTCTTGTCAGTGGTGGAAAAAGTACTCAAATGTTTTACTTGCGTAAAAGTATTAATGCTGCAATGTAGAACTCTGTTACAAGTAAAAGTCAGGAATTAAATATTTAATTGAGTAAAAGTACAAAAGTATTGGTATCCAAATGTACTTAAAGTACCAAAAGTACTAAAATCTTTGAAAATAGCAGATCTACAAGCTCACAACGCGATGCGACACGACGTGTTGTGAGCTTGTAGATCGTCTATTTTCAAATAGCCTAGGTATAGGGCTGAAGTGGTTAATGTATGTTTTATAATGTAATAATATGCAAAGTAACTAGTAACTACATTTTTTAAATAATTGTAGTGGAGTAAAAGTAGGCCTACAATATCTCTCTCTGAGATGTAGTGGAGTAGAAGTAAAAATAAAGACAATTGGAAATACTCCAGTAGAGTAAAAGCACCTCAAAATTTTACTTAAGTACAGTACTTGAGTAAATGTATTAGTTACTTAACACCACTGCCTCTACTTAAGTTTAACAAAGTATTTGAAACGCAATGAGATGAATGTGGAACGGGATGAGGAACCCAATAGACACAGAAGGAAGAAGATGTCAATGACAGACTGGACAGTGCATTCATTCCATGTATGTGAATTCAGACTACCGCCGGCTTGCATTTCTGTGGTGGATCACTGATCAACGCCAACTGGGTTGTGACTGCTGCCCACTGCAATATCAACAGGTACAGTACAGACAATGTCTCCCTCTGAACTAATTATATATACTAGACCATACCCGGTGAAGGGCGCCCTTCACCATACCCGGTGAAGGGCGCGCGTCCCCTCGTATATATATAAAAATTTGCTATATAAAAGAGCAAAATAGGCTTGCTATTTTCTGTTGCCCTGCAGCAGGCTTGAGTATATTTTTGATGGCATTTTACACCACTAACAACATTAATCAGAGAATCACACGTCTTTGTCACAACTCGTGTTTTGTCTTTTTTAACCAACACAGTACAAAGTACTGGACACACAGATGACACACAGGTCAAAGATGACTCAGGTCATAAACCTGGAAATACAGGAAAATAAACATTGTATTACCATATATTCATAGCATATGATTCACAATTAAACAGCAGGTAATGTAGCACAGTCTATCACAGTAGAACCGAAATAGCAGAAAATGACTACAATACCCATGAGGCATTCTGAACCATGAGCCAACAACGCGTTGCCCCAGCTACCATTAAGTTACAGTGTCTTTACAATACACAAAATACACCAAAATAATACTTTTCAATGGACTACTTGGGATAGCACTGAATCTACCATTAGTTTTGGGATACGATGTATACAAAAGGGTAAACAGCGGTAGCCTGGTAAACCCTCCCTCCGGAAATCTCATTTCCATTTGATTTCAGAAAGGAGTCTGGTCTGAAACGCCTTTCTCCAATAATCGCTCTGCTCGCCGAGCCGACGAGCCTATCAGCGTCGTCGCTCATTGTTCTGTGATTGACAGCGACAGTTGGCCAATCAGGTGGCGAGTTCGAGTGAGCCCGAATGAACCCGAGTGCAGCCTGAGAGCCGCCGACAAAAGACGAACGGCAGCCATTGTTGTTTGTGCGAGTGCCTTCACTTCTTACTTTCAGTTTTATAACGCTTTCAAACTTCTTTTTTGAGGCACGGAATTTACTTATAAGATATCGTTTGGATATAATTTAGTTGTTTAACTTCATATATGTGGTCAATTAATCATGACAGAGCCTATTTAAAAATATAAATTTAGAGAACCGGCAGGGGCGGGGAGTGACACGCATGTATCCCAATAAGGCAACCTATTTTCGGCATGGCCGTCCCAAAAGTCCCGTTGCGTCACATAGTCTGGAGCTCGTCAAAATGAACTGCTCATTGGCTGAAGGGGAAAAACGATCATTGGTTGAAGGGGTTGTCAGTCAACGGTATTACTCCCGCCCAACTCCAGCCCACAGCGATTATTGCAGAAAGGCGTTTCAGACCAGACTCCTTTCTGAAATCAAATGGAAATGAGATTTCCGGAGGGAGGGTTTACCAGGCTAAAACAGCGGAGCCTTGGCGGACGTTCGCCCGATCCTGGAAGAGAACGACATAGAACCGTTCTTTATGGAGCTAATGTGCATCGTGTGTGGGGAAACAAATCTGGAGTGTTTACTTTCCACAGCAGAGAGTGGGCGGGGTCTATGGTGTAGAGTCGGTGTTGCCATGTCCGCCGATTGTAAGCGCTGTAGGGCCAATGTTGGTGTTAGGGTTCGTTTGGTTTGGCCTCGTTTTCATAGACCTTGCTGCTTGTTTCTCTCGCGAAACCTGGCACCAACCACGCATGCGCAGTTTGATCAAGAGACCACTCTACCACCAACCACCACCACCACCGTGAGCTTACTAGAATTATAATAGGATATATATATATATATATATATATATATATATATATATATATACTCACTTTTTTTCTAAAACTTTTCAGTGCTCACCTTGTGAAACTCGGCCTGCACGACCGCAAAGTCACAACAGGTGCGACTGCCCAGAACTTGAAGATTGGAAAGGTATGTGCTGTTTCATAAGTTCTGATAGGGACACAACATTGTTTTATAAGTTCTGATAGGGACACAACATTATTTTATTGTTTTATAAGTTCTGATAGGGACACAACATTGTTTTATTGTTTTATAAGTTCTGATAGGGACACAACATTGTTTTATAAGTTCTGATAGGGACACAACATTGTTTTATTTTTTAAGATCTGATGGGGACACAACATGATTTTAATAAGATCGGATGGGGACACATTATTTTATTGTTTTGTTCATTCACATGACAATCTGGGTCAAAACTGGATCTTTTGGTCCAGAATTAACCTCTGCAAGGTCAAAGACGTCACGGTCAAAGTGGGTGACAATGGAAGGAAAGAGTACATTACCTACTGTACCTGGGTTGTATCTTATAGGAAAATCTTTCCAGTGAAAACATGGCAACCAAAGTAATGAAAAAAGTCAACCAAAGAACACTATTTCTGAGCAGGGTCTCCTTGTTGGTCAGTAGGAATTACACTGGGGACATTACCTGGAGCACATACCAAAACAAACTGGTCAGGTTGCTGCTTGGCCTCACTTGTAGAACTGTCCTAACCCCTGCTTGGTTAAATTTGTTTTACTGCTGCTGTATGTCACCAAAATGTGGAATTCCCTATAACAGTCTAGAAAAGGTGTGACTCCTTACCCTCCTTTAAAACGCCATAAAAATGCATCACCAGAAACGACCCCCCCCCCCCCCCCCCCCCCCAACTGTTTACTGTACATATTTTTTTCATTACTACTAGTATGTATATGATGTTTTGCATATTATTGTTTATTTTCAAATGTGTCGATGAATTGAATACACAGGACCTCAATGGAAATAAGCCCTTTGGGCTTATTTTAATATTCGTTTACAACTTATCATTCAAATGTTTTCAGACATTGTGTGTTTGTTTACATGGCTGCCATGTTGGATACGGCAAAAATCAAGCAACGCAAGTTGATATGAGCCAGGTGCTCTGAGTCTTTGATTAGACAGCAGTCATTATACAGAAACAATAACACACCGCTGAATTCAGTGATTGACCAATCAGAATCAAGCATTCAACCAAGCCGCGTAATAACACTTTATAAGATTTGATAGGGACATTATTTTGTTACATTTTATCAGGGTCCTCTCCATTAACCCAGACCTGAAGCCGATTCTACATGTCTCCTAAATCTCAGTATTCTGAAAAACGTATGTTTCTATATCAGTGGTGCTCAATCTTTTTCATGTCAAGGACCCCCAAAATGATATGTATTTGGCCGCGGACCCCCATCAAAATATTTTGTTCCAGGGACCCCCAGAAGCAAAGATTTGAGTTAAAAATGTTCGCTTAAAAAATATATATATTCAAAGATTTGCACACATATTCACGAATTGAGTGCCGCGCTACGAGCTTGTAGATCTGCTATTTTTGAATAGCCCAAAGTGTAAAATAATGCTTTTTAGCTCAAATCTAAAAATGACACAGTTCCAGGTCTTAATGGGTTAACCTGCTCATCATTTTTGTCATTTTCTGTTTAATTCTTGGGCATTTCTTTATGTTCCTGCCGCTCCAGATTGTAAAGTGGTTGAAGCCAGACATTCAATCAACAAGCAGCAGCACAGCAGCAACAACTAGTTTTAGTTTTTTTTTTGCACATCTCTCCTAACAGCTAAGATGAATGTATCTTTTCCCTGATAGGTGGTCAATCACCCTAGCTACAGCAGAACAACTCTTGACTATGACATTGCACTGATCAAGCTGGCAACCCCTGCCAAGATCACCGCGCAGGTGTCCCCCGTGTGCGTGCCTCAGTCCACTGACATCTTCTACGCTGGCATGCAGTGTGTGACCACCGGGTGGGGCGGGACCCAGTATCAACGTGAGTGAATGACGTACAGGAAGCCAGTGGTGTAAAGTAACTAAGTACATTTACTCAAGTACTGTACTTAAGTAACCTTTTTGGGTACTTTTACTTTACTGGAGTACTTCCAATTTTTCAATACTTTCACTTCTACTCCACTACATGTCAGAGGCAAATATTGTACTTTTACTCCACTGCAATTATTTGAAAACTTTAGTCACGAGTTACTTTGTAGATTTTGATTACAAAACATGCATTAACCACTTCAGCCCTAAGCATACTTAGGCTATTTGAAAAGAGCCGATCTACAAGCTCACAACGCGTGAGCTTGTAGCTTGTGTACGCCTTGTCCAGAATATAGCTGTAAAAGCGGCAAAGCTTCAAGACGATTTAAACCATTTAGACCAATTCTGAAAACACCTTCTAAATCCTAACCTAAAGTAAAAAAACGTCAAGTTTGTGCACAATAAACAAATAATAATAGCTTATTATATCTATAGCAAAAACGAAAATGACACAGATGCTTTGCCCGATTGAAAGTATAACAACGTATACGCTTTCCAGGTCTAAATGAGTTGACAAACAAATGTATTTTCTTCTCAAAAAGTATGACATTAAGTACTACTCTATTACTCTACTACTCTACTACTCTACTACTCTACTACTATTTAACAACAGACTCTTGTCTAAGAGCTCAAAGCTCAAACCTAACCATTATGTCTTTCAGAGGCAGAGAAACCTCTCAAGCTCCAGCAAGGTTGTCTGCCCCTCATCGGCTATACATCGTGCAGAGCAACCTGGGGCACTTTCGTCACCCCTCGGATGATCTGTGCTGGAGCTACTCGATCTCAAATCTGCCAGGTGAGTGACATAACCCTAACCCTAACCCCAAACCATTTCCTAACCATAACCCTAACACAGATGTCAATGGAAAAAAAACACAAGAGGAAAACATCAAGATGCTATAATGGAGCTCAACAGCAAGATGCTGGAAGTAAAAACTCCCATTCATTTTCTGCAGGGGATTTTATTAATAATAATAATAATAATAATAATAATGAATTGCATTTTTATGGCGCTTTTCTAAGTACTCAAACTTACTCAAAGCGCTCTTACAATGGTTCATTCATTCATTCAGGGAGGGGACATTGGGAGGTATTACTGTCGTAACAATCCAAGGCAGACTTCCAACCACGAGCGACAAATAATAATAATAATAGTAATAGTAATAGTAATAATACAACAACAACAACAACAACAACACTAATAATGTAATAAGGGTAATAATAATAATAATAAT
Organism: Gymnoscopelus microlampas; assembly: GCF_963454915.1. Classification (NCBI taxonomy): domain Eukaryota; kingdom Metazoa; phylum Chordata; class Actinopteri; order Myctophiformes; family Myctophidae; genus Gymnoscopelus; species Gymnoscopelus microlampas. The sequence goes on from NC_139962.1 coordinate 8,671,228, forward strand.
GAATTTAATTTTTTATAGCGCTTTTCTAAGTACTTACTCAAAGTGCTTTACAATGGCTAATTCATTCATACATCATTCACACACACACATTCACACACCGATGGCGGAGGAAACCATGCAAGGCACCAACCTGCTCATCGGGAGCAATCAGGCGTTCAGCGTCTTGCTCAAGGACACTTCGACACTAACTCAAAAAGTTAGTGAGCCACTGGCGCCTGAGCCACTGCCGCTCATTTAGACATGAAACACGTTAAAAACACAAGTGCTTGTTGTTTCAGGGTGACGCCGGTGGTCCCCTGGTGTGTCAGAAGAATGGAGCCTGGACCCTGGTCGGTGTGACGTCCTGGGTCCAGACAGGCTGCGTCGCCACTACACCTTCTGGGTTCACCCGCATCACAGCGCTGCGTCCCTGGATCGACACGACCATGGCATGGAACTAGGGCTGGGAATCCATTAAAAAAAATCGAATTAATTAGATGCTTTGTAATTAATTAATCAAAATTAATCGCATGTTTAATCACATACTAATATTTTCTTTAAATTAAAACAGATTTTGGTATATAAGTGAATCAATGAGTGAATACATACGTTTAAGCAACAAAATATAGTTGTTGTTGTTTTTTTTTATCAAGGTGGTACTAAACAGACCAACAGATCAGTGCAAGTTTTACCATAAAGTGCAGCAATTTTAGGAATATATTCAGAGATTCAGGTAGCCTATATACAGTCAAGGACCTTCTGTAAACTCAAGCTCAAGTAAAACACAATACTTTCAAGTACATTCCAGAACAGTGGAAACCCTGACCATTAAGTCTTGATTGACCTTATAGTCCAACTCTCCCTCAATATCCTTGGCCTAAATAATAAACAGACCAACAGTTCAACATAAAGTGGTCGAGTGTGGGTCCTAGTACTCCTACTAGGAGTCAGACTAACGTTAAACACTGAACGTTAAAGCTGCACTATATGTAACTTTCCTCTTCTACCCCAGCTTTGAACCCTGTTTCATTTACTTGAGTACTTAGCGACTTACCAGGTCAGTCAGTCAGTCAGTCAGTCAGTCAGACAGACAGACAGACAGACAGACAGACAGACAGACAGACAGACAGACAGACAGACAGGCACACAGACAGGCACACAGACAGACAGACAGACAGACAGAGTTATTAGGGCATACCTCCTGCGCTCTCCATGGAGGCTACCTGTCTACTTACTCCTGCTTTGATCAAGGGATCCACATTGCCAAGCCTGTAAAGACCCTCATTTACAAGCCCCACCGCGGGATCAATACATCATTTATCCTTGGCAGTGCCTTTTCAGGGCTTTATGAAAACACCTGCGGATTGTCTTTCTCTGAAAGCTATAGAAATATTACCACAGAGAAAACCAAAACTCTCATCTTGCGGGCAGTTCAGAGCAATCGATTCTCCACTTTTGTGAGAATGGTGTGGTTTTTTTTGTTCTGTTTTGTTTTCAGAATTTCACAAATATACTTTTACTCTTTGCATGGACATAGTGATATAACCACATTCAACTTGGCATCCATATGCCCTTGTGAACTTGTAGATCTGCTATTTTCAAAAGATTTGTATACATTTGAAAACTTGAAATGGGACATTCTGCATAACGAGTATTTTCACTTTTGGTACTTAAAGCACATGTTGATGCCAATACTTTTGTACTTTAACTCAAGTACATTTAGAATTCCGGACTTATAAGGGCGCGGTCACACCAAAACATGGTTGGACTGATGCCACTGGCTACAACCAGTTGCTTTATCGCAAGCATCAAGTCACTTCCTGAGTCTTGGGGGACGATCCGCCTTCGTCTCATCCGATTGGACAGAGGGGGGAAAGCAGCATAGAGCGCATAAACGCAAGGTGTGCGCGACAAGCGGAAAGATGCGCAAGACCACGAATCCACGCATTTGCATTGACAAAGCATTGGCAGATTCCGCCCCATAGTTCAAATAAAAATGCGGTGTGAGCGTGCCCTAACGGAGTATTTCTACATTTCAGTATTGATACTTTTACTTATTGTAGAGCAATTGGGTACTTTTTTTCCCCACCACTGATAATGACCATTATGAATATTAGAGATTGTGAGCGACAGTGTAGTTCCTATAAGCTACCTGGTGTATTTATTGGCTGAAGAAGGTCAATCACTTCCACCATGACACAGTGTTATATGGCTCCCATGACGGTGTTGCTGCTAAGTTATTCCACTCTCAGACAGGAGGGCCGTTTGAAAGCCTGGATGATAAAAGATGGTTATTGACTCCAACCATATAGCAGAGAGCCCGGGATTACAAAGTCGCTGGATAAGCATTTAGTTAAAGCAGATTTGTCAAAGATAACGAGATGAAATGAACGTGTAATTTGTGTACGCTTTGAAAAACACACACACACACACACACACACACACACACACACACACACACACACACACACACACACACACACACACACACACACACCACTGTGACACACATACGGTACAGTATGCCACTGCTGTCCCCAGTGCTTTGCAAGGGACCAGCCCTGCAAACCCCTCTAACTCACACACATCGTTGTTGTCGGGCGGAAACCTTGTATCTCAGTTCTTTCCCCGTAAATTAATGTCCTATTTATTATTTATAACAACAACATTACATGTTTAAGGCCATAGTACTGACACAATCTGTTTTGACTTTTGAGAGATTAAATATTCATAAAACCCACAGACACTGTCACCTTCACTTTCCACATTTTTCTATTGCAAAAAAAACAATACTGATCTACAAGTGATGTGACGCACTGTAAGCTTGTAAATCAGGTATTTTTGCAAAACATGCTTGCACGACAACTTATAGGGCATTCATATTTAAAAATAGGAGGAACGTAAAAGTTGAAATGTGGAGATGCAAGGTTTTTCTGCCTGATAGCAACGATATGGCACTTCCGGTCCCTAGTGCCTTACAGGGAGCAGGATTCTTCACTCAAGGTCGCAAGCACTTCCACAGTCTAACACATGTTTCTAACACACACACACACACACACACACACACACACACACACACACACACACACACACACACACACACACACACACACACATACTGTACACACCCACGCCCACGCACACACACACACGCACGCACACACACGCACAAACACAGTAGCACGCACGCACGCACGCACGCACACACGCACGCACGCACGCACGCACACACACACACAGTCTAGCGCAAGTATCTACACGCACGCACGCACGCACGCACGCACGCACGCACGCACGCACGCACGCACGCACACACACACACACACACACACACACACACACACACACACACACACACACACACACACACACACACACACACACACACACACACACACACACACACACACACACCAGTAAACATTGCCTTTTCTCCCTGGAGAGAGGCCATTCAGTCAGTGTTTGCATGGACTGTGTACCATTGGTTTTCTTCTTACCAAGGATATATCTTACACCATCAATCCTTCTCCCTTAAGTCTCTGGCTTAACGTAAGCCCTACTTTATACTTCTGCTTATGACGGTGTTGTGTGGCAAAAAAAGAGCTATTATCTATCTACACGCTCACAGAGTGTTGCAATGCGACGCGCTGGGAGCTTAAGAAGCAATTTTACGGATGACATTTTGCTTATAACGACATGCCAAAACTGGTAACCAGCACCTTAAGAAACACTGTACCTTCTGCTGCTACCCAGCCTTATGGCATCACATTATGTACACACCTGCACATGATGCTAATGTTTCTAAATAACATGTACACCAGTGTTGATTTTGTCGACTAAAACTATGACGAAAAATGTCCGTTGACTACCTTTTTTCACTGAGGAAAACTAAATACAAACTAAGCTATGATGTCTAAAACTAAGACTAAATATATTGACAATTTGGTCAACAAATACAAACTGAACTAAAATGTTAGTGAGGGACTAGTGGGAGTCTGAAAATAGCAGATCTACAATCTCACAGCGCGTTGTGAGCTTGTAGATCGGCTATTTTCAGCATGCAACCAAGTGTAAAATCTGCCATTACGACGCCATCAAGGCACCGCCAAAATATATATTGACTAAATCAAATGTAGATTTAGTCAACTATAATCTTATGATATTTACTCGACTAAAACTAGACTAAAAGCTAAACATTTCAGATGACTAAAATATGACAAAAACTAAATGGAATTTTGTACAAAAGACTAAAACTAAATCAAAATTTGCTGTCAAAATCAACACTGCTAAATATGTATGTATATCAATTGTTTCTTATGGAGGTTTAGGTGTCCCTGTACATTTCTTATGGAGGTTTAGGTGTCCCTGTACATTTCTTATGGAGGTTTAGGTGTCCCTGTACATTTCTTATGGAGGTTTAGGTGTCCCTGCATGTACATTTCTTATGGAGGTTTAGGTGTCCCTGTACATTTCTTATGGAGGTTTAGGTGTCCCTGTACATTTCTTATGGAGGTTTAGGTGCCCTGGGGCTACGAGCAGCTTTTGTTTTGTTTTATCGTCCTCACATTGGAGTGGAGAGTGTCAATGTGATGTTGTGATGATAATCAATGCATACATGCAGCATAGAAATACTCTGTCACAAGTAAAAGTCCGGAATTAAAACAAAAAAAAGTAAAAATGCCTCCAAATTTTACTTAAGTACAGTACTTGAGTAAATGTACTTAGTTACTTTTACATCACTGCAGGTACCTAGGCATGAGGCAGGCACGGGATGGGGGGTAAAAAAAAAGAAAGCACGTTACAACACAGATTGGCATGTACAGGGGTTTTGAGCCTGGTTCCCTGGGCTGCAGCCACGTGAGCCCCTGTGTTAATCCGGGCCTGACGCCATGGCTGAAAGTGGTTAGAGAGGAAGTTGAAGCATAAGTAAGGTAAGCCCTGCTGAGTCATGCACTGTAGTAGCCCATAGGGGGCATGAGCCTATCTCCTGTTTCTGTAGCGTGAAACAGCTTGATGTACAAGTATACATCCCATGGACATGACGCTAGTATGTCACAGGAACTTACCCCCCCCCCCAATCCAACCCTTGATGCTGAGTGCCAAGCAGGGAGGCATCGGGTCCCATTTTTCTTCCCCTTTAATTTTGATCCCACGATTTTGTAACCCATTTTTCACCCAGTGCCAATTGCCTATAAACTTGTAATCCTGGGCCCTACTCTCCCTCTGCCTGGGGAGAGCCCCGAACTGAGCTCATGCTTCCTTCAATACATGAGGAGTGAGCAGGCCGCTTCGTATCACCTGACAGGGGGGAGTTTCCCCCGGTAAGTGGAAGTCCAACCAGTTCCTTTCTCCTCCATCAGGCGCCACGGCTGACCAGGGGGAGGCAGTATAGAGATATTTTGTGAGGGTACTTATACCCTAGGGCACACGGGGAGAACATGCAAACTCCACACAGAAAGGCCCTTTCACCAACCCCACCTAGGGTATGGGCACTGATGACGCGGAGGAGAGAACACGCAAATGAAGCTATCATTTAACAACATGAACCCTATATAATATAGCGTCCCACTCCCTAGCGATGAAAATAGCGTTGCTGCATGTTGTGAACTTGTAGATCTGCTATTTTCTGTACGACGGTGGTGACCTAATCATTTCATAATTATGAAAGTAGAAAATCAGGGCTACAAAACGAGGTATTGCTCGTTTAAATCGACCTGCTAGTTTTGGAACTACACCTTCTTCTGACAGACTGAATTTGCATATAAAACCTGCACACGGAGCGTTTCACATTGACAGGGAACATGCTTGCAGCTCAGGCACTGCATGAGCCAAGGTGACACATCCCTTCCATTGTCTAGACTCTATTCTTTTGTCTCGGTAAGCTGCCAGCAAGCTGTGTTGTGCAGTCACACAGTGTAGGACAAGAAAAGGGACCGTTTCATTTAATACACTCAGTCATTTTGACATGACTCGGCGGTTAATATATTTTTCTATGGACTTGACATGCCAGACCACCCAAGGCAATAACATTGTAATGTTATATAACCCCAGGGGTAGGCAAACCGTACAATCAAAAGATCCATTTTTGACCAAACAATGAATCAAAAAATCTGTCTGGAGACTTATGACGCCTTATGCAGCCTATTAAGTCTAAAATGGCCTTTCAACATTAATAATAGGTCTACATGAGCATTCATTATGTTGTCATTTAGTAATTTCAATTTCCTTTCAGAAATTGCCCAGGATTCTTTTTCGTTTCCACTTATTTTTGTATTAGCCCTTTAAGATCGGGAACGCATCTGTTCTGTGTCGTTTTATAGTGTAGATTTATTTGGCTATTCAAAAATAGCAGATATACAAGCCCATTGCAACACCCATAGAGCTTGTAGATCTGCTATTTTTGAAAAATCTTGGAAATGTGTGCAAATCTTTGAATGTATAAATATATGTTTTAAAGGGAACATTTTTAACACCGATCTGTGGTTCTGGGGGGTCCCTGGAACAACACATAGTTAGATGGGGGTCCGCGGCCAAATACATATCATTTTAGGGGTCCTTGACATGGAAAAGTTGGAGCACCACTGATATAGCAACACAAGTTATTTAAAAAAAAGATTAAAAAAAAAAAGATTTGCACACATTTTCAAAAATAGCAGATCTACAAGCTCATAGCGCGGCACTCGGTGCCGCGCTATGAGCTTGTATATCTGCAATTTTTGAATAGCAAAAAAAAGGTAAAATGACACAGATGCGTTCCCGGTTTGAATGGGTTAGAGCATAGCCAATTTATATTTCTTACCCCCCTTTTCTCCCCCGGTGTAGTCGTTATGCCAATTAATTCCTCCCACTGCTGTCATAGCCTAACACACTGACTCACCTGCCAGAGAGGAGACGTATTCACTGTCCGTGAAGAAGCAGCTTTTCACAGCTGACTATCTCCTAAAGCTGCCACAAAACATAGCAGCACTATTGGAGTTTGGGGATGTGATCCAATCCTTAGCCACCTGAACCCCACCAAATGTCTTCGATCTATACAAATGCGGCACGTTTTTGAGCTTGCAGATCGGCTATTTTTTGGCAAAGGGATTTGGTGTAAACGGGAGAAAGCAGTCAAGGTACAGTTATAGCTCAAGTCCCATTCTCTACGACTTAACTTAAAGGGATAGTTCACCCCCAAAATGACTTTTTTTCTATGGATTACTCACCCCATGGAGACTTGAATTCATGGATATTTTTAGTTTTTGTCGCATTCCTATAAGCCAATAATTTGATGACCGGTCTCCTTTGTGATGAGTCTCCTTTGTGTCTCCATACCGGTCAGCTGGTCATCAAATTATTGGGTGTATCCCTTTAAACCCCCAGCATTCGTATTGTGGGGAAAGCTTTCGCTGAAAATAGCAGATCGACAAGCTCACAACGCGTTTCAACGCTTCGATTCAGGAGTCCCGAGTTGGTGCACTCTCGCATCATCACATCGCAACCATATGGGTTTTAACTGGTTAACAGTGGTGGTAAAAGTACAACCATTTTTTTTACTTAAGTAAAAGTATTAATACTGCATTATAGAAATACTCTGTTACAAGTAAAAAGTCCATGATTAAAAATGTACTTGAGTAAAAGTACAAAAGTATTGGCATCAAAATATTCATTATGCAGAATGTCCCATTTTAAGTTTTCAAATGTGTAAACATCTTTTGAAAATAGCTGATCTACAAGCTCACAATGCGTCGCATAGCGATGCATTGTGAGATGCATTTTCAAATGGCCGAAATGTATATAGGTCTGAAATAGGCTAGTTGTATGTTTTGTAATAATCAAAATCTACAAAGTAACTAGTAACTAAAGTTTTCAAATAATTGTAGTGGAGTTTAAGTACAGCATTTGCCTCTGAGATGTAGTGGAGTAGAAGTAAAAGTATGTGAAATCGGAAATACTCAAGTATAGTACAAATACATCGCATTTGTACTGAAGTACAGTACTTGAATACATGTACTTAGTTAATTTCCACCACTGGTGGTTAAGTGGTTAAAAATGCTGAGATGACTTCTCTTTCTCTCATCATCCCCAGGATTATTTTCACAAAACGCAATGTGCTGCTTGTTCTGGAAATGTCTTTCAAAATCACTTCTTTTTTTAATGTGGTTTGCTCATTTCACACCGCAGGCCCAGCATAAAGTATACCTGTAAGCCAGCCGCGTTGGTGGTGAAAGCAGAAATATCTGCCCACACACTATTAAATTCTGTTATGTTCCTCCGAGACTTGTGTTTTTTTTATTCGGTGTATAGGCCACAGATTCCTTACAGTTGGAGACACTGTAAGAATAACTTTAGGCCTTCAACACTTGATAAATGAAATTGTAGAAAAATAACAGTTTTTCATTTCTATTATTATTAGTGTTTGCCCCCTATAGCAACAGGAAGCCTGAGACGGCCTACAGAGCTGCTGCAGGTTTCCTATACTCCTGTGCTATAACCCCACCAGTATAAAAGATGGATTTTACATCATGAAAAACCATAAACAACAGAAAGGCTCACGCACAGAAAAAGGAAAATTGGGGTTCTTTGGATGCTAAAATAGTCCTTTACCTACACGAAAGTGCAAAAAGTGACACTGTGAAATGAAGTGACACAGAGACTGGACCTTTGGCACGGCATCCAAAGAGCCTCAATGTTATTTGTTCAGTGTGCAAAGCCTTTTAGTTGTTTATGGACTTTCATGCTGGCCTCTCGCACAGGTCTGTCTTCAGCCCTTGTAACACTTTAGTTCAGAATGCAAACAACACAGGATATATCAATGGAGGACCAGCACAATAATATTTATATGCATTATTTGCATATTTACGTGCCGATTTCAGCTCTGACTTTTAGGTGCATTATTGGCAATTATTGAGGATTGTGAAGGAGAAAAAAAAGTGTATGATCCAGAATAGTGGTTCTCAAAGTGGGGTCCGGGGACCCCCAGAGGTCTTTGAGTGGGTTCCAGGGGGTCCCCAGCAAAATCATTGATAGTTAACCAGTAGGACCCTTGTGGGTCTGTAACTCTGAGAGTGTACAAATGGAACCAAATGGACCCGTACGGGTCCATTTGGTTCTCAGAGTTAAAGTATAACTCTCAGAGTTAAAGTATAACATTGATCATTTTACAATATAGATTAGGGGTCCCAGGCCAGAGATTTAAAATGGCATCAAATGGGGGTCCATGATCTAATGCATATCAAAGTGGGGGGGTCATTAAAATGAAAAAGGTTGAGAATCACTGCTAGAGCCACACCATGAAAAAAACGTCTCTTATATGGGGGTCCCTGGCATGTCTGCGGGCTATTATGAATCAATTTGAGGGTCCTTGGCGTGTCAAAGTTTGAGAACCTGTGATCCAGAAAAAGGTTCAGAAGGGCCAAAAGGCAGGCATCACCGGTCATGTGAGAAAGCTCTGTCATCACAGGCAGCTCAGTGACAGTTTTAGGACAATGACTTCATCAGTGTGAAAGAGCTTTGCCTTCAACTGCAACGTTTCCCAATATTAGCCAGATTGATAGTGTTGGAAAAATCTTATTACTGAATATATCTGACTTACTGAGAAGTGCGAGGGTGTCATTTTTCAAGCTTTGGCTCTTTTTATAGTTGGTTATAAACTTTTTTTTAATACCTTCTTTAAGCTTAATTGCTCGATTTAAACTCCCATCAGGAGTATGTACATTGATTTATTTGTTGTGATTTATTTTCGGAGTATAAACTACTATGCGTTATGCTCCTGTAATTGTCTGTTTGCTGAGGGGGTTGGAACTTTCTCTGGCTGTGTGCTACAAAATGGCATTATCTATACCAGCGGTGGGCAACTTTGAGGAGGAGAGGGTCACTATATTTCCACACTCACTCCAGGGGGCCACATTGCATATAATGTCGGGCAGACACCTCCTATCTCCGTATTTTAACTTTTTTTGTAAATGAATGCCGGACTTCGCCATTCTTTGTCACACAAAAGTAGCAAAAATAGCAGATCTACAAGCTGAAAATGCGTCGCGCTGCGACGCATTTTTTAATTGGAATCCTGATTTTCTTTTTGCTATTTTTGAATTGGAATCCTGAAAATTATCATTTTTATTTATTTTCAAATGCATTTAGTTATACTTATGTTAACTTTATGAACTTAAATTCAAATACATTGTACATAAAAAAGACAATAGAATTGTAATAGTCATTAAGCTACTAATATAGACTGAATTAAAGCGGGTCATGTTTGCATGTTTGGAATTGTAACAGCTGAAATCAATAATATATCAGTATTCTGATATTAACCTGCGGGCTGCATTAAGTGAAGGTGGGGGCCGCATATGGCCCCTGGGCCGCCATTTTCCCATGTATGATCTATATATTGGTTACATGTGCTTGTGTGTGTGTGTGTGTGTGTGTGTGTCTGTGTCACTGAACCTATAGATTACTGTAGGGGCCAGTATTAACACATCCCCCAGTCAAGTGGATGGGTGGATGGATGTATAAGTAGGAATATGAATAAATAGATAGATAGATGGACGTAGAATGAACAGGGGTCTTCAACAGGGGGTCCGGGACCCCCTGTAGAGATACTACAGGGGGTGTCCGCCAAATCTTTGTATGATGTGGAACATTAGGCGAAAATAGACGATTTACAAGCTCACAACGCCTCACGCTGCGAGGCGTTGTGAGCTTGTAAATCTGCTATTTTCGGAGAGTCGGTGTAGAGCGAAAAAGAGCGGACCAAGTACAGAGCCAACGGTCAAGATGACAAAAAAGTTTTAACTATCTGAAAATACACATTAACATGAATCCATGGCTATCTATGAAATCTATGAAAAAGTTTAATCTGCAACACCATTTTGTACTATATGAAGAGGAGGGGTCCCTGCTTCATCTCTCTCTCAGCTAAGGGGTCCTTTGGGCTGAAAAACATTGAAAACCCCTGAAATAATAGATTAGTAGATAGCGTTTGCTCATATTGCGAGGCAATGAATTGATCCCTCATATAGATCAATCAGGTCAATTCGCTGACAAACTGAGAGATGCAACCAATTACAAAAGGTTGATTGATGTTATTGATTAGGTAGAAATCCTTAGATTGATTATGCTTAGACTCATAATACGGTTACATTTCTACTGGACATTATGTCACTAGTTCAGGTAACATATCGTCACCTTTCTAAACTAATGGCCTATGTAATTTTTTGAGGAAAATTATATTTTTGCCTAAGTCAGCTCCTCATGACACTGGCCACCTCTTGTAAAATCTCCTAATTGCAAAGGATCATCCTGTTCCCTCCCCTTTTAGTATAATGGCCCAACTCCCTAGTGTGGGAAGTCAGGTTTAATCCTATTTAAACCTATTTAAATCTCTTATGTTACATAACTGACAGACAGTGTTATTTTTATTAATAGTCATAATTTGTTATAAACGTTTTGGGTGAAATATCATATATGTTTTGGATCAGTTTTTCATTTTTACTGAAAAACTTAATTAAAAAAATACTTAGGCCATTCGTTTAGGAAGGTGACGATATCTGTTTTCCTTCATATTTTGAGTAAATAGTAAATCATTGAAATGTCATTCAGGGTTATTCAGGGTAATGCACTGACCTTACTTACTGAGACAAATTGCGAATCATGTGCAAAACATACCCGTCAATGTAAATAACTCATATTGAGATGCATCATAAGGACATGGAGTTGGATACAAAAATCAATCCATGGATGACAAATGTGTTGATGCAGTGTTCAGACTGACACGGTTCACCTGTTAGCCTTGAGTGTTATAAATGACACACGCACAAACGCACACACGCACCCGCGCACACGCACATGTCGCACACGCACACAAACATAGAGCATGGAGAGCCACACAATAACCCAGTGAATAAAACCTGAACACACTGATTGACGTGGCAGTGCAATATCCTCATTACTGTGTGTGTGTGTGTGTGTGTGTGTGTGTGTGTGTGTGTGTGTGTGTGTGTGTGTGTGTGTGTGTGTGTGTGTGTGTGTGTGTGTGTGTGTGTGTGTGTGTGTGTGTGTGTGTGTGTGTGTGTGTGTGTGTGTGTGTGTGTGTGTGTGTGTGTGTGTGCAGTGGTGGAAAAAGTAGGGGAGAGCCGCTTTGATTGTAACATTTTTAGTTTTCACTTTTCGGTCTTTTACTCGGCGATCGTTTTACCTACATATGTAATATTTTCAAGCAATTAACCTACACATGTCTGCTATCATAAACCACTTAAAGTTTTTCAATTGATAAAACAGATCGTGAGTTATTAAACCGAAAGTGGACGCTGTTCCGACGTTACATTTTAAGCGCTTATCAGACTAATTGTAACAGCCATAGTTACAAAAGTAACACGGCTAAAAACGGCATTAAACAAATCGTTTTCAGCTTAAATCAATTATATTCATTTCAAGCAACTGTTTTACATTGTTTTCATACCAAGGATGTGATAAGATAATGTATCAAACGACTCTCCCCTACTCAATTATTTTACTTACTGTACGTAAAAGTATCAATACTGCAATGTAGAAATAATCTGTTACAAGGAAAAGTCCGGAATTCAAAACTTACTTGAGTAAAAGTACCAAAGTATTGGCATCACTGTAAAGTACCAAAAGTACAAAGTACTCATTGTGCAGAATGTCCCACTTCACATGTTTTCAAATGTATAAAATGTATAAGATGCATTGTGAGCTTGTAGATCGGCTATTTTCAAATGGCTAAAATGTATATAGGGCTGAAGTGGGTAATGTATGTTTTGTAATAATAATCTAAATCTACAAAGTAGATTTCAAATAAATGTAATGGAGTAAAAGTACAATATTTGTCTCTGAGATGTAGTGGAGTAGAAGTAAAAGTACTGAAAATTGGAAATACTCCTGTAAAGTAAAGATTCCTCAACATTGTACCTAAGTGCAGTACTTGAGTAAATGTACTTAGTTACTTTTCACCACTTTATTATGTATATGGAGAGCCACACAATAACCCAGTGAATGAAACCTGAACACTCTGATCGACGCGCCAGCGCAAAGTCCTCATTGCTAACACTACAAATTCTGTTTAGTACATAACTTGGCAATACTGTTTTGGAGGAATTGAGCAGAGCACAGGTTTGTAATTTTTACTTTGAAGTGAAACAATGCTGTTCTTCCTGCAGACTGCTGCACACAGACTAATAGGGATCTCATTAGCTATTCTGGTCCCTTGGTTGAAGTTAACACACTGTGAAATAATGCTTCCTTCTTGATGCACTGAGGGAAAAACATTCCTCTTTGTTTTCTCAATGCTGAAATACAGAATGACTTTGTCAGCCAGACACTCTAAATCAGACACTCGCTGATTGACTTTAAGTTTGTGAATAATCTCGAGCCCCTGCAGACATTACAGTGTCTGCATTGTATGTAGTTGAATCTGCAAACTGTACCGGTGCAAGTATGAGTCTTGACTCTTATGTGTACTGTACCACTCCCTGCAAACATATGAATCTCATACATCTCATACTCTCATATAGAAATACAAAGCACTTTGTCAACCAGACACTCTAAATCAGACACTCTGATTGACTTTAATCCAAACCCTGCAGAAATCTTTATTGTATATATATATATATTCATATTTAATGTTTTTATCCCACAATTTTTGTAACCCATCTTTTTCACCCAGTGCCAATTGCCTAAGCTGTAATCCTGGGCGCTACTCTCCCTCTGCCAGCCTGGGGAGAGCCCCGAACTGAGCTCATGCTTCCTTCAATACATGAGGAGTGAGCGGGCCGCTTTTCATCACCTGACAGGGGGCAGTTTCCCCGGTAGGACGTAGCACGTTGAAGGAACACATTATTCCAACCAGTTCCTTTCGCCTCCATCAGGTGCCCCGGCTGGCCAGGGGGAGGCAGTATAGAGAACAGGATCACTGCATTTTTTTGTGAGGGTACCTATAAGAGACACGGAGCGAACATGCAAACTCCACACAGAAAGGCCTTTTCGCCAACCCCACCTAGGGTATGGGCACTGATGACACGGAGGAGAGGACACGCCTCCAGCGCCCACAGCGTCCCCAGAGCAGAATCGAACACAGGATCTTCTAGCTGTGAGGCGACAGCGTCAAAACCGCTGCAGACATGATGCACATGAATCTCAAACTGTAGTGTACCCTTGCAAACATGATGTTGAATCTCATATCTAATGTATTGTACCTCTGCAAAGTGCAAACATGATGTACTTGAATCTTTTACTGTGCTGTGTGCCTCTGCTCCGGTTCTCTTTGAAGTCAAACTCAAAGCCACGACGCTCGCAGCAGAAATGACTCACAACAGTGTCACGCTAACATGCCATCTTTTTGGCACAGAGCACACAAATCATTAGCATATACGAATTTGGGATGGTAAAAAATACTGCAAACTACTGCATACTGTAATAGGATTACACCCCGGTCGGTCACAATCACATTGATTGGACCACACAGCTGAGATCTATGAACCACTTAAAAACCCTATGTAATTCATATTGACCGGGGGTCCCCCAGGGTTGATCCTTATTGGTCCACTACTCATTTCCCTCTACACCTAAATATCTTTGCCGGAAATAGCAGATCTACAGTACAAGATCGTACGAGTTTGTAGAACGGCTACTTTCGCAAAGTGTTCGCCTATTATGACATAAGGATAAGGATAATTCCTTTTAACAGGTTGTTCATGAAAGTCCTTGTGGTCTTGTTTCCAATGAGAACCTGTGAGCAATTAGGGGTTAAGAGTCTTGCTCAGGGACAAATTTCATTTCATCGACACATATGCTGGCCTGGCCTGGAATCGAACCTGGGGCAACCAGGGCTTCTGGCTCCCTAGGCGGCCTCACTAACCACTCAGCTATGCCCGCCCCACTCAGCTATGCCCAGAATAGCGATGCTATTAATGACATGGGACACGTCCATTTTTTCCAAAGCCCACAGTGCCAATGACGTCAAAACCGTGTTTTCAGTCATCACGCTAGAGGGCGCTGTTCCCCAACTTATGAGTGATCCCATGACTTCTGGGGAAGAGTAGACCTGGAAATCGCAGCAAACCCAGCCCCGTCCCATCTAATGTTGAAGGATATAGAAAAAATACATTTTTCTCTGCTTTCTTGTTTTTTTTCTGCGTTTTTGGCGAGAGCAAGCTATTTTCAACAGCCAATAACTGAAGAACGGAGGGTCGCGGTGACACACTTTTATTTCTCCGATGGAAGCAGAGACACTCCTCCGTCTTTTGGGACACTGTGTGTCGATCGTCCGGGTGCAGTACGTTAGTCCGACAGCGCATTCCTCCGACAGCGCAGCGCTCCGACGTTTCCAATACTAAACCCGAACCAAACCCGCACCCTAACCCTAACCGCACGCGGATGCCACATAGTCGGAGAAAAGGTCTGTCGGATTAACGCATGCCTCCCCGATCGTCCTGGGGCGAAATATTCTGTGGCTCTTGAAAGGCTTGAAAATGCTCAAAAGCGCTGGCACTGGCTGACTTAATTAATTAACTAATTAATTCTGGCACTCAATGAGTTTCTGGGAGAAATTGTTATCTGCAGTGGGCATCTTTCAGATGTAAACATATTTATGTGACTGCATCCCTCATTGTAGATTAGCATTAAATAACCAGTGTTGTTGTATAAAATGTCATTTTAATAGGCTTCCCATCCGCATATCATTTTCAAACAGACATTTCAAGAATTTGACCAAATTACCTTCAGAGCAGTCCTTGGGTGTGTTACTGGAGTTAATTAGAGAAGATAAAACCCCTCATTTAATTTAAAAAAATCTGCAATCGGATGATAGCAGGAAAATAGGAAACTTAAGGCATCAATTTAGGAATATCTCTGGGTTGTTTGTGATTGTGCCACTGAAAATACTGTTTCTAGTTTTGGAGGTTGATGTTAGTCCTAATTAAGCTGCCAAAATGGTAAAAAACAAAACAAAAAACAAAGCAAACTTCTGCACTCGGTGTTACTGTGATGGTGTATAATTTGTAAACTCTGCAAAATGGACTCTTACACACACCTCTCTCTTCCAGCTGAATTACATTAAAATTGTGCTGAAAAGTAGCTGGAAACGTAGGCTGCTCAAGACTGTAACATGTTCAAACCCAAAGCCATGAGATTAGCATTAACTGTTGGGTCACTGCAAAAATGTACATGGAAAGAACAAGATTACAAGATACAGAAAAAAGACATACTGTAATAGTTCATAGTTCAAATTGTAGATACGCTACTGTAAGTTTAAAGACAAACTTCCCTTTGTTGGCAGAAAGGAGCACACACTGTAATGTAAAGGACTGGCTTGTTTTTTTTTTCTCTTGACTATTGCCCATAGAAATTCACAGAAAAGTCAAATTCTACTTTTGCTTTTCAAGATTATGTCCATTGAAACAGTCCCAAGGTACTTCCATTGAAGCTTCCGCTGCTGTGCAATTTCTACGGCCATCGCACGACTGCGCCGCGCAGCGGAAATAGCCGATCTACAAGCTCACAAAGCGTGTCCAGGGCTCTTTGTGAGCTTGTGGGTCGGCTATTTTCGCCGTAGCGACGCAGTCATGCGACAGACCATAACTTAGGCATGACTCTCTCCACAACTGAACACACATTTCAAGCGTGGTCTGTATCCATCCCCATATGGGTGTAATGATGGTGCACGGATTCGTACCAATGTACGTTCGGTTCGGTACGGGCAAGTACCGAACGATTGGGCGGAGGAAAAAAAAGAAAGAAAAAAATATTTGTTTTTGTGTGGAACTTACATTTCCGACTTCCCACACAGACATTTTAAGCGAGCGCACCATATACGGCACCGCGTTTGTTTTCCCTAGGCGGGTCAGGGAAGAAGAGCGCTTGTTTTTGTTACCTCAACGTCCTTAAATCACTCGACAACAAGGCAGCCACGCCGACTATAACAGTCTGTAAACGTATAATCACATGATTTTCATGTTGAACTTCAGCGAACCCTCAGACGGACTACCTTCATCCACCTCGTCTTTGCTGGGCACGTACTCCACCTCTATGGTATTTGACTTGGCGTTCCCTTTCCCTCTACTCCAAAGGAAGAGAATGACGAGACAGAAAAGCACAACTCCTAGGAAAGAGATGAAGCCCATGGTGGTGGCAATGACGAGGGTCTTCACGTCGAACGGGAAAGGGGCCGCGGCGCGAGTCACGTTCGTCCCGTCGTCACTCGGTTGGTTGGAGATGAAGGCAAACGTTTTGTTTGGCTGATGGGGCCAGTTGGGGGAGTAGCTGTGCACAAACAGGTGAGCTGACTTTGTGTCGTTCCCCGCCGCATTGCTGGCGACACACAGGTAGGTGCCGTTGTCCTGGATCTGAGCGTAGCGCACCTCCAGCGTGCCTTCAGAGGAAACGGTGAGTCTCGATCCCACGGTTTTGGTGGTAATGAACTCTTTCCTGGGCGACAGCCACATTATCACAGGGACCGGATCGCCCTCGGCTTGACAGGTGAAACGCAGCGTTGTTCCCTCGTCCACGTGGCTCTCTTGAACCTTGTGGTCCAAAATCTTAGACTTCTGACAGGTGAAGTAGTCGTCGGGAAGTTTGTCGGGGAAATCCTTGAACTCTTTGCCCCGCACGGCCTCGGGCGAGGCGCACGTGGGCTGCTGCCTGTTGAAGTTGAGCCTCCACCGCCGGCGGAAGACCCAGAGCAGGCGGCAGTCGCAGGCCAAGGGGTTGTCGTACAGGGCCAGGGTCTCCAGGTTGCCCACCGAGTGAAAGACGGACTCCTCCAGGGTGCTGAGGCCGTTGATGGACACGTTGAGGACGCGGAGGTGATTCAGACCCCGGAACGAATAGGGCTCGATGGTGGCTAATCTCCCGCCGACCAAGTGAAAAGCCTGGAGCTTTTGTAAATTGTGCAGCTGGTTTCCCTCCACGGTGTGGATGGGGTTGAAGGACAGGTTGAGAAAGCGCAGGTGGCCCAGGTGACGGATGGCCTGGTACGGTATGGCAGTGAGATTGCAGCTCGTCACCGACAGAGACGTGATGTTGAGCCCGAACAGGCATTTGGGGGTCATGGTGTCCAGGGAGGGCATGTGGGAGATCTCCAGCACCCGGAGCCGGTACAGCCTCTTGAAGGAGTAGTCCCGGACGACGCTGACGTTGAGGTGGCGCAGGCGGAGCGTCAGCAGGTTGTGCAGGTGGCTGAGGGCGTCGGTGGGCACGGACGCCAGGTTGCACCGCTCGATGTTCAGGCTCTCCAGGTTGCCGAGGCCGTGGAAGGAGCGCGGCGAGATGAACACCAGGTCGTTGTCGCCCACCTCCAGCGCCCGCAGGTTGTACAGCTCCTGGAACATGTAGTCCAGGAGGATGACGATCCTGTTCTCGCTGATGTCCAGCTGGGTGAGGTTGACGAGGCCCGTGAACACGCCGAGCTGGATGAGCTTCAGCTGGTTGCTGCGGAGCCCCAGCGTCCGCAGGTTGGCCAGGTTGCTGAACACCCCGGGCTCGATGGACGAGATGTTGTTCTCGTTCAGCTGCAGCTCCTCCAGCTGGGAGTAGGCGATGAACTCCTCGGGTCCCAGGCTCTTCAGGCGGTTCTTGCTGAGGTCCAGGAGCCTGGTCTCGATGGGGATGCCCTCGGGGAGCTGCGCCAGCCTCCGGCGGTGGCACACCACCGAGCGCTCGTGGCCGCTGCAGTCGCACCGGGAGGGGCAGCCCGTGGTGGAGCCGGACAGGACGGTGCCCAGCATCAGGAACAGGATGGGCTGCCAGCACGCCACCAGGTAGCTGTGCCCCCCCGCCTCCCCCGACACCATCCTGCTGCTTACCTGTGGAGACACAAAGCACAGAGCATGTATAAATATACAGCATCACAGTGATTTTTTTATTTGAAGTACCCCTATTCAGTGGTGGGAAAAGTACTCTTTTTTTTTTTACTTAAGTAAGTATCAAAACTGCAGTGTAGAAATACTCTGTTACAACTAGAAGTCCGGAATTCAAACTGTACTTGAGTAAAAGTACAAAAGTATTGGCATCAAAATGTCCTTAAAGTACCAAAAGGTGAAAGTACTCATTATGCAGAATGTCCCATTTCATAAGTTTTCAAATGTGGGATATGTATAACAATCAATTAGCAGATCTCTAAGCTTGTAGATCGGCTATTTTAAAATGCCCAAAATGTATATAGGGCTGAAGTGGTTAATGTATGTTTTGTAATGATAATCAAAATCTACAAAGTTTTCATATAATTGTAGTGGAGTAAAAGTATAATATTTGCCTCTGAGATGTAGTGTAGTTGAAGTACTGAAAATTGGAAATACTCTGGTAAAGTAAAAGTACCCCAAAATTGTACTTATGTACAGTACTTGAGTAAATGTACTTTGTTACTTTACACCACTGTTCTTTTTCTCTCTGGGACCCCATCAACACTGTAAAATCCTTGGTGTTTTAACAGTGTCAAATGGACTCTTACGGCGTCCATTTGGTTCCATTTGTACTATACA
This sequence comes from Gymnoscopelus microlampas, assembly GCF_963454915.1. Lineage (NCBI taxonomy): Eukaryota > Metazoa > Chordata > Actinopteri > Myctophiformes > Myctophidae > Gymnoscopelus > Gymnoscopelus microlampas. The sequence goes on from NC_139962.1 coordinate 8,690,682, forward strand.
CTCTCAACAGATCTGTAAAGGTCTATTTAGTTTCTAACTATCAATCATTTAGCTATAGGGACCCCCTGGAACCCCAACACGGACCCCAGGGCGGTCCCTGGAGTGTACAGAACACCATACGCTGCTTATTATTTCAATTCAAATGCAACATTTTCTTTAAAAGAGAATAAATGTAGATTTTTTTTTTATTTAGAATTATTTTGTGAATAATGTTCTTCCTGGACCCTCAAATTCCTTTATGGACTATAATTAAATAAATAAATACAACTAAAAGGCAGTGCACAGGCAGTAGGAGGCAATTACCATCTAATTTGTAACCAAGCTCATGTATTTAGTGGACAATGGACTATATAAAGTAGCTCTGATTACATGCCTTTATGCTCGAGGAAATCACGTGAACATCCACACAATAGGCGTCAATTCAAAGGAACTTCGCTGGTAGTGCTACAGGACTTGTTACTGGGGAAAAGCTATTCGGTCATGGTCCGTCTCTGTCTCTCTTTCTACCTGTCTATCTGCCTATCTGTCTGTCTATCTGCCTGTCTGTCTGTCTAGCTGTCAGTGGTGGAAAAAGTATTCACATTTTTAGTAAAAGCATCAATACTGCAATGTAGAAATACTCTGTTACAAGGAAAAAAGTCCGGAATTCAAAATGTACTTGAGTAAAGGTGAAAAAGTATTGGCATCAAAAATAAAGTACCAAAAGTAAAAGTACTCATTATGCAGAATGTCCCATTTCAACTTTTCAAATGTATAAACATCTTTTGAAAATAGCCGATCTACAAGCTCACAATGCGTCGCATCGCGACGCATTGTTAGCTTGTAGATCGGCTATTTTCAAATGGCCAAAATGTATATAGGGCTGAAGTGGTTAATGTATGTTTTATAATAATCATCAAAATCTACAAAGTAACTAGTAACTAAAGTTGTCAAATAATTGCAGTGGAGTAAAAGTACAAAATGTAGTGGAGTAGAAGTAAAAGTACTGAAATTGGAAATTCTCAAGTAAAGTAAAAAAATATATACCACAAAATTCTACTTAAGTACAGTACTTCAGTAAATGTACTTAGTTACTTTACACCTCTGCTAGCTGTCTCGGTCTCTCTGTCTATCTCTCAGAATAGATGCTATGTTTAGTAGTGTATTGTGTTTACATGGTGTGCTGCTTGTTTCCTTGCGTTCTCGTACCCCTCCTCCTCCTCCTCCTCCCCCAGTCTGTCTGTCCCTGCTCTGTGTCATCCTCATGTTTCCCCGCCCACTCCAGCTGTACCTCGTGTGCTGTGATTGAGTCCCTGTGTATGTATAACACTGTATAGCTGTCTGTCTGTCAGTTTGTCATCAAATGTTCCAGACAGTGTTCAGTCTTAGTGTCTACAGTGTGTTTCCATAGCCTTGCGTAGCCAGACTATATTATCACTGCGTGGATATGAGTCTGGTGCCTCTATGAGGAGTTTTTTTTTCCAAGGGGGCGGGGATCAAAACAATGGCTCTCGACGCAATTGGTTAGACCTACAAATACAAATACTATACGAATACTGGGCCCTGATTGGTCACCCCAGACTTCGGGAGCAGGAAATGGATTCACAACGGAGCGGTGCCAGACCCAAAGCGCAGAGGGCAATAGGCTCTATGCACAGCAGCCATTTTGGGAATGAATTGGGCCCCTTCCTTACTTCCTTCACAGGTGTTACCAATGATAGTAATTGAGGCTCTGTTCCATTTAGTGTGGCATAGTGGTTGCCTTATTTTCATGGACCCCCATAACTCTGAGAGTGTACAAATGGAACCAAATGGACCCTTACGGGTCCATTTGGTTCCATTTGTACACTCTCAGAGTTACACACCCACCATAAGGGGCAATTTGGGAACCAACATGGAGTGAGCCAACATGCACAATATCAGCACCCTGACCAGAATGGAACAGAGCCTTCATTAACACCTGTGAAGGAAGTAAGAAGAGGCCCAATGTCTTTCCAATATGGCTGCTGTGCATAGATCCTATTATTTTTTTTGCACTGGCACATTTGTCTGGTCCCAGGCTAGTTTGTTCCCAGTCTATCTGTATAGTAGAAAAAAAACAGACGACATGTTTCGACCTCGGAAGGTCAAAACATTTAAATTTTTACTGGACCACTTCAGCCTATCCACAAGTTTCCTAGGGCGTTGTGGGCATCATTCCTGTCGATTTGATCATGGTATCAGGGATCAAATCGATAGGAAGTGATGCCCACAACGGCCTAGGAAACTTGTGGATATACATTTCGGCCATTGGAAAATAGCCGATCTACGACGCAATATGAGCTTGTAGATCTGCTATTTTCCAATGGCCGAAATGTACATACACTGCTCAAAATAATTAAGGGAACACTTTGATGATCCCTTAATTATTTTGAGCATTTTTTGTTAGCAGTATGTACACAGTTCATGAAAACTCAAAATAATTAAGGGATCAAAGTGTTCCCTACATTTCTTTGAGCAGTATATATATACAGTAGGGCTGAAGTGGTTAATGTATGTTTTATAATGTAATAATTTATATCTGCAAAGTAACTAGTAACTAAAGTCTTCAAATAATTATCGTGGCGTAAAAGTACAATATTTGCCTCTGAGATGTAGTGGAGTAGAAATTGGAAATACTCCAGTAAAGTAAAAGTACCTCAAAATTGCACTTAAGTACAGTGCTTGAGTAAATGTACTTCATTCTAAATTTACTTGAGTAAAAGTACAAATGTATAAGCACCAAAAATAAAAGTACTCATTATGCAGATTGTCCCATTTCAAGTTTTAAAAAAGTATACTAAACATTTGAAAATAGCAGATCTTGGCGAAAGGGCCTATACTCTGTGTGGAGTTTGCATGTTCTCCCTGTGTCTCCTAGGGTAGTTAATACCCTCACAAAAACATGTAGTAATCCTGGTCGCTATACCGCCTCCCCCATGACAGCCGTGGCGCCTGATGGAGGGGAAATGAACTGGTTGGAATAACGTGTTCCTTCCACACGTTACGTCCTATACCGGGAAAACTCCCCCCTGTCAGGTGATAAGAAGGTCAGTTGGCTCTCATGCATTGAAGGAGGCATGAGCTCGGCCCTGGGCTCCCTTAGCTGGTGGGGGGAGTGTAGCGCCCAGGATCACTTAGAAAATTGGCACCGGGTGAAAAAAGGGTTACAAAATCGTGCAGTAAAAAAAAAAGAATGTACAAAAAAAAAGAAAATAGATCTACAAGCTTGTAGATCGGCTTGTAGATCAGCTATTTTCAAATGGCCGAAATGTATATAGATCTTAAGTGGTTAATGTATGTTTAGTAGCTAATAATAATCAAAATCTAAAAAGTAACTTAAGTCTTCAAATAATTGTAGTGGAGTAAAAGTACAATATTTGCCTCTGAGATCTAGTGGAGTAGGAGTAAAAGTACAGAAAATTGGAAATACTCCAGGAAAGTAAAAAAAATCACACCCTGTGTGAAGTGAGTGGTGCCTTTGATGAGCCCCGTATTGACCCCCGTATTGATGTTGTCATCAATGTTTGTGGACATACATACATACATACATACATACATACATACATACATACATACATACATACATACATACATACATACACATACATACATACATACATACATACATACATACATACATACATACATACATACATACACATACATACATACATACATACATACATACATACATACATACATACATACATACATACATACATACATACATACATACATACATACATACATACATACATACATACATACATACATACATACATACATACATACATACATACATTCATTCATACATACATACATACGGACACACACACGGACAAAGTCATGTATAGGAGTGGTTGCCTTCGGCACCACTCAAAAATACCTCAACATTACTACAGTATTACAGTACTTGAGGACATGTATAGTTACTTTTCACCACTGTTGGTCGGATCTGCGGTGCAACGCAATAACTTTAGTATTTATAAAGACTTTTCCTCCGTTTTACACCTGAGTGCCCGGGTGAGTTTTTTTCTCATAATATGAGAAAACAACTCACCCCAGGATCACATCCTGTTTGATCCTGTGAGCGCCATTGATACTTTTAGCTACTTTTAACCATTTTTTATATCTCCTGTGAGCACCTGGCCGTTCTGTTTTCTCTGCTATAACAGTGAATATAGTAGCTCCTAGTTGTTCATGCCAGCCTGAACTCCAATAAAATGACTTCACTTTGTAGCTTTGCCTTGGTCTCTGCACCTGGGTCCACTTGCCTGGCTAATCATGACAAATCAAACACTGAACACCAGTTCTAAAGTAGCGAATTAGCAAGTCAGATAAACCTGAACCACAGGGTGTGCATCTGTGAATCACCCTGTACTGTGTGGAATGTGGATTTATTCATTCTGAGACTGATCTGACTCCACAGGACAGCCCTCTGTGACTATTAAGTCCAGGCAAACTAGCTTATTTTGGACCTCAATGTCAAAGTGATTGTAACAGAAGTTGTTTTTCTTCACAGACCATTTCTATGAAGTCACAAGAACAACATACTAAAAGTCCTAAGAAATCCTAGTTGGCGTAAATTTGTTTAATTGGCTTCAATCCAAAATGACCACCAATTATGGTAAAAAAAAAAAAACATAAAATGATGGTGAGTCAAATTTTCATTCGTATGAGATTTTGATTGACTTCCAAATACATTCTGAGGTTAGGAATTCAGATAAAATATCAAACAAATATTTTATCATTTTTTGAACGAATATAACAGAACTACAGGGTGTTATTACTTGATAGTCTAGCAAAGCATTTCACATCAAAGTAATTGTAACATAATTTATTTCTCCATACATCATTTCTATGAGGTGTCCAGATGAAAATACTAAAAGTCCTTAGAAATCCTAGTTGCGGAAATATGTTTAATTGACATTGACTCACCATCATTTTACATGGCTTTTTGACAATATTGGTGGACATCTTGGATTGATGCCAATTAAACATTATTTCCGCAACTAGGATGTCTTAGGACTTTTAGTATGTTGTTCTGGACACCTCAGTGAAATGATGTATGGAGAAGAATATTCTGTAAAATTACTGATGTGAAATGCTGCTAGAATATCTGGTAATAACACCCTGTAGTTCTGTTATATTCGTTCAAAAATGGCTAAAATATTTGATCTGAATTCCTCACCTCAAAATGTAATTGGAAGTAAATTGATATCTCAGACTAATGAAAAATTCACTCACCATCATTTTACATGGCTTTTTGACAATATTGGTGGCCATTTTGGATTGAGGCCAATTAAACATATTTCCGCAACTAGGATTTCTTAGGACTTTTAGTATGTTGTTCTGGTGACTTCATAGAATGGTCTGTGAAGAAAAAATATGCTGTTACAATTACTTCGATGTGAAATGCTAAGAACTCTGAGGACCCCTTAGGGATCCCGGACCCCTGTTGAAGACCCCTGTGCTAGCGTCATGTCAGGAGGATGTACTGCTCAAAATAATTAAGGGAACACTTTGATCCCTTAATTCTTTTGAGCAGTTTTTGTTAGCAGTATGTACACAGTTCATGAAAACTCAAAATAATTAAGGGATCAAAGTGTTCTCTACATTTCTTTGAGCAGTATTTAAGCAGCCTCACACTACATCTGATTCTGATGCTATCAATGCATTGAATGGGACATTATCACGTTTTATCAGACCATTAGACTCCTGAACTGTGAGCCACGTGGCTTGTGAATCGTTGGTTCCCAAGGCTACATTCTTACTTATTTAATACAAATGTCACTGACATGCTTTGTGTCTGTTCTCCGCAGCAGTTGTATGATGGACTGAATCAACTACAACCCTGAAGGTGTTTTTGCCCTCCAAGGTAAGACTCAAGTGTCTGCATTGGTACCATGTAGGCTACAAGTCATGTGTGTGGGCGCTTTGCTTTGGTTGAATGATGATTGACTCACAGAACGTTTAATTCAAAGGCAGAGGTGGAACAAGTACTCAAATGTTTTACTTAAGTAAAAGTATCAATACTGCAATGACTCTGTTACAAGTAAAAGTCCAGAATTCTGAATTTACTTGAGTACCAAAAGTGAAAGTACTCTTATGCAGAATGTTCCATTTCACAAGTTTTCAAATGTATTAAAATCTTTTGAAAATAGCTGATCTACAAGCTCACAACGCGTCGCATCGCAAAACACGTAGTGAGCTTGTAGATCTGCTATTTTCAACTGGCCGAAATGTATATAGGGCTGAAGTGGTTAATGTATGATTTGTAATAATAATAAAGGCAAGTGTACGGACGGACGGACGGACGGACGGATAGACATATTGGAAAAGATAAATACAATGAAAACATCAGCCATCATCTATCTATGGAACAAATATGAAATTAAAAATCCACACTTGGATCCACATGTGGGAACGGAGTGGCTGCAACGTGGATCTCAGACTTCACGTGACCAGCTGTCAGTCATCTATGACGTCACGTCTATGACACATGACTCCAAATATGGGCAAGGCTTCAGCCTTATCAGTGTCCCATTGACTTCCATTATAAAAAAAAACTGAAATTAATATTTCAAAAAGTATGAAACCTGTGTGTGAAAACAAATTAGTGGAAGTACTCCTGTGGCCTATTAAAGTGAGTTTACTGCTGATCGGTCCAACAGTTTGAGAGATTAGCTCTGCTCTCTCTCTCTCAAACACACACACACACACACACACACACACACACACACACACACACACACACACACACACACACACACACACACACACACACACACACACACACACACACACACACACACACACACACACACACACACACACACACACACGCCCTCTCAGACTGCTACAGTAGCATCTTGCAGAGCCAGGCGGTATAAAACATGACTAATAAAATGTGTACAGTACATTGCTCTATTCATGCATCAAGTTAATCAGTGTAGTATATTTCATCTCATAAAAACTGTGTGTTGCAACAGCATAATGCCCATGCAGCTCTTCAGCACTACATTTTCATCAGCATCATCAGGACAGTGTTGTTGGGTGGAACTGGGTGGAAGTCTGTTTGATTGGTTTTACTTAAAGGTACCAATTTTATCCAAACAAGGAGAGAGAACTCAAACAGCATAACGGATGAACGAGTGGAAGTGATGACACAAAGAAATGAGCAGACACATGAATTGGAACTGGAACAATACAACATTGAAGCTGATTAATGTACTCTCTCCTAACTGGCTGAAATGTGAAAGTAACCCATCTGTAAGCTCACAACACATCGCTTGTAGATCGGCTATCTTCGAATAGCCGAAGTATAAAATAGGGTTTGATTGGTTAATGTGTAAGTAACTAGTAACTACAGTTTTCAAATCATTGCAGTAGAGTAAGGAGAACAAAATGTGCCTCTGATATGTAATGGATTAGAATATGAAGTATTGAAAAATGGAAATACTCAAGTAAAGTAAAAGTAACTCAAAATTGTACTTGGCCTACTTCTTGTGCCCACAGCACAAGTTAATTCCTACCATGTGCGCATTCTAGGGAAAAAGAAAACAAACAAAACATGTCACCTTTGGTGTCGGTGACCTGTTTTTGCAGCTGTGGTCACATCTTTAGATCAGCAGCTAAAAATGCCAGCGTGCAGAGCACGTTTAAATGGACCTGAATGAGAATCAGACTATAGTATAGCCAGGAGCCACATATTCCTGCATCACAGCTGAGTGGCTGACCTTGAGGTGATATAACACACAGATACTGATAAACGGAGAAGGAGCTCGTCTGAAACCCTTAAAGGTGCAGTAACTGATATTTCTTTGCTGGAAGAAGTGTTAAAATGTTCTATATTCTAATAGATATCATTGCTATAGAGCATTGGATGGGTCTTCAACAGGGTGTCTGGGACCCCTAGGGGTTCCTCAGAGTTACTACAGTTACACATTAAACCACTTGAACCATCCCTATTCAGAGGATAACTTTTGCCAAAACAGCAGATCTACAAGCTCACAACACAACTTGTGAGCTTGTAGATCTGCTGTTTTTCAAACGTTCTAGTGCTTTTACTTTTGGTACTTTAAGTATATTTTGATGTCAATACTTTTGTACTTTTACTCAAGTAACATTTTGAACACAGGCCTTTTATTTTTATATTGTGTAGTACTTCTTCCACCACTGCATGTTAGTTATACAATATGTGGACGGGGTCCCTGCTTCATCTCTCTGATCAGTTACAGCATTGGTTCTCAAAGTGGGGTCCGACCGTCCGGGGACCCCCAGGGGTACTTAAGAGGGGGTTCCAGGGGGTACCCAGCAAAATGTGTAAATCTAGCATCAGAATAATTATGACCTTTTATACTTTGGCTATTCAAAAATAGCAGATATACAAGCTCATAGCGCGGCACCGAGTGCCGCGCTATGAGCTTGTAGATCTGCTATTTTTGAAAAATCTTGAAAATGTGTGCAAATCTTTGAACATATGTGACCCACCACGATAAAGGATAAGTCATCTAGGCTTTTTTCATTTTTGTTTTTTCATGTCATATGAAAGCAGGGAATCATAGCTACAAATGTTTTACAGCGAAAAATCTTTTGCTGCTGGGGGGTCCCTGGCACAACATTTTCCGATGGGGGTCGGCGGCCAAATGTATATCGATTTAGGGGTCCTTGGCATGAAAAAGTTTGACAACCACTGAGTTACAGTAATGGGTCCTTGCTAGAGTATTCAGTAACAGGGGGCTCCCGTGTCTCTCCAGCTCTTTAGTCAACAGAAAATACATTTTCCAGATCGAGATACCATACAGAATACAGGATGAACATGTGAAACTAGAAGTGATGACGCAAAGAGAAAATGAGCAGACACAATTGGAACTGGAACACTATTAAAAGTGAAGCTGATAAATTGTACTAATAAACAGATAAAATGTACTCTGTATACTCTGGTATAATCTGTGCCATCCTATTATTTTTTCCATCTGCAACAAATCTCTTCGCCGAAAATAGCCTGTCTAGAGCTAGCTATTGTCACTGAATTATGACATCATGGCCAGAACAAACATACAGTGGTGGATAGTAACTAAGTACATTTACTCAAGTACCGTACTAAAATGTTGAGGTATTTTTTACTTTACTGGAGTATTTCCAATTTTCAATAATTTTACTTCTACTCCACTCCAATTATTTGAAAACTTTAGTTACTAGTTACTTTACAGATATTAATTATTACATTATAAAACTAGGGCTGGGACTTTAACTGATTCATTTAGATTAATTAATTACAGAAAATTAACGCGATTAAAAAAAATAATCGCATTTTAATCGCACTTAGTTTATGCACCACAGAACCTTCTCACTGGACGAGTTTCAGGTGTACCGATCATACCAGTGCACCAACCAACAGCCAACACACCCCAGTGCAGCAATGGGACAAGAAGCCGATCAGACTGATTTGCTTGGCCCAGTGGATGGGAAATTTAGATTTAAAAAACTCTCTGATGGAAGCGTGGATAAAAACACGGTTGTGTGCAGAACATTTTTTTTGTTGTTGCTTAAACTTATGTATTCACTCATTGATTCACTCATATACCAACATCTGTTTTAACTGAAAATAAATTGCTTCTCAGGTCAAATATTGATATGCGATTAAACATGCGATTAATTTCGATTAATTAATTACAAAGCCTCTAATTAATTAGATTTTTTTTTTTTAATTGAGTCCCAGCCTTATATAAAACATACAAGCCCTATTTTATACATAGGCTATTTGAAAATAGCAGATCTACAAGCTCACAACGCGTCGCATCGCGACTCAAATCCGTGCTTCGGGGGGTCCCTGGAACAACATATTTTGAGATGGGGGGTCTTGCGGCCAAATACGTATCATTTTGGGGGTCCTTGACATGGATAAGTTGGAGCACCACTGATATAGCAATGACAAAGGGTATGAAGAAAAGATTTGATGAATTTTCCAAAAAAATAGCAGATCCACAAGCTCACTTTGTGCCGTGCTCTGAGCTTTTATATCTGTGCTATTTTTGAATAGCCAAAGAAATCTAAAAATGCCAGGTGCTATGCTCACGCACCTTATTAATATGTACAGTAGATACCTTGTTCTCTCTTTTTTTTTATTCCTTACCCCCCCCCTCTTTATTTTCTGTCTCTTTCTGGAAAACCATCAAAGCGATGGAGCTTGCACAAAAAAAACACATTTTCCCTACTGTTTTACACCTGTAAACCTATGATGTGACAATAAAGACGATTCTGATTCTGAAAAGCTGCATCGACTTGGAGACGATGTAGTCACTTTAATGAAAAGAGGAGATAACAACATGCGGAGTACTTCCAAGTTCTACTCTCTCATCTCTCAACAGACAACACACACCGATGAGACAAACAGACAAATATGGCGAGCTGGCTTTTGATGAAAGCCTCTTATCACGTTGCATGGAAGGCTTTCTGAAAAACTAAACGAAACACACAAACAAGCACAATCATGTGCTGTATGCAAGCAGGGCTCCCTGCTTCGTCCGTCTCTCTCTCTCTCTCTCTCTCTCTCTCTCTCTCTCTCTCTCTCTCTCTCTCTCTCTCCCTCTCTCTGAGCTAAGGGGGTCCTTGGCCTGTGTCACAACACAATTGTGACACAGTGACACAGACTTTGGCACATCTTGTCTGGGTCTTTGTAGTGCTATTTCCGTATTTACAGTATGTTCACGTCCTAGTTTACACGGTTCTATATTCATGTCTAAAGGTAAAGCTCTCCACCAAACAGACGACTACAGATTACAACAGACTAGTGGCAGTCGAATGAATTCGGGAGATAAGTCGGTTGGAAGGTGTGGGAAAAAAAGTTGCTGAATGCACAAGAGAGCCGACCGACACCGACAGACCAAAAAATAGCCTAATGCTTGACCTCTTTTTGACTGTGTGTGTAACACGCAGTCCTATACACGAATCCACGGAGCGCTCTCAAATAGCCTAGGTATAAAATAGGGCTAAAGTGGTTAATGTATGTTTTATAATGTATATAATTTATATCTGCAAAGTAACCAGTGACTAAAGTTTTCAAATAATTGTAGTGGAGTAAAAGTACAATATTTGCCCCTGAGATGTAGTGGAGTGGATGTAAAAGTATAGACAATTGGAAATACTCCAGTAAAGTAAAAGTACCTCAAAATTACAAGTACAGTACTTGAGTAAATGTACTTCTTTACACCGCCGCTATTTGTACTGTATATCTGCCATTTTCACATGAATGTCGGGCTATATTATCGCAAGCCCCAGGATAGAGACGCTACAGGGGGTCTAAATAGTTAACTTCCAAAAAGCCTTGAAGCATTACATCCCACATTGATCATACAACATGAGCCACTGCCAAACATACTGGATGAGTTCTCTCAGCAGAGCGAGGTCAGAACGATGGCACTCTGGGCTGGGCTGTTATTGAGAGGGATAGCACTGTGTGTCTGGCATTTTAAAACACACCACCACCACTATTACAATTAATGATCAATGAGGTTTCATGCTGTTTTGTTTTTGCTTCTTTTGTTCTCTCGGTGCTTCTATTGTATTTTTTTTTTCTTTTGATTGTTTTTATATGATCCTTCTGTTTGACATTTGTTTTGTAAAATTGAAAAGCTTTGGTGAAATTTAAAGGGATAGTTCACCCAAACAAATACTTCACCGCATGGAGACTTGAATTCAGGGATTTAAAAAAAAAGTTTTTGTTGCATTCCATCCCAATAATTTGATGACCAGCGGACCGATAGGCAGCGGTGCCGGTAGGAGACACAAAGGAGACTCTTTGTGTTTGGCTAAGGCATGCGACAAGAACAAAAAAAAAAAGAATTCAAGTCTCCATGGGGTGACTAATGGATAGGAAAAAAAGTCATTTTGGGGGTGAACTATCCCTTTAAATCATATAAAACAAAAAACGATCAAACAATGCTAAATGATACGATTTAGATGAAAAGGAAAGCAATGACCCAGTCCATGTTCTGCCGTGTGGTGGTCTGTTCATCCCAACACTTTGTTGACATTGAAACTCATTGTAATGAACTGGATTTCATACTTTGTCTCTCTCAAATTTTCAGTCAGAGCTCCTGATACAAACGTGTGATTTATACAGACATACATACTACGTTTGCGTAAGTTTTACCTGAATCTTTGGCCTAAAAGATGTATTTTTTTAGTTCCATCCATATGTTGAGCTGTAACCATGTCTGTCGGCCTATTAGCTATGAAAGCGCCATGGACATAATGACACTTTAAAAGGACGTAATGGCACTTTAAAAAGAGGTAATGACACTTCATAATGACACTTTAAAAGGAGGTAATGACACTTCATAATGACACACATGGCATGGCTCTGCAGTTTTGCTCCCCAGATAATGATAATGATAATGAATTTTATTTGTATAGCACCTTTCCAAACAAAGTTACAAAGTGCTGAACAGAGCAAGGTTTAAAAACAACAACAACAACAACAAAGCAAAGCAGAAAATAGAAAAACAGTTTGACTAAACAAATAACAACATTAGAGTGTGTACAGTTATATAAAAAACAATTAAGAAAAACACTTGGTGTAGAGGTGGGTTTTCAGTAGTGATTTAACCCATTAAGGCCGGGAACGCATCTGTGTCATTTTAAGATTTATTTGGCTATTCAAAAATAGCAGATCTACAAGCTCATAGCGTGGCTGCAAATTTTGAAAAATCGTGAAAATGTGTGCAAATCTTTGAATATATATACATTTTTAAAGCGAACATTTTTACCTCAAATCTTTGCTTCCGGGGGGTCCCTGGAACAACATATTTTGAGATGGAGGTCCGCTGCCAAATACATATCTTTTTGGGTGGTCCTTGACATGAGAAAGTGTAGAAGACATTTGTAGAAACCACCAGAAGCAAAGATTTGAGTTATAAATATTCGCTTAATAAAAAAATACATATCTCCAAAGATTTGCACACATTTTCACGATTTTTTCAAAAATAGCAGATCTACAAGCTCATCGCGCGGCACTCGGCCCAAAGAAATCAAAAGAATCACACAGATCATGCGTTCCAGGTCTGAATGGATTAAACAGAGGACACGGATGGTGCTAACCTCAGCTGCACCGGCAGTACGTTCCACAGCCATATAGGTGCCCGGGCAGCGATGGCCCGATCACCCCGGGTTACTAGGTTAGTGTATGGCAGTGGTTCTCAAACTTTTTCGTGTCAAGGACCCCCAAATTGACACTTATTACCCCACGGACCCCCATTTGAAAAGATAAGTGCAGGGACCCCAATAAGAGAAGGTTTTTATGGCTCTCTAGCAGTGATTCTCAACCATTTTAATTTTGAGGACCCCCAGTTTAACATGCATTAGGCTACGGACCCCCATTTAATGGCCTTTCTACATCTGGGACCCCAATTTATATTGTAAAATCAATGTTAATGTAATTCTGAGAGTGTACAAATGGAACCAAATGGACCAGTTAGGGTCCATTTGGTTCCATTTGTACACTCTCAGAGTTACAGACCCATAAGGGTCCATTTGGTTCCTAACTATCCATCATTTAGCTGGGGACCCCCTGGAACTCCCCCAAGGACCCCTGGGGGTCCCCGGACCCCACTTTGAGAACCTGCGGTGTATGGTATACCTCCAGGAGGGCCTTATCGGAGGATCTAAGAATGTACGCTCAGACTTAAGGAGGGGACAGCATATCAAAGATATAAGTAGGGGCCAGCCCATGCATGCAGGCTTTATAAGTAATAAGTAACATTTTAAAATCACTCCTGGAGCTCACAGGCAGCCAGTGAAGGGCCTCTATAGTATTGGTGTGATATGGTCTTGTTTTCTTTCATGAGTATGTAATCTAGCAGCAGAGTTTTGTATCAATTGTAGGCGGTGATGTGACCTTCTTGCTACGGCCAGAGTAGAGGGAGTTGTAGTAGTCAAGGCGTGATGATAATGAGAGCATGAATGACCTTTTCAGACCGCGATACCACAATGCTACTCTGTCTCTGTTACAAATAAAAGTATTTATTAACCCATTAAGACCTGAAGGCGATTCTAAAAATGTTTTCTAAATCCTAACAGTTTTTTTTTTTTTATATATATAAAAACCAGATCACGATTTTTCAAAAATAGCAGATCTACAAGCTCGTAGCGCGGCACTTGGTGCCGCGATATGAGCTTGTAGATCTGCTATTTTTGAATAGCCAAAGAAATCTTAAAATGACACAGATGCGTTCCAGGTTAAGAAAAAAAATATTAAAAAGATGGTGTGTGTGTTAAAAAAATGTGTCCACATCTTTTTGAAGAAAGCACTTCTACAAGCTCATCATGGCTTTCCGAAATAGATGAAGCTGGGTTTAATCAGTTAATTAATGCATGTCTTGTAATAATGATCTAAAGCTGCAAAGTACCTTGTATAACTACTTTTCAAAAGTTTTCAAATAATGTAGTGGAGTAATACGTATAATATTTAGTATATTTAGTAGAACTATACGGTATGAAAGAGTGGGCCCGATTCACTAAGCTGCTTACACCCATTTGAGTGTAAACAGCTTAATGGTCTTAACCCATTAAGACCTGGAAGGCATCTGTGTCATTTTTTTTTATTTGAGCTAAAAAGCATTATTTTACGCTTTGGCTATTCAAAAATAGCAGATATACAAGCTCATAGCGCGGCACCGAGTGCCGCGCTATGAGCTTGTAGATCTGCTATTTTTGAAAAATCTTAAAAATGTCTAAAAATCTTTCAATATATATATTTTTTAAAACGAACACTTTTAGCTCAAATCTTTGCTTCTGGGGGTCCCTGAAAAACAAAAATTGAGACGGGGGTCCGTGGCCAAATACATATCATTTTGGGGGTCCTTGACATGAAAAAGATTGAGCACACTGATATAGAAACACACGTTTTTTTTCAGAAAACTGTTGGGATTTAGAAGACATTTCACATCTTCCTTATGAACACGCCTCTGACCTTCAGGCAAAAATGAGGAACGACTGTGATCCGCACATACTGTGTCAGGGATTTACACAAAACCCTTTGTGAATTGCCCGTCGGTCTTTGCTTAGAGAAAACACACCCTCCTTTAGTAACTTTATATATACACGTTATTTACACTGATATTTACGACCAGCTTAGTGAATTGGGCCATGCATTGACCTCAGAAGTGAACTGAAGTACAGTACTTGAGTAAATATACTCAGTTACTTTTCCACCACAGTGTGTTGAGCAGTAGCCGTGTTGCCCTCCAGCTTTGAAATTAAAAGGTGAATTACAGTGAAGGGCTTAATGAGTCTTTATGAGGACGTAATGACAGGCATGGCTGGCTCTGCAGTTCTGCTCTCCAGACCGGAACCCTTAAAGTGCCAGTGGAGTATTGAGTGGTGGAAGAAGTACTCACATTTTATTTTTTACTTATATCTAAAAGTATAGCAATATCACATTGTAGAAATACCAAAGTTTTGTATTCAAAGATTTATGTTGGCATCAAAATATACGTATGAAGTACCAAAGGTAATAGTACTCATTATATCACAGTGGTTCTCAAACTTTTTCATGTCAAGGACCCCCAAATTGACACTTATTGGCCTGCGGACCCCCATTTGAAAAGATATGCCAGGGACCCCCATAAGAGAAGATTTTTACGGCTCTAGCAGTGATTCTCAACCATTTTAATTTCAAGGACCCCAGTTTGACATGCATTAGGCCACGGACCCACATTTAACGGCATCTCTATCTCTGGGACCCCAATTTATATTATTATTATATCAATGTTAATTTAACTCTGAGAGTGTACAAATGGAACCAAATGGACCCGTTAGGTTCCATTTGGTTCCATTTGTACACTCTCAGAGTTACATATCCATAAGGGTCCATTTGGTTCCTATTCCTAACTATCCATCATTTAGCTGGGGACCCCCTGGAACCCCCTCAAGTACCCCTGGGGGTCCCCGGACCCCACTTTGAGAACCAATGCCATATCACCTTTGTTCCCCAAACGTTTTCAAAATTTGGCAAAATATTAAGAAAATTGCAGATATACAAGTACTATATTTGAATAGCCGATAGTGCTTGATTGGTTAATATATGTTGTGTATGATTTAAATCTGAAAAGTAACTTAGCCACCGTTTTCAAATAGTTGCAGTGGAGTAGAAGTGTAAAACATTGAAAAACGGACATACAGGTACTCAAGCAAAGTGACAGTACCGCGCGCGTCAAAATAAGTGTTAAATAGCTCTATATTCTGATAGTAATCATTGCTTGTTGTTTGATCAGTAACAGGCGTCTCCCTGTCTCGCCAACCCTTTATTAAAACATAAAATGCATTTTAAGATCAGGATACCCAATTCTAGCCAATCAGGAGAGAGAACTCATAGCACACGGGATAAACAAGTGAAATTGGAAGTGATGGCACAAAGAAATGAGCAAATAGAATTGGAATTGGAGCACTATAAAAAAAATGTATTTTACTGTTTATTAAAGAGCTGGAGAGACAAGGAGACCCCTGTGACTGAACAAACAGTACCAATGCCTACTATCAGAATATAGTGCTTTAACCTTTTAAGAAAAAAAACTACTTTTAAGTTCAGTACTAGAGTAAATGTACTTAGTTACTTTTTTCCACATGCTGTGCCAGAGCGGAGCCATTAAGTGCCAGTGGAGTATCGAGTGTTAAAGACAGTCTGTGGCCAAAATATTCATCATGTTGTCACAGCGGCCATAAGGGAGCTGACTCAGCAGTGTGTGTGTGTGTGTGTGTGCGCGTGCGCGTGCGTGTGCGTGTGCGTGTGCGTGTGCGTGTGCGTGTGCGTGTGCATGTGCGTGTGTGTAGCCCCGGCCCGGCCTCACACAGATGAAATCTGAGGCTACTCATTCACACCAAGACAACCACTGTTCAAGAGGGCTTCACATTATTGCTCTGCTGCGCTGAACGTACTGTAGGCTCTCTGGAGTTGTGTTTTAAAAGGCAAAACGTTACACTTGACACTGAGGGTGAAAACGACCGAAAGAGCTGAATTTATACTACTAGACTGACACATAGACTGTAAAAAAAATATGGACGAAGGGAACCGTCACGTGACCACAATTTTTTTTTTACAGGCGAGTTTTGAAGCCACTTATTGGACGAATTCAAATCCACCATCTTGGAACTTCCGGCGTCGAAAAGCAACCGGAAACGACTGCTATTGGCTGCAACCGCATCGAGGGCGGCCTACTCGGAAACGTTGCAAGTCGTTAACGATGCAAATTGGGAATGCATGCCCCACCAGGTTATGTTGTAATACCCATAGCTGTTGTCAGAGAGTGTTGTACACACAGAAAAAAAAAGGTTCTTAAATGGTTCTTTAAAACCCTATATGGTTCTTTGAAGAACCATCACCTGCTAAAGAACCATTTTATATAGCAAATGGTTCTTTAGATTCTTAAATGGTTCTTTAAAACGCTATATGGTTCTTTGAAGAACCATCACCTAATAGAGAACCATTTTATAGAGCAAATGGTTCTCCAGATTCCTCATATGGTTCTCAAGGATTTAAAAGGTTCAAGGAAGGGGGAATTATTTTCCAAACCATTTTATATTACAAATGGTTCTTCATATTCCTCATATGGTTCTATGGGATTTGAAAGGTTCTTAGGGGATTTTGCAACTGTAAATTATAACCAGTATAAAACAATTACAAATTATTATTTTAGTGGACGCTCTTATTTCAGAGTTATTCACAAAAAGCAAGGGTAATACATCAAATGCATTACATGGAGATTGTAATCTAGTTTTAGGATAGGTAACCCGAGAGTCTATTGTCAGTCTAATCATATTATATAATAAGGGGGAAAAAAAGCCTTATCTCTGATGTCAAATTCAGCCTTAACCATGCAGCTACACCCAAATATGGAGTGTCTAACCTCAATATGTTCGCATCAGGCGCCAATAGATGTCTGCTCCATATATGGGCACAAAAGGTGCCATGCCCATATATGGATATATAGGCCTACTGATGAGACCAGTGATCAAGGTATAAAATGGATTAGGACTGACAGAAACAGAGATGTCCATATTCTGTATCCGCATGTCAGTTTAATGCCCAAAATGTGTATTCATTAAATACATAATGTAGGGGTTTAATTATTATCTTATATATATATATATATATATATATATATATATATATATATATATATATATATATATATATATATATATATATATATATATATATATATATATATATATATATATATTTATAAAATAATAATTAAATGTTTTATGGAATAAGGTTGTTGTTCCATGTCTACAAAAAAAAATAAAATAATAATGATTAAATCAATAATAAAAAAATAATAATAATAATTACAATTATTATTATTGTTAATATTATTACATAATGCACACACACACACACACACACACACACACACACACACACACACACACACACACACACACACACACACACACACACACACACACACACACACACACACACACACACACAGAGTCTATATTCTGTATCCGCATGTCAGTTTAATGCCCAAAATGTGTATTCATTAAATACATAATGTAGGGGTTTAATTATTATCTTTTTTTTATATATATATATATTTATAAAATAATAATTAAATGTTTTATGTAATAAGGTTGTTGTTCCATGTCTACAAAAAATAAAATAATAATAATGATTAAATCAATAATAAAAGAAAAAGAATAATAATTACAATTATTATTATTGTTAATATTATTATATAATGCACACACACACACACACACACACACACACACACACACACACACACACACACACACACACACACACACACACACACAGTCATGAAAAAGCGCGCATTTCCCCTCTCTCTCTCTCTCTCTCTCTCTCACTGGAAAGTCTGGTGATGCGAGGTTACTCTCTCACTCATTCACTCACTCACTCACTTACACGCACACACACACGCACACACACACACACACACACACACACACACACACACACACACACACACACACACACACACACACACACAGTCAAACAAAATAGCGCGGATTGATTGCCTCCCCTCGTGCTCTCAGAAGAACATTCTGGAATCTTCAGAAGTGCGTCACCACTTCCTGGTGTGTTTTCTTCTTGCTAACCGAAAATATGTTCGTCATTCATTAAAAGTGAGGTAAGTTTCACCCCCCTCCAACTTTTAACACGTTTTAGTTGATGTTAGAACGTTCCACACAACTCAGAACAAGTTGTTATTGTTACGTTTGTTTGTTGTGACATGAAGGGGCTGGGAGGCAGAGAGGAAAGGCCTGCGCCATTATTTTCATTATTTTTTTATTTCATTATTTCATTATCATTATTTAATAGTTTGTTTAGCTAGCTACCTTCATTTAACGTATCAAATGTTAGCTGAACGTTTAGGAGGCGTGTAATTGAAGATTTTATGTCAATAAGCATCAACTCAGTAAAGTTTTTGACAGTATTTTTAGTAATGTTTGTTCATGTGTTATGGAAATTACAATGGCTGTGAAATGTATTTAAAAATAGCGCCAAACAGCCTCAGCCTCAGTTAATGATAAACTAAAGACACCATTACATGTTTAGTCTGTGAGCAGCTAGCATTTTAGATGCATTTAAATCATTGGTTCTCAAAGTGGGGTCAGGGGACCCCTAGGGGTCCTTGAGGGCGTTCCAGGGGGTCCCTAGCTAAATGATAGTTAGGAACCAAATGGGCCCATATGGGTATGTAACTGAGAGTGTACAAATGGTCCATTTGGTTCCATTTGTACATGTCTCAGAGTTAAATTGATACTGGGTCCCAGAGACAAAAATGCCACTATGGGGGGTCCGTAGCCTATAATGCATGGAGGAGAGGGGTCCCTGAAATTAAAATGGTTGAAAATCAGTGCTAGAGCTGTAAAAATGTCCTCTTGTATGAGGGTCTCTGGCATATCTTTTCAAATGGGGTTCTGTGGGCTTGTAACTGTCAATTTGGGTGTCCACAACATGAAATAGTTTGAGAACACTGTTTTAGATAACACTTTGAGTCAAATGAGCTCTGTTTTTCCATACAGAAACAGACTTTGAAGGACACTGTCAAGCCACTGTCAAGCCAAAGTAAGTTAACATGCAGTGAAACAGTCATGTCTCTCTCACACACGCATTCACAGACACACACACACACACACACACACACACACACACACACACACACACACACACACACACACACACACACACACACACACACACACACACACACACACACACACACACACACAGACACACACACAGACACAGACAGACACCCATCTGTCTGTCTGTCTGTCTGTTTGTCTGCCTGTCTGCCTGTCTGTCTGTCTGTCTGTCTGTCTGTCTGTCTCTCCCTTCTGTGCCCATATATGGAGGTTCCTGTGATGCCTTCAGTATATGCCTATATATGGGCATACTCATATATGGGCATATCGGTTGGATCAACGGTTCTGGACAACTTGGATGTCCATATACGCCTATATATGGGCATAACGGTCAAATTGGCGGTTCTGGACAACCGCTGGTCACCGTGCAATCAACCCCCTCGGGCCGGTGGTGTTCAGGTCGGTCGAACTTGAAACTCTGACTAATTTATCAATGAATGCCCGCCCTATACGGCCTACAGTACGTACAAGAATGTCAGGCAAAAATAGCAAACATAGCAGATATATAAACTCACAATGATGCGTTGTGGCTTGCAGATCTGCCTTTTATGAATATTGAACCAATGAAGAGTGTTAATTCAACATGAGCTTGTGACTAATAACTACACTGGAATAATTGGAACAGAAGTGATTTTTTTTCCATTTCCCGAAAAGTAACACTTTTGAACACACACGATTTCCACCCGACAGCAACTATAATGCTATTGGTCCAGAGCTCAAGAAAGGTTGCGGACCACTCCTCCAGTACGTGGCCACAATAACAGATTCTCGTCGCGCGATGAGCATAAGCGAGGCATAATGCACCTCTCATAATAATACCCAACGGGATCAGTGTGGCAGGATTAACGCAGTTTAGACAGTGATCTGACCTGATCCTATTGGCCTGCAAATAATCTTTTACATTTTAATTTCCTCCAAAATGGCTCATTATTTCTGATTATGAACATAATAACTGTTTGAGTCACTGGGCTCCGGTGTGGGTGTCTGGGGGTAGAGCGAAGGGGGGGGGGGGGGTGCACTTTAGTCCGACGGCCCATTATTCTGACGTCCCAACAGTCGGAAACATGTTATGTTAGAGTGAGGTTATGGTTAAGGTTAGCTGTAATGCGTCACGGTCGGACCAATATGGTACAAAGGGCAGTCGGACTATTATAGCATGGCAGAAGAGTGAGAATGAACGCCAATTAAAGGGATAGTTCACCCCCAAAATGTTTTTTTTCTATCGATTTGTCATGGAGACTTGATTCATGGATATATTTTTTAGTTTATGTCGCATTCCTAAACCAATAATCTGCCGGTTTTCAAATGTATACAAATCTTTTGAAAATAGCAGAGCTTGAAGATCTGCTATTTTCAAATGCCTGAAATGCATATACTGTAGGTACTGTACATGGTTACTGTAGGTTAATGTGTGTTTTGTAACAATAATCAAAATCTACAAAGTAACTTGTAACTAAAGTTTTCAAATAACTGTAGTGGAGTAAAAGTAACATATTTTCCTCTGAGATGTAGTGGAGTAGAAGTAGAAGTAGGCCTACTGACACTGGGTGAAAAGCAATGATTTTGGGAGGGTATCCCTCAGGCATACCCCTGATACTTAAGGGAGTATGTGTGTGTATGCTGCCCTCATTCATTAATGTACCACCTCCCACATACCTCCCACATATTCAGGTGTATGTACCATTTCTGAGACCTTCATTTGCATTTACCCCCCTGTGGTGTCTGCCAGCAAGGACCTCACACACCCCACCCCTCCCTCCCTCCCCAACCACTTCTGAGCATGTGCAGAAAACTACATTTGATTGGAAGCTGTGGCTTATAACCCCACCCACCCACCCCACATTCTGCATGCTAATTCTTGTATAAACCCCCTAGTTTATACCCCCCCCCACCCTCAGTGGGAAGGGTGGTTTATAGCCCCCCCCCCCCCCCCAGGGGCTGTTGCTTGTCTCCCCCCCCCCCCGCCCCCAATGGGAGGGGTGGTTTATAGCCCCCCCCACTACCTGCACTAATTTATATATATATATATATATATATATATATATATATATATATATATATATACATACACACAAACAATATAGAAAAACACATAGGCAGAACTCATGTAATTATGTTTATTGATCAAGAAAAATAAATTTATACAAAACAATGGAACAGGAGCACACAGATAAGGTAAACTGTTTCAAAGAAAAGTATTTTGTTCCAGGGACCCAGAAGCAAAGATTTGAGTTAAAAATGTTCACTCTAAAAAATATATATTCAAATATTCTGAATCAGAATCAGGTTTATTGTCACATCACAGGTTTAATTAAAAAAAGTGGGTGAAATTTGTGTCTATATACTCACACTAGTACCTGAGATAAGATATGTGCATGAACATAGCAGCAATGTATACTGTGCATGATATACTTATGGACGTTAGTTAAGGTGCTTGGGAAAAAAAAGTCAAAAGTCAGTGCGTTATACACAGGATTACAGTGCAAAATGTCAGTGTGTGTCGACCGCATAATCCACATAGACTGACATATAGTCAGCAAGTAGTGCCATGAGGAAGAGCAAAGAAAAATAGCGGGAAAAGGAAAACAAAGTCACTTGTAGGCTACTCATGTAATCCACAGTGGGTGGGTCCAAGGAAGAGCTAAATCCAAGTCATGTGTCCCTGGTATAATCCACAGGAAGAAATACAGAAAATAAAGAAATATATTTTGTTCCAGGGACCCCAGAAGCAAAGATTTGAGTTAAAATATTCGCACTAAAAACATAGTCCTCAAGCTCTTTGTCGTCAAGCATTGGGTCCTGGAGAACACAGCGTTTGGTACAAGGTCCTGGAGATGATCTTGTGAACTTCTTCCTGCTGGAGGGCTGAAGATCCAAAATGGAAGTCCATCTTTGGAGTTGCTCTGTGTCCTCAAGCATTGGGTCCTGGAGAATGCAGCGTTTGGTATGAGGTTTTGGAGATGATCTCCTGAACTTTGGACTGCTGGAGGGCTGAAGATCCAAAATGGCAGTCCTTGAAGCCTTGAAGAAAAACAGAAGAAGAAAAAAATAATTACAATTAAACCACAAAACCACTGAAACCGGAACACAACAATGTTAATACAATTACCACACTCTACCACACTACTGTGTGTGTGTGTGTGTGTGTGTGTGTGTGTGTGTGTGTGTGTGTGTGTGTGTGTGTGTGTGTGTGTGTGTGTGTGTGTGTGTGTGTGTGTGTGTGTGTGTGTGTGTGTGTGTGTGTGTTGCCTGCTGACTGTCTGCTGAATCTTCTGCTGAAAACCAAGCCATTGTCCTTTGACTGTTGACATGCAAATTACAATTTATTCTGGAGATTACCTGTTAAAACTCCGAAAGGTCCTCACACATGTACCGCTGGATGCCAACAACTGTAAAATATATAACAGCAATTACAACTCAGAAAACTTCAACTGAAACAGGAGTGCACAAAAAAAAAAGTTAAATGAAGGGTGTGGGTGTGTAGTACCTTATAAAACTTCCTCGTCAACAGTGGGGAAATCAATGGAATTCTCCCTGCAAATATCATTTTAGGGTTTAGTGGGATGAAGAAATGCTTTGCCATTGTATTCAATATAGCCACAGTAAAGACAAACTACAGAGCAATCCAACTTTAGTTACTAAAATGTATAAAGTCTGTGTATTTTACTATACTGCATAGCTGACAAATTAAATCATGGCATATGAATTGACTAGCTACTTGACTAGGCCACATGTTTTAAAACAATCTGAACTCATACAGGTAAAGGAACACTTGCCTACAACTGATCAAATAGACTGTAGAGAACTGATCAAAGTAAATGCAATAAACAGTATAACCTACTAATGATTTACAATTAGATAAAATAGCAGCTTACCATTTACAAAGCTAGTCCGAAAACACCAACAGGCCAGCAGTACATGGTTGAGAAGAATGAATTCACCCAACCGCCCAAACACTTCGAATGTTTGAAAACTCTGTTTGGACACATCTGATTGGATAGACACAAATGTTCCCCTCCCCACCATTTGAATGTGCATGTTAAATGTTGGCAGTCAGAGAGAGAGAGAGAGAGAGAGATAGAGAGAGAGATTGGAAATAAACTATTTACTTTTAGTTATTTTTTTAGTTTTAACAAGTTAAACGTTACTATGTAGAGGTACTAATGCTTTGCACTAAACAACAAGCACAAAAAAAGAACTGACATTTTATACTTAAGTAAAAGTATCAATAGTGTAATGTAGAAATGCTCTTACTTGTTACAAGAAAAGTCCATTACATTTTGTTCTTTTGAGCACTACTGGGCCTAGACTAGAAAACAAACTAAAAAGTTTATTAACCACATGACTGGTGGTAACCTGTATTTTTGGCAGTGATGGCAGAAGTACTCAGATATTTTACTTAAATAAAAGTAGCAATACCACAATATAAAAATACAAACAAAATATAAAAATAATAAAACAAGTAAAAGGCGTGTGTTCAAAATGTTACTTGAGTAAAAGTTTAAAAAAAAGTATTGGCATCAAAATATACTTAAAGTACCAAAAGTGAAAGTATTAAAATGTTTGAAAATGGCAGATCTACAAGCTTGTAGATTGGCTATTTTCAAATAGCCTATGTATAAAGTAGGGCTAAAGTGGTTAATATGGTGATAGAGGTGGAGCTCCTATTGTCTGAGAGACCTGAGACAATAGGGCCACTGAACCCATCAACACCTTTCATGCGAAGGTTGTGCCTGCATGTAAATCTCTACCCCCCAAAATACACACGAAAACACACATAAAGTAAGCCTTGTTTGTGATATAATTTTAACCATTTAATGACCCTTAAACGTACTTGGTAAAAGTACAAAAGTATTGGTATCAAAATGTGTTTAAGTACTAAAATGTTTGAAAATAGCCGATCTACAAGCTCACAACGCGACGCGTTGTGAGCTTGTAGATCGGCTATTTTCAAATAGCCTAGGTATAAAATAAGGCTAAAGTGGTTAATGTATGTTTTATAATGTAATCATTTATATCTGCAAAGTAACTAGTAGCTAAAGTTTTCAAATACTTGTAGTGGAGTAAAAGTACAATATTTGCCCCAAGACTGCACTCTGATCTCTCAATGTGTGTGTGTGTGTGTGTGTGTGTGTGTGTGTGTGTGTGTGTGTGTGTGTGTGTGTGTGTGTGTGTGTGTGTGTGTGTGTGTGTGTGTGTGTGTGTGTGTGTGTGTGTGTGTGTGTGTGTGTGTGTCATGCTTTATTAGTATGTCCTTTCTGTAAACTAACACTGCTCACCTATGCAAGACCTAAGAACACATTTTTTTTTTAAATATTTGTATTAGCTTTTCCTTGAATGTCACAATGCAACTTTGGTTCACTGTTTGTCTCTCTCTCTCTCTCTCTCTCTCTCTCTCTCTCTCTCTCTCTCTCTCTCTCTCTGAGCCCCCCCCCCACTCTGAACCCCACATCTCCCATTGTTTGAACAAACCTCTAATTTACATATGTAAGGGAGATTCCCTAGCAGAGAAAAAAGAGACGCATATCCAGGTATCTTAAAGGCATTTTAAGGTAAACAGTCCTCTCCCGCATTCATTGAAATACTTCCACCAATCATTTATGTTTGGTGGGTGTATGCCTTGCCCACGTATCCAGGTATATCACCTTTTTCACCCAGTGTGAATATTGGAAATACTCCTACTACAGTAAAGTAAAACAAATACCTCAAAATTGTACTTAAGTAAATGTACTTAGTTACTTAGTTACGACACAGACTGACAGAGATTTGGTAACGTATAGATAGATTATAGTTTATTTGGAAGTCCATTAGTAGCTACTAACAGTACTATGGGGTCTGGTCATGTAGTCTGTGCAATGACTTTCCATAACCATCCGTTTGAGGTAATAAACATACTTTTCTGCACAGGATTAAGTGTTCCCTTTCAACTGGAACAGATTGTTTTCATGCTCCATTGTAATCAGTTTTTTAAAATTAATTGACAACACAACCCAATCTGGATGTCAGCAACTGTAGCTCAGGAAAACAAATAACATGCAAGATGTACTGTATTATTATGTTTCAAAGAGAAGAGTGTGGGGTATTAGCCTTGTGGGGTGCTGCTGAATCCATTCCAACCATTATTATCTTTTTGTAAAAATGACTTCCTGGCCAGATAATTGGCCATGCTTCAGGAGGCCTATCCGTCAAATTGTGGTGGCCATAATTTTTACGTTTTTTTTAGTGGTATATATTTAGATTATTGATGTTCCTATGAAGTCAAATGGAAATGGGTATAATTTGGCACTAACTTTGAAAGGTGATCGAAGGGTCTATGTCCATGTTTGTGATAAATGTCAGAACAACAGAAATGCATCTAGTATCACCATAGTGCAGCCTAGCTCTGGTCCATAGCGATAAGGAGTTCTCCTTAAGGCTATGGTACTTTCGATTCTTTCCCCTCACACCCCCGGTAGCGTCGTCTTTAGTCAAAATAAAAAAAATACATTTTCACTACAGTTTTTGTCCAGAAAAGAAAATATTTCACCAGAAGGAAAACATTGTTTTGGTTACTCCACTGCGCCCTCTACAGATCTGGTCAATGGATTTTTTTCTATTGACCATATTTTATCTTCCGGTGAAATATTTTCTTTTCTGGACAAAAAGTGTATTTTAGATGTGAGGTGGGGGGCTAAGAGTGTTCCCACTAAGTATAATTGTCTTTCAACTCCATAAAACCGTCTTTGTTTTGGTGAGTAGCAAAAGCGTATTTTATTTTTACTACAGACGAGAGACTGCTCGACCTGTGGTGCGTGCGCAAAGGCTTGAAAGTCCCATAGCGCTAACGCTATGGACCAGAGCTAGGTGCAGCCATGTATCCGTTTCTTGTTTCCCACACCAATGATGACGTACTGTAGGTACTGTGTCCTGGCAGGTATGGAATGGATTCAGCACCCTCACAAGCCCCTAGTCTAAGCTCATGTTGGCCATAAGCTCATATTGGCCAATTTATATTTTCCCAGTTTTTCAACACCTGGTCTTCTCAACTTTGATTGCGTTGGGCGAGTTGAGCCGTTTGCCCACTGCTGAAAGACGGACCGAAAAAAGTTGCGTTGGAAGTAATTCTCAACATTGATTGGCTCTCACGAAGTTTCCCAGAGGAGTTCGGTTGGAAGTAATTCAGAGGTGTTAGAGCTAGAAGACACCTTTATGAACACATCGGTGAGCAATTATTTCGCAGATGGCTAAAAAAAGTTGGTGAAATAAGTGGTATAAATGTGATTATGTTGTACAGCATTCCTTTGCATACCAGCATGCCACAGGTACATGTGATCACTTAGTTTCATAGTGATCCTTCACCCTCCAAACATAGGTCTAGACACCATTTGTTCAGTTAGGCGCAATATTGGCTGATTTATAGTGAAAACATATATTTCTGTAATGGCGGCACTAATTTGCATATGAATGGTATATGGGACATTTTGACAACTTTTTAACATAGCCAGTGGTGGAAAAGGTCACAGATTGTAATGTATGACTACATAAACTACATTTAATGTATGTGGAAACACTCACTTCACAAGTTATCAAATGTATGAAATGTATAGAAAATAGCTGATCTACAAGCTCACAATGTGTCGCATCGCGACGCATTGTGAGCTTGTAGAGCAGCTATTTTCAAATGGCCAAAATGAATAGGGCTGAAGTGGGTAATGTATTGTTTTGTAATAATAATGAAAATCTACAAAGTAACTAGTAACTAAAGTTTTTAAATAATTGCAGTGGAGTAAAAGTACAATATTTGCCTCTGAGATGTAATGTAAAAGTACTGAAAACTGGGCATACTACAGTAACATAAAAAAATGTACTTCAGTGAGTACTTGAGTAAATGTACACATTCATTTCCAATGTAGAATAACTGATTATAAGCATATTTCCGGGGGGAAATATATTTATATATCTTCCCACTCTACTATCCCCACGCACATTTATGTGTGTGTTACTTGTCACTGAGGAGCCTCCAGTGGGAGGACATATCGAGCTTTCACCCTACTCCTCCTGCCCAACACATCCTGCTGACAGGTGTTGCCACCCCAGCATGTACTATGTGTGATATGTGTATAGTGACACATAACGTCCCCCTCCCCCCCATACTTCCCTCCCCCGCCAAATGGGCTCGTATAGAGCAGTGGTTCTCAAACTTGTTCATGTCAAGGACCCCCTAATTGACACTTATTACCCCGCGGACCCCCATTTGAAAGGATAAGCCAGGGACCCCCATAAGAGAAGTTTTTTTTTACGGCTCTAGCAGTGATTCTCAACCATTTTAATTTCAAGGACCCCCAGTTTGACATGCATTAGAGGCTACGGACCCCCATTTAATGGCATTTAGACCTCTGGGACCCCAATTGACATTGTAAAACCAATGTTAATTTAACTCTGAGAGTGTACAAATGGAACCAAATGGACCCGTTAGGGTCCATTTGGTTCCATTTGTACACTCTCTGAGTTACAGACCCATAAGGGTCCATTTGGTTCCTGTCCATCATTTAGCTGGGGACCCCCTGGAACCCCCTCAAGTACCCCTGGGGGTCCCCGGACCCCACTTTCAGAACCAACGGTATAGAGTAGACGCTCCACAAAGCCGAATGCACCGTGGGTCGGACTCGAACCCCCCCAGACTCCCCACGGTGGTGCATGTGCAGCTTACTTTATACCCCTGTTCAACCCGAGTGCATTTTTTTCTTTATTTATAAAAGAAAACAGTTTCTTTCTTTTTTTGGGGGGAAGAATACGTGAGCAGATGTGTGTTATTTTTCCTACACCAGAAGGCACAGTTGTTGTATGCTAATGCCCTGAGACAGCTCGTCTCCACCCCACCGCCTGTGATGAATTATACACTATTGTTGTGTGCTGTGTATGGTTACGTTGTACACAACAACGCCGTACCTGCTGTGATGTGAACGGAGCCAGACAGGGGACACGAAGTCACAATGATCATGGATGAAAGAAAAAGCAACGCGAGGGAAGGGTGATGATGACAACGCGTTGGCATCTGCTACTATGTTCAGGATTATTGTTTTTTTAATTATCGTTTTTCTTTTAGATTGACTGCCAGAATTATTTCAGATTTTTTTTGCAGTTTTCTGCCAGAGATTTTTCATTGAAATTAAAAAAGTACTCAGGAGCCGAGATACAGAATCTTTAAGTTTTAAGTTAACAAGGAAG
This sequence comes from Gymnoscopelus microlampas, assembly GCF_963454915.1. NCBI lineage: Eukaryota > Metazoa > Chordata > Actinopteri > Myctophiformes > Myctophidae > Gymnoscopelus > Gymnoscopelus microlampas. The sequence goes on from NC_139962.1 coordinate 8,720,070, forward strand.
TGGATAGGAGTCTAGATCTTCGAAAAATCATATCTCCTTGGTCTTTGGGTGAAATTAAAAAAAACATTTCTTTTTCTAAAAACGCATACAGTATATGCGTTATTGGCAGGCAATGTAATAAAGGTTTACAATGATTTTGTTGTTTCTTTGAGAATGCCTTCTATAATCATATTATGGCAGACATTTTTAGACAATTCCTGCTATAAAGTCATTTTAGATTTCTTTGGCTATTCAAAAATAGCAGATCTACAAGCTCATAGCGCGGCACCGAGTGCCGCGCTATGAGCTTGTATATCTGCTATTTTTGAAAAGTCGTGAAGATTTGTGCAAATCTTTGAATATATATTTTTTAAAGCGAATATTTGTAAAATATTCTGTTCCAGGAACCCCCCAGAAGCAAAGATTTGAATGTTCGCCTTAAAAATATATTTTCAAAGATTTGCACTTTAAAAACAAAAAGCAGATCTACAAGCTTGTACATCTTCTATTTTTGAACAGAAAAAGAGATCTAAAATGACATAGATGCGTATCCCTGATTGAATGGTTTAAAGTGGTTAAGACAATTTTAAGAACATGCAAATAATTTTATCAATAATTATCCATAATTATCAAGCTGACCCAGTGATCCACGTACAATTCACAATTGCAGGAACAGGATTGGCTTAATTCAATCTTATTTCATTTATTTGTTTGCTTATTATTTTGTGGAACGGCATGAGTTATGAGTCATGTAATAATAGACTAGACTTCAAGGGAAAATAATAAATGGGTCACAACAATCAATACAAAAAAGAAGGGCACTTAATGCAGATTGGAGGAGACAAAAGTGAGTTATTTTTCATTTCTTGGCATTATAGGCTGCAAGTGTCGACCTTTTCTTTTATCTGTTCCGATGTCATGTTTCAAGAGCAATCAAAGCCTGACTCAGTGTGGCAAAAGTATTCCCACAAATATCTACTTTTTTTGCTTTTTATATATATTGGGTTTCTTTTGATTCGTTTTTTTTAAGGAATGGAAAAGAAACAAAAACAACAACCACAATCTGCCAGCCTCATATGTAGCAAAATCACACCAAAAAATAACAACCGCCAATCCTTCAAAAACCACTCTCCAAACCCACCTCTTCAATATGTCTTTCCACAGCTGACTGCACACCACCCCCTGTTTTACAGTTCCACTGTTTCTATTGATTTTACTATAAAGTCATAGCCATTTTTATTGCTGTTTCTCCTCCCCCCATGTAACGCGTTCTTGGGTACCTGGGAAAGATGCTATATACATTTGAGATATTATTAATATTAATATTAAATACCTACTTTTGTTTTTTTCAAATATGATTTGAGGTCATATAATATCCTACTATAATTCTAGTAACCTCTGTCTGTAGTGGGTCTGTAGTGGGATTAGGTGAAGCTACCCGGTTCTCCTCAGTGGCTGGACCAATTGCTCTGATTTTGTACACAGCCATTGACCATTACCATCTGAACTTAACTGTGAAGCCCGTTTTTCAATTTCACCAAATCTCAGCTTCTTAATAGCGTTTATGTGTAAAACACTGTTGCCATGGTTACGGGGCTGCCCAGCTATGGGACGAACTGCCTCCCGGGTTGCCAGATCATGTGCGCATATCCCCCCACGGATGCGTCGACCGGGTATGGTCTAGTGTCATATAATTTGTCTATATAGCATTTAGTTGTTAGTTGTTGATTGATCCCATTTCATGGGTCTGATGTGCACAGATGGCATGTGTAGATCAGATGCAGAATTGCTCAGAGCTTGTGTTATGGTGTGATGCAGCAGTGGTTCTCAAAGTGGGGTCCGCGTGGACCCTCAGGGGTCCATGAGGGGGTTCCAGGGGGTCCCCAGCAAAAGAAGTTCATATAGAATCGAAATCATTTTAGCCACTTTGTCCATTTACTGTATATGTTGGCTACTCAAAAATAGCAGATCTACAAGCTCACAGCGCGTCTCCTCGTGTGGCGCTGCAAACGTGTACGTCTTGAGCATTTAAAAAAAAATCTTGAAAGGGTTTGACATTTTAAAAACGCAAATCTTATCTTCTGGGGGTAGGCCTACCTGGCACAGAACATTTTCAAACGGGGGTCCGCGTCTGAATACATACCAATTTGGGAGTCCTTTGCACGGAAACATTTGTGAACCACTGGTGTGATAAATGCATTGTGTTCCTCTTCTCAATGTCCATTCTACGGTATAAAGCCCCCTTTACAGTTGAATTGCTTCATCCTCCTGCCAATGCGCTCTATAATCATATCTGTTGTATGATGTTTCTGCTGGTTATATACTGTACATGCAGGGGGGGGGGGGGGGGGGGGGGGGGCATTTGTACGGCGTTATGTAATACATGGATATTGAATTCAGATGTGCTGAGGGAGTCAAAAACAATTACTATTGAATTACCTCTCAATGGGGAGAGGCCACCATTATTATTGCTCTCTATTTGTAAGCGCGTTGCGTCTTTCTGTTGGGAATTTAAAGGATGATCTCATTTTCCATCTTCCACTTTGAGGCGAGGAAGAGATGAAAATGAAATTCGAACCCGGGGATCTCCGGCGATGGCCTACTAACCGATCTACCAGCGCACAACTAGGGCCGACCACACGATCGTTACATCTTCGTTGATGATTGATTGTCGTCCAAAATGATTGTGATTAATTATTTAATGGCTTTGGAGAAGAAAAAAAAAATGCACAAGGCAGATATGACGATTGGTACCAAATAATCAAAAATAAATGCTATGGCCAAAACAGGCCATATATTGAATAATTTAGTTTTTTATATTATCAAAAATAGCCAATCTACAAGTTTACAACGCAATGCGTTGCAAGCTCGCAGATCGGCTCTTTTCGCCGAATGTTTCCTCCAGAATAAGGACGCTGTGTGGTTAAAGAATGATCTCATTTCATTTTCCACTTTGCACGAGGAGAGATGAAAATGAAATTTGAACCTGGGATCTACGCCTCCACCCCCCCCCAAGCCCCCTCTCTCCTAGTAATGACCTTGGTGGGGGGTGCGCTCTCTCACGTGCGCTTTCTCACGTGCACACTGTCTCACAGCCACTTCCTCCCTCTTCTTCACACTGGAGCCTGTGTGTCTCATCACACACACCTCACATTCTCTTGAAAGCAATTCTCACGGCTCACCCTAGCAGTGCTGAAAAGTAACTGAGTACATTTACTCAAATACTGCACTTCAGTAAAATGTTAAGGTCCAATGTTAAGGTCTGTTTTTAGTGCATTTCTTCATGCTTTATACTCACTACATCTAAGAGGCAAATCATATTGTTTCCTCCAGGTGGATCCATAGGATAGTCTGTTGTCTGTCTGGGCAGATCATGCCCGAATTTGGACGTGGCCGACATCAGCCCGGATTCCAAATATGGACATATATACCCAATGTTGTTAGGGCAGGGGTCTTCAACGTTTTCAGGCCAAGGACCCTCTAGCTGAGAGAGAGATGAAGCAGGGACCCCCTCTATTGTATAAAATTGTGTTTCAGATTAAACTTTTTTTGTTTACTTGGTCTGCTCTTTTTTCCCCTCTACACCTATATATCTCTTTGCCAAAAATAGCAGATCTACAAGCTCACAACGCCTCGCAGAGCGAGGCGTTGTGAGCTTGTAGATGTGCTATTTTTGGCTAAAGTTCTCCTCAGAAAAGGGATGCCAGGGTTCAAGTGGTTAAGGTAAAAAAAAAAAAAGATATCACAGATTTGGCGGACCCCCTGTAGTAACTCTGAGGACCCCCTAGGGGTCCCGGACCCCCTGTTTAAGACCCCTGTGTTAGGGCAATGGATTACGTCAGCGAAACTGTTGATGTCGGCACAAATCGCTGTTTTTCGCCAAAGCTTTCTCTTGTGTATCAGAAAGAATCAGCTTTATTGTCACATGGTTTACAGTTGTAAATAAGTGGATGTTTTTCATACTGTATATCGTCCCTGTCGGGTAGATACCTTTTATCTCCATATTGAAACTTTTGGTATGTTTTCGTAAATCAACGCCCTACCCTACTTGATCATACTACAGCGTCTCACAAAAGCATCAACAGTAGCAGATCTACAATTTTGCGCCGCGTTTCGAGCATCTGCTACTTTAGCTGTTTTTGAATTTCAATCCTGAAAAGTAGGCTAACAGTTTTGGACAGAAGAACATGGTCCAACATAAAAAGGACATGTGTGTACGTACAGTATAGTACATGAGGATAAAAATAGCAGCATGAGGCTAAAAATAAATGTCTGTGATGTCAGAGCAGAGAGAGAGAGAGAGAGAGAGAGAGAGAGAGAGAGAGAGAGAGAGAGAGAGAGAGAGAGAGAGAGAGAGAGAGAGAGAGAGAGAGAGAGAGAGAGAGAGAGAGAGAGAGAGAGAGAGAGAGAGAGAGAGAGAGAGAGAGAGAGAGAGAGAGAGAGAGAGGGCCTCTTCCTTATTTCCTTCCAATTTTACCAATGAAGGCTCTGTTCCATTCTGGTCAAACAGAGTCAGGGTGTTGACTCACTGGAAACACTTTGCTACACCAGTGGGTCTCAAAGTGAGTCTCGTGGTTCCTTGAGGGGGTTCCAAATGGCCCCTTACGGTTGTGTAACTCTGAGAGTGTACACATGTGTATACACTCTCAGAGTTATGGGGGTCGTTGAAAACGTTTGAGAACTCTTGCTACACTAAATGTAGTCTCGCGTGGCCAGACTGTTGCCTCCCACAATTTACAAATGTTTCCAGCATACAGTCTGGGACTCGGAAGCTCTGATCATGTGTAAGGGGAAAGCAGATGCCGCTCCCCTACCCACGTCCGTTTTAGCATTGTGCAGTGGCGCAAAGGAGTCCGACTGGAATCAACGAATCTCATAAACATCGTTTATGTCTACTAGTGTCTTCTTTCACAGTTTTTTCGGCGTTAATTCCATGATGCCTTTCTCAGTTTTCTGTGATAAACAATCCTCGCACAAATAACATGAATCTACCGCTCCTATGACTATGCTTCCACCTCGGTTCTGTTTCCACTAGGACTACAGGTCCGCGGGCACCGCGTCGTGATTGGTCGAATGTTTTTCCGGTCTGAACAACTTCCGTTACACAGCTTTCGGGAAGTGGAGTTCCAGACTCTATATAGCATTCAGAGATTGTGGAATAGTAGTCTGGTGACGCGAGACTACACTAAATGGAACAGAGCCATCATTGGTAACACCTGTGAAGGAAGTAAGGAGGAGGCACAATTTATTTGATTGTAAGAGCCTTTCTGTATATTTGAGTACTTTTACATTTCCGCTACTGTGAGTATAGTTTGAGCATAATATTTTGATGAATTTGCTTTTGAGTATACAGGCCTTTCAACGTGTATTGTTACATCGTGGCAGCCAGTCATTTGCTACTTTCGCTTAAGAAGATGAAACCTGAGCACTTCGTCTTCTTCCGCCCGCTGTCGCTTAGACTCTCGAGGAAAACCCTGGGAAATGAGACGCTGTACTACTGTACTATCTCAAGGGCTTCTTTTCCTAATAAAGAATTTCAATAAGACTCAGCTGTTAGCCTGGTGGTTGTGTATTCCCTCTTCTCCCTTGTGTGTCCTCACAGCTCATCGCACAACGTTGGCCACTGCATGGTGTATGATGGCAATTTGGCTCCGTTTGGTTTCATTTGGTTCCATTTGGTACGCTCCCAGATGCTACAAATGGATAAATTAATTCAATTCAATCTGGGAAAGCATCTGTGTCATTTTAGATTTCTTTGGCTTTTCAAAAATAGCAGATATACTGGACAAGCTCATAGCTTTGAGCTATTTATAAAACAATCTTAAAAATGTGTGCAAATCTTTGAATATATACATATATTTAAAGCAAACGTTTGAAACTTTCTTTGCTTCTGGGGGTCCCTGGAACAAAACATTTTGAGATGAGGGTCCACCGCCAAATACATCTAAAAATGTTTTCTTGCTCTTGGAGTTGTTTTCTTGTTGCTTTATCAGTGGCGCTCCAACTTTTCCATGTCAAGGACCATCCAAAATGATATGTATTTATCGCAGGAGTGGGGGGGGGTCGAACATACTCAGTTCCATTGGCGGGGGGGGGGGGATGAAAAAAACAGAAAAAGAAAAAAACTCAGCCAAACATCCGACAAACTCTGACATCTACACTTCATGGAGTACATTTTTTCCCCCAAATTAACCAAATTAACCGAATCAAAGTTACAAAAAAAATCCCAAAATGTAACAAAACCAGAAAAAAACTTTGGTTCTAAAATGCCCTCTGCGTCCTTGCTTCAAGATCTTGTAGATCTGCTATTTTTTTATAGCCAAAGAAATCTTAAAATGACACAGATGCGTTCCTGGTCTTTATTGGTTAACGTTGAGGATTTTGATAGCAGCAGAGTTAGGCATAGATATAAGCTCCCTGCTTGAACCGTGCAACGTGACGTGCTGCTGTACGATCTCCATTATTTATTAAGCTCATCAGTTGTGCCTCACACATCGTGGTTGTCAACCTGCATACAGATGCACTACTTTATTTACATGAAAAATCCCAGAGCGGCAATTCTTGACAAATTTAAATTAATTAACCCCTGTAATGCCCCACAGGGAGTTAAAGGTGCTGTGATGTGATATTGTGCTTTGCTAAAATAAGAGTTAAATAGCTCTATCATGATAGTAATCATTGTTGCTGCTTTATTATGGATCCCACCGCAGTTAGGCAAAACCCGCTGTGATTGGTCAGTCAGTAGTCGCCGTGATTGAGAGTTCTCGGTTTTGCAACTATGCCTAAACCTAACCCTAACCTCTATGCCTGCCAGGGAGCCAATCAGACACAGGTAAGGCGGGGCTATCCTATAACGTTGGTGGGATTGATAATCACGCATAACAGGCGTCTTCATTTTCAGGTCAGGATGCCAATTTCATCCAATTAGGACAGAGAACTCAATAGAGGATATTATGATAAACAGGTGGAATTGGAAGAGATGAGACGGGGAAAAAAAGAAAAAAACGAGCAGACAAAATTGGAACTGGAACACTATGAAATTGAAGCTGATAAAAGATCAGTAGGATAATCAAATACAGACAAGGAACATTTGCTGCTGTCATTTACAATGTATTCCTCTAGAAATTAGATTTGTGTCTTTACTTGTAGTGAAATCAGCTGAATGTTGCTGAAAAAAGACATTTTGTCATACAGACTAAAGAGATGTTCAGGCATCATGAGTTATGTTTGCATAGATTTGGACTTTTCATCATTTACACATTTGCAGCCCATCTGCTAATTAGATAGTAGCTGGAAGGTATCCTCTAACCCACATTTCTTGCATTTGTAATTGACTTTGAAATTGTCTTTTGCATAGTTTGGTTGATAAGAATTCGGGGAAGGAATGTAGAACCAAAGGCTGAGTTGGAATCCAACTTATTTTTATTTTTTCAAATTTTTATCTCACAATTTTGTAACCCATTTTTCACCCAGTGCCAATAATGCCTAAAGCTTGTTATCCTGGCCGCTACTCTCCCTCTGCCAGCCTGGAGAGAGCCAAGAACTGAGCTCATGCATGCCTCCTTCAATGCATGCGGAGCTAGCAAGCCGCTTCTTATCACCTGACAGGGGGGAGTATCCCCGGTAGGACGTAACACGTGGAAGGAACACATTATTCCAACCAGTTCCTTTACCCTCCATCAGACCAGGATAGAGACCAGGATTACTGCATGTTTTTTGACACGGGGAGAACATGCAAACTCCACACAGAAAGGCCCTTTCACCAACCCCACCTAGGGTATGGGCACTAGATCGGCTATTTTTGGCAAAGAGGTATAGGTGTAGAGGGAAAAAAGAGCAGACCAAGTCAACAAAAAAAGTATAATTTACTTGAGCACCTGCCCCTCAAAATGTCTGTGCACGCCACTGCCCCCTCGTACCATTTGTACCCCTCTTTCCCTGCCCCCCCCCCTCTTTCTCCACCCATCCACCATCTCAGAGATGATGCAACCATTCTCCACACCAAAGACTTAGTGTCCCACTTTCAGAGAGTGAATGCAGTCAATCGACCGTATCAGGCTGTATAATACGGTTTGTTCTCAAACCTTTTTGTGTGTCAAGGACCCCCACATTGATTTGAATGTAGGCCTTGAATGTAGGGCTCCCCAACTAAAAATATGTTGTGCCAGGGATCCCCCCATACGAGACATGTTTCAAAAATATGCCAACATTTTCACTTTTTTTTTAACCCATTAAGACATGAGGCCGATTCTACAAAATGTCTTTGAACAGTTTTCTGAGAAACGTATGTAGCTATAGGCCTATCAGTGTTGCTCAAAGTTGTTCATATCAAGTTCACCCCCAACAATATATGTATTTGGCTGCAGACCCCCATCTCAGAATATGTCGTTCCAAGGACCCCCAGAAGCAAAGATTTGAGTGAAAATGTTTGTCTTTAAAAATATATTTTCGAAGATTTGCACTTTTCTATTTCTTTCCCCAAAAATAGCAGATCTACATGTTCATAGTGCGGCACGAAGTGACGCGCTATGAGCTTTTAGATCTGTTATTTTTGAATAGCCAAAAAAATATAAAATGGCATCCCAGTTTTAATGGCTTAATAGCATAATTATGTGTGATTATAATTATTATCATTTATATTATAATTATGATAATTATAATTATTATAACGATTATAATTAATTATGTTTGATCATAATTATAATTACCCCCTCAAGGACCCCTGGGGGTCCTCGGACCTACACTTTAAGAACCACTGGTATAGAAACACTTCATACTTTATGTCCATTAAGGTTAAACACAGCAATGCATCTACTTGAGTTTATATTATGTCGATTTGTTTGTAATTATGCCTAAAATGGTTCCTCTTGGAAATCAGTAAAAGCAGCATCTTAAATCCTAAATTTTAATCTATTTTCCCTTTATGCAGCACTAGCAGCGGATCCAAGTTTGGCCTAGAATATGAAACAAAAGTAGGGGTTCAGTGCAATCCCAAAGGCTTTGTTTTCCCCCCACAGGGTTCCGAGCTGTACCCTGGCTCTACTAAACAAAACAATGGGACATTTAATTAGTTTTCCATATCAAATCCCTGTATGATAATCACCAACTGTAACTGCAAAGTTATATTGCCTCCCTAGACGGTGTTTTTTGGAGTCTACTTTCACATCAGAAAGACTTGCTGCCATAAAAAGAAGGTCGCAAATCATTAATTTATAAACAGCACCATTACATGCACGCTGTGTAAGTGTTACAGCTAGCACTCAATCAGTCACTCATCAACACTTAATCATCACACATAGCAATTAGCACCATTTAAGATAATTAACCCATTAAAACCCGGGCGGCAACGCATCTGTGTAACCATTATTTTATACTTTGGCTATTCAAAAATAGCACTTAGATCTACAAGCTTTTTTTGTGAAAATGTGTGTGTGTATATATATATATATATATATATATGCACACACCAAATGTTCTTTTAAGCGAACATTTGTAACTCAAATATTTGCTTCTGGGGGGTCCCTGGAACAACTTTTTTTTTTTTATGGGGGTCCTCGACCAAAATACATATCATCTTGGGTGGTCCTTGACATGAAAAAGTTTGAGAACCACTGATTATAGCAACATAAGTTAAAAAAAAAAACTGTTAGGATTTAGAGTACATTTTGTAGAATCCCCAGATGCAAAGATTTGAGTTACACATGTTCGCTTTAAAAATATCTATTCAAAGATTTGCGCACATTTTCATGATTTAAAAAAAAATTAGCAGATCTACAAGCTCATAGCGCGGCACCGAGTGCCGCGCTATGAGCTTGTAGATGTGTAACTTGCACAGTCATTATTCTATTGTTCAATACATTTACTTGTTTCCTGTTTGCCTGAGATGGCCACTCAGCTAACCACCTGGGGAGACAAAGAAGTGTTTGGCAATCATGATGGGCAGGTGCAATGTGGGTAATAGGTGCAGTAGAGACTAGGTGCAATATGGTTGAGAAGTGCAACAGTATGTGAAGTTGTATTGTTAAGGATTGAAATGCCTATAAAATTGCCTGTGTCTCGGCATGATTGGGCTGGACCATATCTCCGGGGGGGGGGGATGTTCTGGTGTGATTGCAATGATGTTGTAGTGTGAACTGTGAAGAAGGAATTTTGTATAACCTGTGTAGTTCATGAGACTTGTAATACCTGTGTGTTTTAAGGCTATTTATGTACATGTATTCATTGTATGTTTATTTAGGTATTCGTTATATGTTTTAGAACACCCCTGACAATGCTGCAGTCTAATGGTACAGTCCAGATTCATTAGCGCCAGCTGGGTATAAAAGGCTGCTGCCAGTTCATGACGGGGAGAGCTGAGGGTGAGAAGCTATACACTACCAGGATTAAATGTTTCAGACAAAGTCTTGTAATGTGTTGGTGAATAAATACACCTTCGGGTTAAACTCTACTCAAGGCCTCTGTATACCGTGTCCAGCTGCTGAGACGGTCCTCTCCACACCCTCAATACCCTCATACCTGACTAGCTACTTCTCCAAAGTGAGTGACACCCACAGCCACAACACTAGAGGGAGCGACAACCATCTGGCACTACCTCAGATATAGAACAAACATGGGAAAATTCTCATTCTACTGCTCTGCCACCAAAATGTGGAATGCCCTGACACCATCCCTTAAGAAATGTAAATCACTGGTTTCTATCAAAACTACCCTGAAAAAAACATCTATCAGGAGACCCACAGGGGAAGGTGAATGCAATTTCCCATAGAAAGGAGGTTGTCATTCACTGCCAATGTTTTTCTCTTCTCTCCTTTGTACATAATGTTTATGTGTTTGTTGATGACATGTATTATCGCGTTTCGAGCTTGTAGATCTGCTACTTTTGATGCTTTTGTTTGATGCTGTAGTATGATCAAGTAGGGCGTTAATTTACAAAAAAATACAAAAAGTTAAAATATGGAGATGTGAATCTCCAGAGAATCTGAGTTCCAATGGGTCCATTGTATTTAGTCACAAGCTCTTGTTATTAATTCTTTTCATTTGTTAAATATGTATACAATCACACATGCACGCACGCACGCGCACACACACACACACACACTTTTACTTTCACCATCAAACGTTTTCTGAAATGGCAAAAACTGGCCCATCTACAAGCTGACAACTTGTGAGGCGCTAGCTCATACTTGTTACTTTCACACGGCAAAGTAACAAGTATTCATGCATTCATGGAAAAGATGAAAAGTAAAACAATATGGAGACTCAAGGTTCAGCAATATGAATAACCATGCAGACATCACATCCAAATGATTCTATCTTGTGTCGGTTGAGCAGTTATTGGATGGAGTGCACTTGTTTTTCTGTTTTGTGTGACGATATGCTTGCATCTGGCTGGCTCTTATAAGCATGACATCCTGGCAGCAGTATATAAGCAACCACTCTGATTAACCAACTGAAAACGACACTCTGTCAAGTCATTTCCTCGCAATGAATATCGTGGTGAAGTGCTACAGTAGGAACTTCCAAGTCATTATTATTGTTATTGTTTTCTAAGCAAAACAGATGAGGAGGGAGACCACTGTATAATGACTTCAAATGTGAATAACTTGTTTATTCGAGGCAGGCACATGAACACGGCAATTGCGGCTTTAAAAACAGGCGGACTACTTTGGCAACGCGTTTCGAGTAACAGCTATTCCTCAGGCTGCATGTTTTTAACCACTTAACCCTCTATAGTTTAGCAGGGGTGAAAGTGGCTTGAAGTTCTTGCCGGAACAGTCTCTTGCTTAGATGTTTTCAGTTTCGTTGAACCAATGTTTGAAACTGGGTTATTTCGTTTTGTTTTGGAACCTTTGTTACTTTTCAAATAGGGTAGGCAAACTAAGCCTCGGCTTCAGCCTACACCTTTTCGTGCCACTAACATTGTAGACCTATCTGTACTGTATGTAGCCTATATATCTGTTCTGTTAAATGGACCGAAATAACTAACTACAGTATACCCCAACCTTCCTCTCCTCATATTGTTTTCCTCATTCATGCATCCCTGAACACATGCATTTCAATGTATTTGTGCCAGTACTGTAGAAATGACAGTACTGGCATACTGATATCAAGCGCATGATATCAAGCGCATGATCAAATCAAATGGTGTGTGTACCACAGAATAAAATTGTGTCAATGTTGACACAAAACTTCAAAGATTAATGTCAAATTCCACAATAAGGCAACTTTTCTTTTGAATTACAAATTACACGTGTACAAAAATTCTATGAACATGAATATCACTTTCCTTTGTCTTGTTACGGCACGTTGTGAGCTTGTAGATCAGCTGTTTTTGCTACTTTTGTGTTGCACTGTAATATGGCAAAGTGGGACATAAATGTACAAAACAAGCATAACAAGAAATATGGAGATATAGATGAGGTTTCTGCCTGACAGAAGCGGATGGATTTTTGCCTTCTCGGGAACCCTAGGACGTGCGTGGCTGCTTTAATAAGCAGCAAGCAGCTGTAATTCTCTTAGCTACAGTGATATCACGTACTGGTATGTGTGAAAAGAATCTGGGAAGGGAATCAATGTCATGTGTTGGAGGTGCAGAAAAAGAAGAAGAACATTTGGACATGCTGTCTTCATTTTCCATAAGATGGTGCAGAAAAAAAAGATATCACACGGGTTCAAACCCCAGATGTTACACAATGTATTTTATTCTCTTGTCTTTATTTTTTTTAAATAATGTTTGCCACTTGTGTTATCACCCTAGGGTCATAATGTGTATTTCCTGGTACAGTGCAGTGTGCTGTTTTGCTGTATGCCTGTCCCCAAACAACATCGTGGGCTAAAATAGCAGATCTACTAAATAGGGCTTAAGCGCTTAATAGTGGAGTTGGCAAGTGTTTGTGTTTATGTGTTGGCAAGCAAATAAGCAGTGATGGGAAGTAACTTAAGTACATTTACTCAAGTACTGTACTTGAATACATCCTAATAAACTCAAATAACTCAATAAAGCTCAATAAGTATTATTACAAAGCGTAGATTTACCAAGTCCGATTATATACTTTGGCTATTCAAAAATAGCCGATCTACGATTGTGAGTGCTTTTACTTGGGTACTGCAAGTATCTTTTGATGCAAATACTTTTGTGCTTTTACTCAAGTCAAAGTGTGAATACTAGGCCTTTTACTTTTAAGTGGTGTTGATATTTTAACTAAAGTAAAACAACCTGAGTAGCCTACAGTAGGCCTACTGATTCCACCACTGCAAATCAGTGGCATAGAAATGAGCAAAACGAAAACACAGCAGCCATACTGACATAAAATAGTAGTGTTGTGTACAGGTGTTTCTAATCATAGTAATTAAGGCCCCTTTCACAGTTGGTGTAGCAGCATCTCTCCAGTGAGCTTAGTGCACAATACTGACCTGAATGGAACACAACCTTAATTAGCATCATTACCAACACCTGTACAGGATGCAGCCATAGGCGGCGGGTGAGTCCGACATTTGGGAAGGCTAGTACGGGGCGCGCGCGTGCATGTGTCCGCGCGCGCGATTTTTTTCGGGTTTCCCGTGGATAAAGTTACTTTTTTGGTTACTTTATTAAGTTTATTTCGGTTATAGGGTGACAAGCAGCAGTGCTGCGCAGCCTGCGCTGATGTGAACGCAGTAATGCACGTTATTTTCTGCTGAAGGGAGGGGGCGGAGAGGGTGCTCCTTTGATCGGCGGGTAGGCGTGATTGTCACCAGGGGGCTGCAGCGACAGCACACACAATATATAATGCTGCGCACATTTATTATATATAATTTGCTCAATTTCAAAAATTTTCCAGGATAACATTTGGGAAGGCTTAGCCTACCCTAGCCTTCATTACCCGCCGCCTATGGATGCAGCATTACGCTGCACATCTGCGAGAGCAGCAGGAGTCTAACAGACTAATGCTAGTGCAGCAACGCTATGTAGCAAAGTGGTCCCCAAACTTTTCCATGCCAAGGACCCCCAAATAACAATCTCCTCTGACTGTGACTTACTAAATGGCTTTAAAAAAGGATGAAAGGGGAAAGTACTGGCCAGAGAAAGGTGATGCTGGTTATGGGGATGATTGGATAGAATTACTGAAACCATTTTCTAAAGAGCTGGAGAGACTTGGAGACTCCTGTTACTGAACAAACACTTTATGCCATGGCTTACTATCAGAGTATAGAGCTATTTAACACTGCTACTGAACAAACACTCTAAAGCAATGAGTACTATCAAAATATAGAGCTATTTAACACTTTAACGGGGCTGTCTACAAGCTCACTGCAACATGTTGTGAGCTTGTAGATTGGCAATTTCGCAAAAAGATATTTGGAATTATTTTTTTATTCTTTGGAAGTCTTTTAAAAACAAACTGGAAAGATTTGTATATTGATGAGTATTTGTACATATTGGGAACACCGGGGTGAAAGTGGTCAAACTGGCTTAATCTTATGAATTTATGTAACTTTTTGTACATCATTTTGTTTTATGACTTTGTTTTTCTTTTGTTAATTTTCTTGTCCTTTCCAATAGGCCTCCCTGGCTCCCCCTGGTGCCCCCCCCCCCTCCCCCTGGGCCACGGGCCCTACTTTGAAAAGCACTGATGTAGGCCTATGTGAGGAAGATGTCCTCATATGCCAGAGTTTGATTCAGCGGGGAGACGCAGAATGAACTTCAACACAGGTAGGAATGTTTCATCTGATTTGGGTTGTTTATTGGAGCAGCTTGGTTTGCTATTGCTATTGTTCCATTTCGCTACAGGGCAGAAACGTTATCTCCATGTTTCAACTTTTTTTATGTTTTGTTTTAGTAAACTACTGCCCTACTTTGTCATTGCACAAAGGTATCTAAAATAACTGATCTAACAGTACAAGCTCGCCTCACAATGTATCACATTGCAACGTGTTGTGAGCTGGAAAAGTGTATAAGTCTGTCTGTAGGTTTTATAAATATATAACCAATGAAAATTGGTTAACGATAGATTGTGACTAATTAATAACTACATTGGATCCATTGCATTGCTGAAAACCCACCTCTTCAGGAAACACTACCCTTCCTCTTTGCCTGGCCTACTTGTTGTTAACTAGTTGTACGAACGCTTGTTTTATTGTTGTACTGTTTTATTGGATCTTGTTTAGTCGATACAATTATTTGTTTTAGCTCCTGCTCATTTGATTTTGCTATTTTGTCTCATCTGTTTAAGGAAATAGGTTGCTGATATATTGCACTTTTACCTTAGCGCTAGGTATACTCTTAGTTGCTTGTTTTTGCAGAAAATGCACATAAGACTTCTGGTGATTAGTAGTTTTCGTTCCCTACCTATGTTGAATGCACTTATTGTAAGTCGCTTTGGATAAAAGCGTCTGCTAAATGACTGTAATGTAATTGCAACACAGGTTATTTTTTTTATTTCCTATAAAGTAACCGTTTTGGACATACAAGGTTTCCACCCGACAGTCCACCAAGACAGCCAATCCCACGTGGCTAGGTGGGTGTGGTTGCCTCTCCCCACCCTCAGGCCCCCCTCCCCTACCCCCACTCATTTCTCCTTTGGAGTTAAGAGACACGTGACCTACTTCTACTCTCCTAAAGCAGTGGTTTCCATATCCATCCTTATTTCCTCAGAGCCCCCCTTCTTACATCTGACCCTACCTGAGGCGCCTCACCGCGAGGCGCACGCACGCACGCACGCACGCACGCACGCATGCACACGGACACGCACATGCTTGCCTTTTTCAGACATGTTTTCAGACAGTTCTGGACGAAGATACAGAGCTTTGAAATGGCAAAATGTTTGTTTTAGCACGTGTTTTATTGTCCCTTCAGCCATTGCGGCACCAAACAAACGATACTTCTGATGCGATGCTTCTGTGTATGCTGGGGACTTCATGTGTTGTCTTGTCTTGTGGTGTTCAAGTTAACAATGCTAATCATAATAGTCATAATATTAACACAACAAATCAAACAAATTATACTATATCCTTTTGTTGATTCACAAGCAGGTTAATTGTCCAAGTCCCTGAAAAAGGGATCGGGAGAAGCATTAAGCTTGTTGGCCCTATACCCTCGTTATATTCTCATTAATTTACACGCCTCAAAGCGCTTCCGTTTTCCAGACGTCTCTCTCCCCCTCTCTCTCTCTCTCCCCCTTCCCCCCCCCCCATATGTTATGTTGTTGTGGTGCTATGTTGTTTTGTGCTAGTATGGTTATGTGTTTGTTGTTGCTTTTCTGTTGGAACCGACTGTGGAGATGAATATCCCTGAGGGGACATTAAAGACTATTATTTATTATTAAGCCACATATACTACTATATATCTACAAGCTCACAATGCATTCAAGGTCTCTTTGCAGACCTGTCAGCTTGTCTTTGAAAGTGTGTGTGCGGAGCTTTATGCTGGTGTATCAATAACATGAAAGAAAACAACAAAAAAACATCCATATGCAATCCATAGGGGCCTGTTCACGTTTCCGGTGCCGGTGGTGGGTGCTCAGATCAGTTGAATAATGTAAGGATTATACGCACTCTCTTCAGTTGTTTGCAGAGTTGTAGTAACTGAGTAACTAAGTACATTTACCCAAGTACTGTACTTAAGTACAATTGTGAGGTACTATTACTTTACTTACTGGATTTACTGTATTTCCAATTGTCTATACTTTAACTTCTACTCCACTACATCGCAGAGGCAAATATTGCCGACACGAAGAATCTGCACCCAGTTAAACTAAGAGACTATTCCTTAAGACTCCCCTTGAGTAGAGCACGCCTTCCCCTGACGGTATTGATCCGGTCGGAGAGTTGCCCAAAACAGTAGAATACCACAGCCCCACCATACATAACCATAACCTACATCTAATGGTTCTCAATCTTTTTAATTTCAAGGACCATCAGTTTGATGTCGTTGCTGTCGGGCAGAAACCTCTTATCTCCATATTTAAACTTGTGTCGTGTGTTTTGGGGGGGTCGCGGACTGAAAAGTGTGGGAACCCCCACCTTTTTTTGAAAAATCATGAAAATGTGTGCAAATGTGTGAATACATATTTTTTTAAAGCGAACATTTGTAACTCAAAGCTTTGCTTCTTGGGGATTCTACAAATGTACAATTTGTTTTTACAAAATGATATGTATTTGGCCGCGGACCCCCATCTCAAAACATGTTATTCCAGGGACCCCCCAGAAGCAAAGATTTGAGTTAAAAATGTTCGCTTTAAAAATAGATATTTATCCAAAGATTTGCACACATTTTCACAATCTTTCTTTTTTTAGCAGATCTACAAGCTCAAAACACAATATTACATGTCATCAATGAATACAAAAACACTGTATGTACAAAAGGAGAGAATAGAAAAACGTCAGCAGTGAATGACAACCCCAAAATTGCATTCACCTCCCCCTGTGGGTCTTCTGATAGATGGTTTTTCAGGGTAGTTTTGATAGAAACCGGTGATTTACATTTTTTAAGGGATGGTGTCAGGGCATTCCACATTGTGGTGTCAGAGCAGTAGAATGAGAATGTTCCCATGTTTGTTCTATATTTGGAGTAGTACCAGATCATGGTCGCTCCCTCTTGTTGTTGCTGTGGGTGTCACTCACTCTGGAGAAGTGGTTAGTTGGGTATGAGGGTATTAGGGTAGCCTACTGTTTCTTTGACTAACACAAAAGGCATCTGTGTCATTTTAGATTGTAACCACTATAACCATTATCTTATATACTGTACTTTGGCTATTCAAAAATAGCAGATATACAAGCTCATAGCGAGGCACCGAGCGCCGCACTATGAGATATATGTCATATTTTTAAAGCAAACATTTGTAACTCAAATCTTTGCTTCTGGGGATTCTACAAATGTCTTGACATCCTAACATTCTTTTTGAAAAAAAGTATGTTGCTATAATCAGTGGTTCTCAAACTTTTTCATGTCAAGGACCCCCAAAAAGATGTGTATTTGGCCGCGGACCCCCATCTCAAAATATCTTGCTCCAGGGACCCCCCAGAAGCAAATATTTGAGTTAAAAATGTTCGCTTGTTTGTATATCTGCTATTTTTGAATAGCCAAAGTGTAATATAATGGTTAAAGTGGTTACATAGATGCGTTCTCTGTTTTAATGGGAGTTGTACCACAAACACACGCACACGCGCGCGCACACACACACACGCACACGCACACGCACACATATCTATACAGTACCCATGATGTGTTTTTGTGTGTGCTGTTTTAGTTGTGTCTAGTACATTGGAAATTGTATGAATGTATTATTCATTATTGATTTTTCTGTATGCATCCCCTCCCGGCACATGACACTCAGTTTTACAGACACGTTTGCACTCAAAGGCCCAGAATGGAAAATGAGCTCTGGAGATTTTTGGGTGTTTCATCCTTTTGACAGCTGTGTGATGTACAAATGTTCATGTGTGTGCATTTCTGTCAAACAAAACGTCAATCACAGCATTTCAGCACCACAGGGAATGGAGAGCGACCCACACACACACACACACACACACACACACACACACACACACACACACACACACACACACACACACACACACACACACACACACACACACACACACACACACACACACACACACACACACACACACACACACACACCAAACAATCTCTCTTTCTCTCTTTCTCTCTTGTCTCTCCTCTATTTATTTTCCATTTGTCTCTTCTGTCTCTCTCTCTCTCTCCTCCCTCTCTCTTCTGTCTCTTATTTTTCTTTTCCATTTCTCTCTCTCTCTCTCTCTCTCTCTCTCTCTCTCTCTCTCTCTCTCTCTCTCTCTCTCTCTCTCTCTCTCTCTCTCTCTCTCTCTCTCTCTCTCTCTCTCTCTCTCTCTTGCGGCAATTTCCGCTATAGGATGGTTCAGGTTGCTTTTCCTGTATGCTATTTGCAGAGCCATGTGATGTTATGGCTGGATGAGTTGCCTGTTCCTTTTGCATGTCTGTCTGTCTGTCTGTCTTCTCTCTCTCTCTTTATATCCTCCCCTCACATCAGCTCGTGAGGAGTACATTTGCATATGTTACACACACACACACACTCACACTCACACTCACACTCACACTCACACTCACACAGGACACGCACTGCAGGAGGTTCTTGTGTGTACCATATAGGCTATATTATGAAATACAATCCTTCCGGCATCAATACATATACAATAGTACACAGCATATGATGCTATATAATAGCTGTACCTTTCTGCCAACACAAACGGACACCCTCCTCCGTATTGTTCTGCACATTGTTAGTTGTGAATGGCACATCATTAGGTGACTCTCTGGTCACATGGAGCTGTATAGTGCACCACGCTACATCAATCTAACCTCTCTGACTCCTAATCTTTAGAGTTCTGCAAAACAGAAGCTATAGTCACTGCAGAATGTGCATTTCAGCCATTTGTTGGGTTTATTACATCGGCTCTTTTTTTTATTCCAAGATCTCAATTTATGGGGGATATGCCTTTTGGACGCTACTGGATTTTTACAGCTATTTCAAAGTTGAAGCATATTTAAAAATAATCTGAAAGACCCGTTTTGTTTAATGACTATAGAGATACTGTGTACCGATGTGTGTGATTTTTGGACAAAATCTGTAGGAGTACTGTCAAAAAATATGTTTTGCACAAATCGGCCTCCTGGTGGCGCTATAAAAGGCCCATGAGAAAAATGTGGGGCAAAGGTTCTGAATTGGCATCCAGGGAGTGTGTGTGCACATTTTCGCTGCGATCAAGACAACGGTGCCGGAGATTAGCTGGTCACAGACGGACGGACACATGGACACACACACGGACTAACACACGGACACACGGACGGACGGACGGGGTGGAAAACATACTCTCTCGCCATGCCTTCGGCCTGGCGGAGACAATAAAAATAAATGGCATGCATTGATAGTTATATTCATTAGAACATCTTGCTGGTATATTGTGTCTAATCAACGTAGTTTAAAAAACTACGGAAAAGTGTTTCTGTACATGTGTAAATGCAAGCATACATTATAGCCTCCATATATCGTCAGACCCTTAATGAAAAAAGAAAAGTAAATGCATTCACAGGCTAAGCTTTTAAAACAAGACAATTACAATAAAACTGTCTTTAAGGTGCAGTACGTGATTGTCTTTTGTTAAAATAAGTGTTAAATAGCTCTATATAGTGATAATCATTGCTTTAGAGTGATCGTTCAGTAACAGTGTTAAATAGCACTATAATCTGATAGTAAGTCTTGGCATAGAGTGTTCGTTCAGTAACAGGAGTCTCCATGTCTCTCCATTTCTTTAGTTGACAGAAAATGCATTTTCAGGTACAGTAGGGATACCAATTTTATCCAATCATCCCCATAACCAGCATCAACTTTCTCTGGCCAGTATACTTTCCCCTTTCATCTGTCATCACCAACCTGGGTGTGAGAATGGACCCCCACATCAAAAAACTACTTCTTTCACCTCAGGAATACAGCCAGACTACGTCCCACCCTCACTCTGCCTGATGCCCCCCAAACCAAACCTTCACTACATCTGTCTTTGAAAGACTTTGGAAGAGACTGTGTTCCATAACCTTCCTTTCTGGGAAGGCCTTGAGAGGCTCTATTCTGTTGAGACAGTCATTCCTCAGTTGTGATTACTGTATGTAGCTTTTGAATTTTTGTCGATTACGTTTGGTTGTGTTTAGATTGGGTTTAGGTTTGCATTACTTAGATTAGGTTTCTTGTATTTTTATAACATTTCTGTAATTTTCTATTTTTGTTTTAATAAATATAATGTTCAGGCTTTAAATTTAGTTGTCCTTTTCTCTATAATTTTCCTATAATCAGCAGAAGTCAGAGTGTCAATTCCTTGTGTCAATTGTGTTTATATAAGTTGATATTCAGTCTTGGCTAAAATAGGGCCCCTCTCTTTCACTCACTGCACTGGCTTCCCACCTCTTCCCGAACTCTCTCTCTCTCTGTTAACCCATCAATGCGTCCACGTCCACGGTAATGCCCCCCCAACCTGCTCAAGCCATAAATCTCCGCTCGCAATCTCCGTTCTGGAAACAATAACCTCCCCCCCCCCCCCCCCCAAAAAAAAAACAAGCTCCGCACCATGGGTGACCGGGCCTTCTGTTAAGCCGACTTTGGACTGTGGAACACCTGAGCCCCTGACCACCTGAGAGTCCACAGCCTGTTGACACTTTTAAAAGAGGACTAAATACTTTCCTTTTTAACAAAGCATTTGTTAAGCTATAGCGGTTTACCCTAGTTCTTATGCTCACGTTATTTAAAATGTTCTCGTCTTTTTTTTTGTCTCGTTAGACCTTTTTTTAGATGTGGTGTTTGTTGCAAATATTTTGTACCCTGTATTGTAGCACTTTGAGATTTGTTTTAAATGTAAAGTGCATTATACATAAAATGCATTATTATTATAATGATGATTATTATTATTATCCAATAAGGAGAGAAAACCCTTACAGCATAAACAAGATAAATTGGAAGTGATGACAAAGGAGAAGATAAAACTGGAACTGGAACAAAATTGAAGCTGATAAATGGGTACTCTCTCCTGATTAGATGAAATTCCCACCTGGCAATGTATTTTCTTTTTATTAAAGAGCTGGAGAGACACGGGGACCCCTATTACTGAACAAACACTCTAACAATGATTACTATCAGAATATAGAGCTTTAACCTTTTAACACATTTTTTTTTGTTCTAACCAAAAAATATCACTTATCCTACCTTTTTTTTAATGGGAAGGATAAAAAAATGTTACATATTTTTTCAGATGTCAACATGCAACCCCCTATCTTCACCTAACCCATTAACACCGGGAAAGCATTTTTTTTGTACACAAATCTTCTCTTAATAATAATAATAATAAATTGTATTTGTAACGCACTTTATATTTGAAACAAATCTCAAAGTGCTACAGGTTTAAAAACAACAAAAAAAAAGAAAGAAGAAGACAACAATGATAAAAGACAGTGAAATGAATAAACTTCAAATCAAGTCAGCAAAACACAGTAGAAGTTTAAAAAGAATAAAACAACTACATCTCTATCTAGGCAAATGCCTTGTTAAAAAGGAAGGTTTTTAGGCTTTTTAGGCCTTTTAAAAGTGTCAGTGGACTGTGGTGCTCTCAGATGGTCTGGGAGAGCATTCCACAGTCGAGGAGCTGCTGAGCAGAAGGCCCGGTCTGGGGTGTCCCTGGCAAAAAAACATTTTCAGATGTGGGTTCGCGGCTATATATATATATATATATATATATATATATATATCTATATATATATATATATATATATATATATATCTATATCTATATCTATATCTAGATAGATAGATAGATAGATAGATATAGATATATATATATATATATATATATATATATATATCAATCTGGGGGTCCTTTTATAGAGTTGGCCTCAGGTCTTGATGGGTTAATAATAACGCTATTTTCCGGCCCCGGCCGGCTCGCCTGACATTTCATTGACACAATCTACAGTAGTAGTGAATGGGGAAAGCCCCGGACATGAAGTCACTCAAATATGTATTCTGCCTCCCTGCGTGCCATGTGTCTGGTTTTGCATAAAAAGCTGTGGTAATTAAATGTAAATGAGGGTAGCATGCTGCAGGGGTGTACAGCTCCGACCTTTGGCACACATTGTGAAGTAAGACGCCCGCTTTTCATCATCTCTGAGCATCCTGCCAAGGTGACCACAAACCCCACGGACTGTGAATCCTCTGTGTTCATTTAACCCAAATTTAACTCTGAGAGGGTACACGTTTACCTCTAAGAGGGTAGACGTTTAACTCTGAGAGGGTAGACATTTAACTCTGAGAGGGTAGACATTTAACTCTGAGAGGGTAGACATTTAACTCTGTGAGGGTAGACAATTAACTCTGAGAGGGTAAAGACATTTAACTGAGAGGGTACAAGTTTAACTCTGAGAGGGTTCAATTTTAAAGGTAGGGTTAGTGATATTTTTTTGGTTAAAACGAAGGTTAAAGCTCTATATTCTTATAGTACTCATTGCTATAGAGTGTTTGGGGTCTCCATGTCTCTCCAGCTCTTTAATAAACATAAAATACATTTGCAGGTTGGTTGCAACATTTCTGAGAGTCAGGAGAAAGTACCCATTTATCAGCTTCATTTTTAATGTTCCAGTTCCAATTGTGTCAGCTCATTTCGTTGTGTCATCACTTCCAATTACACTTGTTTAATCTGCATCCTGACTGAGTTCTATATCCTGATTGGATAAAAATTGGTATTGACCTGTCACCTGAAAATGCATTTTCTGTTTTTTAAAGAGCTGGAGAGACATGGAGCAATGAGGACTATCAGAATATAAAGATATTTACCGTACCTTTAACTATGAAAGGGTACTCTGACTCTCGGGTTTAAACTCTCAAATGTAACCACTTAAACCCTGTATAGTCTTAGAGAACCGCACTGAGTTACAACTGTACTTCGGCCTCTTTCTTCTGTCTTCAAATCTCATCGCCCAGAAATAGCCGATCTACAATTTCACAACTGAGCTTGTAGATTGGCTATTTTTGGCGAAGGTTCCCCCCCAGAATATGTTGGGGTTCAAGTGGTTAAACTCTCAAATGTAACTCTGAGAGGGGTACAAATGTAACAGGGAGCCACAGTTAAATGAACACTGAGGAGTTTACAGTGTAGTTCCTGGAATAATTTACGTCAGCAAATAAGGTGTGTAATTATAAGCTTCTAGGCTGCCTGCCTGCCTGGCTGTTTTATAATGCCTGCTTTGTTTTTGAGGACGTTCCCATGTGAACCATTATTATATGAGGGTACTGGCCTCATTTTAAAAGTTGATCTGTCAACATGCACTATAATTATCAGCACACACACACAATGTAGTCCACCTGTACTAATAACCGCCATGCAAAGTCCTCTATTCTACAGCTTCATATTGGAATAATTAATTGTCTTTGCTCAGGTAGGACAATGCACGAAGCTCACTGGAACACTAAAATAACAGAGGTTAAATAGGGTGTAAGTTATATATTTAGTTAGATAGATGGATTTTGAATTACATTTTAAATGGCTCCTCTGATATTATAGTTTGTTCAATAACGGGGGTTAAATGGGGTGTAAGATATAAATGCAGATACAGTAGATCAGTGATTTTCAACCAGTGGTCCTTGAGGGGGTTCCAGGTGGTCCCCAGCTAAATGATGGAGAGTTAATGATGGAGAGTTGGTAACCAAATGGACCCTTATAGATCTTAAACTCTTGAGAGCGTAAAATGACACCAAATGGACCCGTAAGGGTCCATTTGGTGTCATTTTACGCTCTCATGAGTTAAATTATTGTTAAACATCTGCATTACTTAATTTACGAGAAGTCTACACAATTAGAGAATGTAGAAGACTTGTTATTTTGATCAACGTTTGCCTGTTATCCCTCCTATGGAACCAACATCAATACAGCATTGAATTGTGGACAAAATCTTATCCAACGAACAAAATCTTCTAAGTCTTGGGTCTGAGAGTCTAAATCTCATCAAACGGTGGTCCGTGGCTCAAATGTCGAAATATTTAATGGACCTTGATATGAAAAGCGTTGAAAACCACTGCTATAGATAGATAGATAGATAGATAGAAGATTGATTCATTGATTGATTTTGATTACATTTTTAATAGCTCTTCTGATAATAATCATTGCTATAGTTTGTTCAGTAACACGGGATAAACAAGTGAAATTGGAAGTGATGACACAAAAAAAAAGTGAGCAGACAAAATGGGAACTGGAACGCTACAAAATTGGAGCTGATAACATGGGTTATCTGATCTCTGATCTGATTGGATGAAATTTGCGTCACACCTGAAAAAAGCCTTTACTAAAGAGCGGGAGAGATGGGGAGAGCCCTGTTACTGAACACGGTACAGAGCACGTGCACGAGTAAAAGTGCATGTGCACGCTAGAACGTGCCAGCCAAGTACCCAAATGGTTACTTTGCATAACAGGTTTACAAGTGAGTGTGAAAATGTATCCTCAGATTCCTCACTCCTTGCATCTATAGGCTACACGGTCAGCAACACAGCATGTTGCTTCACTAGCCGGTGCTACCAGTATCCTATCTGCACACAGCAATGCCTCAGCCTCTGTCGAAGAAGAGAAAGATACTCGTTCAAAGCAAACTTTTAGTTTCGGCTCCTATAATTCATGGCATTCCTTGAATTTGTATTAGTGTATTAGTTTAAAAAAGACTACAACTAAGCTAAAAAACATTTCCTGTACAAACATGTTAACTACTTTAAGGTAAAATAAAATGTGCGCCGTCATTAAAATACCGTTCGGCCCGGGAAAAAAATCACCAATACACTGCTGTACTTGAGTACATATACGTAGATACTTTACACCACTGCTAGCACGTTCAAATGAGGCTTTATACTCAACTTATCGCTTCATTGCATTTTCTAACGTGCGCTGAGTACGTTTGTATAACTTGTTGCCAACATGATTTGTCAGATTGTTGTTATTCTTATTTCTTATTTCATGGACATTTTATTTGTATTGATGTTGATCTTTAAATCTCACGCTACGTGACTGTGTGAATGTTTCCGTTATTAAAACCATCCATTGTGAATGGTTATTATCAGAATAAAACCACGCCGGCTCTGTTGTCTTATTGTATTAACATATAAAAAACTGTACCCAATCAGGAGCGAGAACTCATACGGGATAAACAAGTGAAATTGGAAGTGATGAGACAAAACATAAAAATATGAGCAGACAAAATGGGAACTGGAACAGTAGAAAATCGGAGCTGATAACATGGATTATCTGATCTCTGATCTGATCAGATGAAATTTGTGTCCCACCTGAAAAAAGCCTTTACTAAAGAGTGGGAGAGATGGGGAGAGCCCTGTTACTGAACAAACACTCTCTATAGC
Source organism: Gymnoscopelus microlampas (assembly GCF_963454915.1). NCBI lineage: Eukaryota > Metazoa > Chordata > Actinopteri > Myctophiformes > Myctophidae > Gymnoscopelus > Gymnoscopelus microlampas. Next base: position 8,745,959 of record NC_139962.1, read on the forward strand.
AATGATTACTATCAGAATATAGAGCTATTTAACACTGTTACTGACCAAACACTCTATAGCAATGATTACCATCACACTATAGAGTTTTGAATATTTAACAAAACGTTTTGTTTTCAACACAAAGACATCACTTACAGGCTAGCACCCAGTGGTGGAAAAGGTACTCTATTTTTTTTTTTTACTTAAGTAAAAGTATCAATTCTGCCATGTAGAAATACTCTGTTACAAGTAAAAGTCAGAAATTCAGAATTTACTTGCGTAAAAGTACACAAGTATTAGTATCAAAATGTACTTGCAGTACCAAAGTAGAAAGTACTGATTATGCAGAATGTCCCATTTCACAAGTTTTCAAATATGTATAAAAATATACAAATCTTTTGAAAATAGCAGATCTACAAGCTCACAATGCGTTGCATCGCAGCTTGTACATCGTCTATTTTCAAATGGCCGGAATGTATAGGGCTGAAGTGGTTAATGTATGTTTTGTAATAATAATCAAAATCTACAAAGTAACTAGTAGCTAAAGTGTTCAAATAATTTTAGTGGAGTAAAAATATAATATTTGCCTATGTATTGGAGTAGAAGTAAAAGTACAGCAAATTGGAAATACTCTAGTAAAGTAAAAATACCTCAAATTTGTACTTAAGTACAGTACTTGTCTTGAGCAGGGGTTTCATGGGGGCCACACGGGTAGGATGGCGTGTGGCCGGTACATTTTTCACGGCCAATGTACTGTATGGCACGGTACAGAGCATGTGCACGAGTAAAAGTGCATGTGCACGCTAGAACGCGCCAGGCAGCCAAGTACCCAAATGGTTACTTTGCATAACAGGTTTACAAGTGAGTGTGAAAATGTATCCTCAGATTCCTCACTCCTTGCATCTATAGGCTACACGGTCAGCAACACAGCATGTTGCTTCACTAGCCGGTGCTGCCAGTATCCTATCTGCAGCACACAGCAATGCCTCAGCTTCTGTCGAAGAAAAGAAAGATACTCGTTCAAAGCAAACTTTTAGTTTCGGCTCCTATAATTCATGGCATTCCTTGAATTTGTATTAGTGTATTAGTTTAAAAAAGACTACAACTAAGCTAAAAAACATTTCCTGTACAAACATGTTAACTACTTTAAGGTAAAATAAAATGTGCGCCGTCATTAAAATACCGTTCGGCCCGGGAAAAAAATCACCAATACACCGCTGTACTTGAGTACATATACGTAGATACTTTACACCACTGCTAGCACGTTCAAATGAGACTTTATACTCAACTTATCGCTTCATTGCATTTTCTAACGTGCGCTGAGTACGTTTTTACAACTTGTTGCCAACATGATTTGTCAGATTGTTGTTATTCTTATTTCTTATTTCATGGACATTTTATTTGTATTGATGTTGATCTTTAAATCTCACGCTACGTGACTGTGTGAATGTTTCCGTTATTAAAACCATCCATTCACACTCAATATGGATTATGTGTTGTGAATGGTTATTATCAGAATAAAACCCCGCCGGCTCTGTTGTCTTTTTAGAATATAAACCCGGGAGGGAATTACTGACACATTACTTTAATTACAGCTGTCCTGATTGATTTTCTATGTACAATAAACACATAGATGAGGCTATTAGTGGTGGAAGAAGTACTCAGATTTTATTTTACTCTGAGGCTTGTATACTGTAATGGAAGTTTAGAAGTATCAACAAAACGGAAATACTCAAGCAAAGTAAATGTCGTTCTTAGCACTTGAGTAAATCTGTGGGGTAGAAACCTCAAAACTGTTACTGATTGAATCAGTGGGTAAGAAGACAAAACAAAGAGTCTATTTCCTTCGCCGTCTGAGATCTTTTGGTGCTAGTAGACAGATTCTTCTTTTGTTTTTCACTTCTGTTATTATGAGTGTCCTGCAGTACTGTAGTACCACCTGGTATGGATGTCTGTCTGTAGCTTTAAAGTCACAACTGCTGCAACAAGTGAACATTTGTTCAAAGATTGTTGGACAACCACTTCAGAGGCTCTATACATCTACGTATGATAACAGTATGGTAAGGTTGGCGAGGAATATCACTTCAAACACTAGCCATGCTTTGTATGGAGAATATAGGTTGCTGCCTTCAGGAAGGAGATACAGTGTTCCTACATACAATAAGGTCAAACTGAAGAGGTCCTTTGTCCATCAGACGACATTGAGGCTTAATCAGGAGTTATAAGCCAGGGGTATAGGCTGAGTAGTGGACATTGCTCTTGTCTTTGAATGTCTTTATGTATGTATTTGTATTTTGTTGTTCTTGTGTCATGTCAAATGTGTGTACTGTTATATGTTGCATACATGGCTGTTTTTGGGTCGAAAGACAAATTTCAGTGCAAACTGACAATAAAGTATTATCGTATCGTATTTTAAGGACAAAATAGCAAAAGTAGCAGATCTACAAGCTCAAAATTCTAAGCTTCTTCACGCCACGTTTTGTAAGTAAGACATTCATTTAAAATATAGAGATAAGAGTTTTCTGCCCGACAGAAACAAAACTACTTTCCACTAGTGGAGACTGTATTGTGGGTCAATAGTGGTGGAAAAAGTACTAACATTCTTTTTTTAAAGTATCTATACTGCAATGTAGATAATGTAGATAATGTAGTTACAATGTAGATAATGTAGTTATACAAGTAAAAGTCCGGAATTCTAAATTTACTTGAGTAAAAGTACAAAAGTATTGGCATCAAAATGTACTTAAAGTGCCAAAAGTAAAAGTACTCATTATGCAGTACGTCCCATTTCAAGTTTTCAAATGTATACAAATATTTTGAAAATAGCAGATCTACAAGCTCACAATGTGTCGCATCGTGACACGTTGTGAGCTTGTAGATTGGCTATTTTCAAATTGCCGAAATGTAGATAGGGCTGAAGTGGGTAAAATATGTCATGAATAATCCAAATCTACATAGTAACTCGTAACTAAAGTGTTCAAATAATTGTAGTGGTGTAAAATTATTATTTGCCTTTTTAGATAGTGGAGTAGACGTACAAGTACTGAAAATTGAATACTATACTCCAGTAAAGTAAAAAAATACCTAAACATTTTACTTAAGTACAGTACTTGAGTAAATGTACTTAGTTACTTTTACACCATTGATTGTGTGTCTATGAGCATCAGTCACAGGCTGTAGCTCCTCTAGAAACTTGTTCTCCAAAGCCTCCATGTCATTGAGAAACATAATCTAATATCCTGGATCAATGTTGGTGTTTAATCCATTTAGACCGGGAACGCATCTGTGTCATTTTTAAGATGTCTTTGGCTATTCAAAAATAGCAGATCTACAAGCTCATGAGCTTGTATATCTGCTATTTTTTGAAAAATCTTGGAAAATCTTGGGCAAATCTTCGAATATGTACGTTTTAAAGCAAACATTTTTAACTCCGATCTGTGCTTCTGGGGGGTCCCTGGAACAACACATTTTGAGTTGGTGGTCAGCGGCCAAATACGTATCATTTTGGGGGTCCTTGGGATGAAAATAGTTTGAGAACCACTGATATTACAGCAACATACGTTTTTTTCAACTGTAGAATCTCCTAGAAGCAAAGATTTGAGTTGCATATCTTTGCCTTAAAAACATATATTCAAAGATTTGCACAAAATGTTCACGATGTTTCAAAAACGGCAGATCTACAAGCTTGTGACGAGCTTGTACTGTAGATCTGCTATTGTTTTAATAGCCCAAAGAAATCTAAAAAACGACCCAGACAGATGCGTTCCCGGTCTCAATGGGTTAAAGAAACATTGATGCGTTCAACCGAATCACACTATAAACCAAAACAAAAACAAACCGGCTCGACATAAAATTAATACACGATGCTGTCAAAAATTGCAAAAAAGGCAGAACACAGCAAAAGATAATATTGACTAAAAAGAATAATGGTAAGGCACTGAAAGACTGAAATCCTGAGTATGAAGTAAACCGATCATGTAAGAATGGACCCTTTTGGTTCACTAAATAGTGGGTTGTGAAATGTTTTATTGTTTTATCATTGAGCTAATAGAGCCTGCCTGCTTGCTCAGGGGATAAATGTAATCTTGACCATCGGGTCAAAATTGGTGTCAGATCCTGTGTCGAGGTGAGACATGACCTTTGACACGATCTAAATGTCTCAATAGAAGAGCAGGGAGACTAAATACAACCACCCCCAATTATATAAGTTATATTGTATCAACATACTCTACCATACAGATTGTATATCTCTGCTGTCCGGCAGGAACCAGCTAACTTCAAAATGTTCATTTTTCAAGAAATGAAAAAAACGAAAATAAAAAAAACAAAAGTGGAGTTAGGAGGTTTTGTTCATCATTGATAAGAACAGCTGAATGGACCTCCAACTCACAATGAGGTTGGAGGGCAAAAGGGGGTGGAGCCTGGAGTCAGCAAAACCAGCTACCTCCACCTCCCATCCAATGGAGTTAGCCGGTTTTGTCAGAAGCACTTTTTAATACTTTGGTTCAATATTTTTTTAATCAACACAGACGTAAAGGGTGTTCAATAGCACTGATTTATGGAAAAAAATGCAAAAGCGGAAAAATGGAGTCAGCTGGTTCCTGCCAGACAGCAACGATAAGTTATATTGTATTAAAGGGATAGTTCACCCCAAAAAGTGCATTTTTTTCTATTTTTTTTTTTTTTTTTTTGTCGCATTCCTTAGCCAATCATTTGATGACCTGCGGACTGGTAGTCAACGGTTCCGGTAGGAGACACAAAGGAGACTCTTTGCGTCTCCTATTGGAGCCGCTGCCTGTCATCACATTATTGGCTTAGGAATGCGCCAAAAACTGTAAAAGAAAAAAGAAAATAATAATATATATATATATATATATATATATATATATATATATATATATATATATATATATATATATATATATATATATATATATATATATATATATCCATGAATTCCTGGGGTGACTAATCGATAGAATAAAGTCATTTTGGGGGTGAAATATGCCTTTACTCCATAGTCCATACACATTGAACTAATTTACATTTTATTCTATGGACATACAAGGTTTCCTCCTGACAGACGATTATAATAGACCCTGATGCCAGCAATTTGCACTTTGGTCTGACTGAGTTAACACCCAGTTTACTCTATCAATAATAATGTACAATCTATCAGCGGTAAATATATTCATGGAGATACATCTGTCACCTACAGTATGAATGGATACGACTATAAACACTGGATATGAGACTGGATATATTATCCCATTAAGACCAGGAACGCATCTGTGTCATTTATTTACAGTTCTTTGAACGATTTTTTTTTAAAGTCGTGACAATTTGTGCAAATCTTTTTCTTTTTTTTTTACAACTTTATTTATAGTATTTTCAGTTATTAGGACATACAACCCCACATATACCCCACCCTCCCCGGTTCCCTCACAGAAGATAAAATTACAACAATAAAACAACATTTATAAATGGGGGAAAATGAATAAAATACAAGAGCAGTAAATAATTGAAGTTGGAATTGAAAATAAAATAGACAAAAATTCAATTGAATTAAAAAGCAATTATTTTTAACTCAAATTTTTCCTTCTGTTTTTTTTAAATTTTTACTTATGTTGCTGTAATCAGTGGTTCTCAAACTTTGTCATGGACCCCCAAGATGATATGTATTTGGCCGTGGACCCCGCATCTCAAAATATTGTGTTCCAGAGACCCCCCCAGAAGCAAAGATTTGAGTTAAAAATGTTTGCTTTCAAAAATATATGTATTCAAAGATTTGCACAAATTTTCACAATTAAAAAAAATAGCAGATCTACAAGCTCATAGCGCGGCACTCGGTGCCGCGCTATGAGCTTGTAGATCTGCTATTTTTGAATAGCCAAAGAAATCTAAAAATGACACACATAGGCGTTCCCGGTCTTAATGGGTTATGTACGGTTTCAACCTGGCCTATACAACGGTGGATAATATCTTCCCAGTCCCTGTCTACAGAGAATATAATGAGTGAACATACAATCTATCAACAAACATCATGCAGATGTGATGGAATACAAAACAATATCTTTGGCCTGGTGATGAAGGCCCTCCGGCTTTGTGAATATGTTAGATTGGCAATTTTCGCTATTCGTGCGAACACAACGGAGTGTGTTAGGATGGGATGGGTTCGGGGTTGCTTTTCCAGTGTGCTATTTGCAGAGCCAATAAGCGATGTTATGGATGGATGAGTTGCATTTTTGCAATGTCTGTCTGTCTGTCTGTCTGTCTGTCTGTCTGTCTGTCTCTCTCTCTCTTTCTCTCTTTTTTAACTGATTGATTGAATACGTTATTAGTCAAACATTTTACCCATTCCATCCGGGAACGCATCTGTGTCACTTTAGATTTATTTGGCTATTCAAAAATAGCAGATCTACAAGCTCATAAAAGAATCATGAAAATGTGTGCAAATCTTTGAATGTATATATTTTTTAAGCGAACATTTGTAACCCAAATCTTTGCTTCTGGTGGGTGGTCCCTGGAACAAAACATTTGACAAATATTCGCATTAAATATATATATATATATATATATATATATATTCAAAGATTTGCACACATTTTCAAGATTTTTCAAGCTTGTATATCTGCTATTTTTGAATAGCCCAAAGAAATCTAAAATGACAGAGATAAGTTCCAGGATTGAATGGGTTAATGCATGTTGTCAAGAAAGACACATAGCTATATTTACAGAGGAAGAAAATAGGAAAATGGAAGAACGGCTTGCAGGGTATGACCCCTCATAACAAGGGGATTTACTGTCTATCTCCGCTTGTAATTTTCTGACATATCCTGTTTTCAGGCCAGTTTCGAAAGAGGCCAGTGTTTCATATCCTATAATGGAGGATGTCAGGGCATTACAATGTTTGGTGGCACAGTAGTAAAATGAATTCTCTCTGTCTCTCTGTCTCGCTCTCTCTTCTCTTCTCTACCTCTGTCTGCCTCACCCTTCGTCTCTCTGTCTCGCTCTCTCTTCTCTTCTCTACCTCTGTCTGCCTCACCCTTCGTCTCTCTGTCTCGCTCTCTCTTCTCTTCTCTACCTCTGTCTGCCTCACCCTTCGTCTCTCTGTCTCTCTCTTCTCTCCGTCTGTCTGTCTGTCTGTCTGTCTGTCTGTCTGTCTGTCTGTTCTCTCCGTCTGTTCTCTCAGTCTGTTCTCTCCGTCTGTCTGTCTGTCTGTCTGTCTGTCTGTCTGTCTCTTCTGTCTGTCTGTCTGTCTGTCTGTCTGTCTCTCTCTTCTCTCTGTCTGTCTCTCTGTCTGTCTCTTCTCTCCATCTGTGTGTGTGTGTGTGTGTCTGTCTGTCTGTCTGTCTGTCTGTCTGTCTGTCTGTCTGTCTGTCTGTCTGTCTGTCTGTCTGTCTGTCTGTCTGTCTCTCTCTCTGTCTCTCTCTCTGTGTGTCTCTCTCTCTCTCTCTCTCTCTCTCTCTCTCTCTCTCTCTCTCTCTCTCTCTCTCTCTCTCTCTCTCTCTCTCTCTCTCATATATATTACTGCAATACATTATGGTGGTTTGCTGCAGTCAAGATACATTTTCATTTTTGTGTGTGGATGACCAAAAACATCCTCCAGGGTAGTACAATTTCAGGCTTACTCGCCTGACTAACAAGTGAATTTTATTTATACACTGATTATATTTATATGCACATAGATTTTTGAAGGGTAGCTCCAGTGTGGAATAGATTTTCTAAATTTTTAAATTGCTCACCAATTTAGGGCCAAAATAGTCTTGCTTTGACATGATGAAGCCGGGTTCAGTGATGGAAGAAGTACTCACATCAATACTGCAATATAGATATACTCTATTACAAGTAGTCCCGTATTCAAAATGCACTCGAATAAAATGTATAAAGAATCTACTGAGGCTCACAATGCGTCGCATTGTAGATCTGCTATTTTCAAATGGCTGAAATATAGGGTGTTCACTCTCCATTCCGACATCTCACCACTCCGACTAGTGGCTTCCGCGTGCGGTTAGGGTTAGGGTTAGGTATAGGGTTCGTCAACGTCGGAAAGGAGAAATGCACCCGAAATATAGTGGTATAATATAGGTTAGTGTGTTTTATCTGAAAACTTTAGTTACTTCGTGGACTTTTGATTATTGTGACAATTTTAGTGGAGCAAAAGTACAATATTTTCCTCTGAGATGTAGGTCTAGTAAGGTAGAAGCAAAAGTATTAAAACGGTATTAAATAGGCCTACTGAAGAAAGTAAAAATACCTCAAAATTGTACTCAGTACAGTACTTGAGTACATGTACTTAGTTACTTTACACCACTGCCAGAGTTAAAATAAACCTGTCGATAAAAAAAGAGCATTTAGCTCTTATGTCACGTAGCTGGAACAAACTTCCAGCAGATCTGAGATTTGCACCATCCCAGTCTATTTTTATATCCATGATAAATCTTTAATGTTCTCCACTGCCTTTTTACTGGGAAACATCTTCAGCGTACAAATTCCAGCCTTACACCCGTTGTTTAAGACCGGGAACGCATGTGTGTAACCACTTAAATCATTATTTTATCATTTGGCTATGAACAAATAACAGATATACAAGCTCATAGCGCGGCACTCGGTGCCGCACTATGAGCTTGTAGATCTGCCATCTTAGATTTTTTTTTAAATTTATATGTATTTTAAAGCAATTTTTTTACTCAAATCTGTGCTTCTGGGGGGTCCCTGGAAGAACATATTTTGAGATGGGGGTCCGCGGCCAAATACATATCATTTTAGGGGTCCTTGACATGAAAGATTTTGAGAACCACTGATATTATAGCAATATAATAACAAATCCCCCAGAAGCAAAGATTTGAGTTACAAATGTTCACTTTAAAAAATATATATTCAAAGATTTGCACACATTCTAAAAAACGTTGTCTATTAAAAAATAGCAGATCTACAAGCTCATAGTGCGGCACCAAGTGCTGCGCTATGAGCTTGTAGATCTGCTATTTTTTAATAGACAAAGTATAAGATAATGGCTAAAGTGGTTAAAATCTAAAATGACAGATGCTATCCTGGTCTACAGACAGACAGACAGACAGAGATGTGTGGATTCATATAGATCTAATTGTGGACAACCACCGATGTGACCCACTTCCCACTCGGCAGAACCCTCCCTTGGGTTCCCGGTCGGTACACACGCCAAGTTTGAAGTTTGATGGGTTGAATAGTTCTCAACATATGCGGGGGAAGACACGAGCACACAAGCCATGCGTGTGAGATTTCACACATTTATAGATACAGATATATGTTGCCTTTCCAATTGTAAAATATATTATTTAAAATAATTTGACATGATTGATACAGTTCTTTCAATAAGAATAGCTCTGTCAAATCCGATCTCAAAAGTATAATTTCTGAACTCGATCATGTGTTTAAACTCACACCTAAAATATGTTTTACTACTTTACTACTCGGCAGTGTTGATTTTGACAGCAAATTTGTATTTAGTTTTAGTCATAGTCTTTTGAATAAAATTCCATTTAGTTTTAGTCATATTTTAGTCATCTGAAATGATTACGTTTTTGTCTAGTTTTAGTCGACTAAATACAGTATCATAAGATTATAGTCGACTAAATCTACAGTTGATTTAGTCTTGATGGAGGCCTTGATGGCGTCGTAATGGCTGATTTTACACTTGGTTGCATGCTGAAAATAGCAGATCTACAAGCTCACAACGCGTCGCGCTGCGACGCGTTGTGAGTTTTAGATCGGCTATTTTCAGAGCGCAACACCTGAGTGCAACAAAACATAAAATAACTTGTCTTTTAGTTCTACTGGATTTCTTCTCCACTAGTCCCTCACTAACATTTTAGTCTAGGTTTTATTTGTTGATGAAATTGTCAATATAGTCTTAGTTGTAGTCATCACAGCTTAGTTTTTATTTCGTTTTCGTGAAACATTTTAGTAATTTTACTTTGGTACTGTAAGTATGTTTTGATGCCAACACTTTTGCACTTTTAAGTAAAACTTTGAAAACAGGACTTTTTTTTAAAACGTGTAACAGAATATTTGTATATTGTGGTATAGACACTTTTACTTAAGGTAGCTCTCCACCAAACGGACTACTGCAGCTCACTACTAGTGGCAGTCAAATGAAGTCGGGAGATCAGTCGGTTGGAAGGTGTGAAAAAAAGTTGCTGAATGCACCTGAGAGCCGACACCGACAGACGGCTACTATGGTGCTAAAAATAGCATATGGCTTGAAGGCTTTTTCAACAACAAGCCCGCTGCTATCTCCAGCGGTCGATCAAAAGCTTTCGACTCTTCCCTATAACTTGCGACGCGACGTGACAGTGTACCCGCCGCCCATTCAACAGCAGATTTTCAGCACTCAACGCTGCCGGTGTCGGTGGAGAGCTACCTTTACGCCACTGGTTCTCAAAGTGGGGTCCGGGGATCCCCAGGGGTCCTTGGGCGGTGGTTCCAGGGGGCCCCCAGTGAAAGTAGTTAATACAGCGTCACAATCATTTTAAACACTTCATCCATATATATGTTGGCTATTAAAAAATAGCAGATCTACAAGCTCACAGCGCGCCACTTCGTGTCGCGCTGTGAGCTCGCACATCTGCTATTTTTGAATTTCTTTGAAAAATCGCGAACATGTTTGGAAGATTTTTGAATGATCTTGCATTTTTTTTAACACAAATGTTCTCTTCTGGGGTCCCTGGCACAAAACATTTTCAGATGGGGGTCCGTGGCCAAAAACGTATGATTCTGGGGGTCCTTGATACGAAAACGTTTCTGAACCACTGCTTTACACCACTGGGTAATAAGTCTCCTAGCAGAGATAACAATCTCTGCGTTTTTGAACTGGCCATTTAATCAATACTGTGGCTCATATAACGTCATACATCAGTGTAGGGTGAGCATGGTGATTACAACTCTGTGTGTGTCACATGCACAGTAACACCATACTTAGATATATACTGTCCATACGGTACAGGGATAAATGGTAGCTTTTGCTGACACAGTGCTTACAGATGCACATGCTGGGCTATGTGTGGACACACTTAATGGAAGAAAAGGAGAAAAAAAAACACCCAACAACTAATAATTACAATTTGCAGAGAGCGGTGCATCTCTCCACAGAGCTGTTATTGTTCAGTCAGTTGCCGTAGTAACATCCTTGCTGGTTCAATATGTACAGTGCATGTGCAAGCCAATGAATAGAAGTCCCAGCAAAAAGGCACAGCATCTGTACACTAACAACTACACTAACACTACACTAACACTACACTCCACACAACAAGCCCTGGATCAATGGGGAACATGAAAGCCCTGCTGAACAGGAAAGGATTTCATGGCAGGAGACATGGAGAGAGAGGGAGAGAGCGAGAGAGAGAGCCAAGGCTGTGGGGGGGGGGGGGGGGGGCAAGTACAGTAACTTTGGGGGCCGGATCTACCATGCACTATACCGCATGGCACCTCCACCCTCTTGGTATAGCCTCGTTCCCAGCCTTTTACTCATCTACGGAGAGAGAAGCCTGGTCACGACCTAATGCAGAGAGTGTCTATAGGGGGCGGGACTTTCGTCGTACGTATTTTCCCCCCGGAAACCATCTTTTCCGACCAATCACAGCACTCGTTTCATTCGTGGAGAATGTAAACAGATTTGTAAAAGCGTCAACGTCATTTCCTTGGGGCGGTACCTCCGGCCCAAATTCCGGTACTTCCGTTTAGACACTCAACCGGCTAGGTCTTTCCCAGCGTGTCCTCTTGGTACGGGCGGCCAATGTATCCGATCCCAAAAACATGTCTAAAGATTTGAACATTTCCCAAATATTCAAAAGTAGCCGATCTCCAATCGCAAAATGTATCGCCTCGTGAGCTTTTAGATCAGCTATTTTTGGTAGTGTATATATACGACTTACATTATGGTTAATGCAAAAAAGTGTTTCACTGACTGTTTCAAGTATAAAATAAAATAATGCCAATAACGATATATTTCTGATGCATTGGTCATGGTAGGAGGACACGCTCTCCAAGCTCAAAATATATCGCCTTGTGAAGTTGTAGATCAGCTATTATATACGACTTACATTATGGTTAATGCAAAAAAAGGCAACTGTTTCACTGACTGTTTCAAGAAAAATCATAAAATAAAACAATGCTTTCAAAAACTATACAGCGTGAGATCTGTATATACAGTATCTCTTATTGGTGCATTGGTTGTGGTAGGAGGACACCTCTGGTGGATGCTATTACATTTTGCACTGACTGCTAAAACTACGGTACAGGTGTCAAGCAGCCTCTAAGCATAAGTAAATCCATGCATATCGAGATTAAGCCCGTCCTAATCCCCCGTCAGTTACACCGCTCAGTGGTGCACTCCACTGGGGAGCACTGATTTGGTGTGGTCACATCCGTGCTCATAACACCCACCCAATAAATCACATCATGAATCTAAATGAAGAGACACCAGCTCAGCAGATCTGCTCCGAGAAGAAACCTAAATATCCACAGGCTGAGTAAATATGTGGCCGCAGTTAAAATGTGCCTGGGAAAAGGGCACATTTTTGGTCTGAAAAGATTTAATACAGACTTATGTTTGCCGCCACAGCATATTTCATACATTCCAGGCTCTTTTTTTGTGTATTTTTTGGTGTACTGTATCACAGTGCTCCTACTTGGAAACCGTGTCAAATAAAAATTAAAACGTTGCTTTTCAGGAAATGGAACGAAAAGTTTCAAAATAGTGAAAATAGCCGATCTGTTGCGAGCTTGTAGATCTGCTATTTTCACATGCTTTATTTGCTTGACATGTCTCTTTGTACATTAAAACGCTGAAATAATTATGGAGATACAAGGTCTCTGCCTGACAGTGACGATATGGCGCTTTAATCCGGTGCCTGTTTACATGGACAGACTGGAGGCTAGGCTACAGGCCAACAACGGCTCTAGAGAGAGGTGTGTGTGTGTGTGTGTGTGTGTGTGTGTGTGTGTGTGTGTGTGTGTGTGTGTGTGTGTGTGTGTGTGTGTGTGTGTGTGTGTGTGTGTGTTGGAGGGGGGGGGGGCGCACTCCTGTTGAGGAGACCCTGGAACGTGCAAACAGTCTGAACCTGTTTTAACCACAGGCTTGACCACCCAACCGATCGTGAAGATCTGCAGGGTCTCCACTCATCAGTACCATCCCCAGACCCACCCCCCCACCCCCCATCTCCCCCCAGAAGGGCAGCAGCTTGTCTCCCCTCCACCCCTCCTTCCCGCCGGATCACAGCCCAAGCATGTCTTCTTCTCCAACCTGGAGTCAGCCCAACACCCCCGTGCACCCAGCAACAGGAAGCAGCTTTGCAAGATCAGCGTGAACAGAACAAGGCCAAATAGGACCAGACAACACCAGACCACAGGGTGCTCAAGGTGGGCAGCTAGTGGCACCTTTTCAACCTCCTCCCTGCATGTGGCTGGATGGATGGATGGAGGAGGTGGTGGTGCCCCCATCAGCTCTGGAAGAACCTGCTGCTCCGTCCCAGACTCTGCCCAGGACCGGCACGCTCAATGAATACAGGCCAGGGCCTTTCTGTGTGGAGTTTGCATGTTCTCCCCGTGTCCCCTAGGGTAGTTGATACCCTCACAAAAAACATGCAGTAATCCTGCATGGTCTCCATACTGCCTCCCCCTGGTCAGCCGGGTCGCCTGATGGAGGGGAAAGGAACTGATTGGAATAACGTGTTCCTTTCACGTGCTATACGTCCTACCGGGGAAACTCCCCCCTGTCAGGTGATAAGAAGCGGCCTCCTCACTCCTCATGCATTGAAGGAGGCATGAGCTCAGTTCGGGGCTCTCCCCAGGCTGGCAGAGGGAGAGTAGCGCTCAGGATTACAAGCTTAGGCAATTGGCACTGCATGGTTACAAAAATTGTGGGATAAGAATGACAACAAAAATGATATTACAGGCCAGTTGTTCTGACGTCACATGTCATGAAGATCTCCCACTTTTCATACCCCGCAAATATTGGTGTGGATGATACCTTCACCTATACCTGCTCCACAAAGCCTACACATAAGCACCCCACTGGAGAGTATTGAGAGTCATGTTCTTCAACTTCTCCAGTGCCTTCAAAACTATATCCAGCCATGCAGGCTATAGCTGAGAGAAACTCTCAATGATGCAGGCGGACCATGACCTGGTTGGCCCGGATTATGATCTACCTGCACCGGCAAAACCTCATTATGTCACAGACTGCAGGGCTGCAACACGGTCAGCAACACCGGTGCTCTTCCCCCTTCATGTTCACCCTCTCTGCACCTCTGACTTCTACTGCAATTCAAGTATGTGTGTGCCACTTAACAGAAGTTCTCCCATGACTCCTCCATTCATTGTCAGCTGCATCACCAGTGGCGTCCCCAAGAATTACATTTAGGGCAGGCGAGATTTGTTTTTGCCCCCCCCCTCTATTACCCCCAAAAAAGACATTTCAACTCAATCGAAAATCGGCAAAAGTGGCCGTTTTCAAGATGTTTTGGCCATTATCTCTGGAACGGAAGGTCCAATCTGTTCAGTTCAAAGCTTGTTGGATGCGTTGGATTTTTGGGTTATTTGAGTTTTCTAGGGGAGGCGAGATCCTAGTTGAGCAGGCGACTGCCTGTCCTGCCTCTACTGTGGAGGTGGAGGTGGTTTTTGGTTCTGAACCTCTTCAGGCCGCGACCCCCCCCCCCAATAATCATATTTGAACTGGGGACCCCCACACCATGACAAGCACTTGGAATTGTAGGAGTTGAATTATCACATTTCGGCATTTAGTTTGAATAGATACTGTAAATGAATTAAATAGATACATATTGTGAAAATAGCAGATCTACAAGCGTTGTGAGCTTGTAGATCGTCTATTTTCACAACACAGTCTTTGCCTCTTTCTCATGTTGTATCCCACCTGCCCCCCCCCCAAAAAAAAGAAAGAAATCATGTGGGGACCCCCCTGGGGTTCCCGACCCAAAGGTTGAGAACCACAGGTGTACACCTACCTACAAGCTCGCCGACTCTGAGGCCCTCTACATCCTTCAGTGTGTGCATCAGGCTGTTGCATTATGTTCTACTAGTCTGTAGTAGCCAGAGAGCTACTTTTTGCTGTGATTTTTTTTGAGTGGGTTTAGATAAACACAATATATGCCCAAAAAACTCAACAATCTGAAGGTGGTTGTAGAAGGGAGGAGGATGAGGAGGAGGGAGGAAGCTAGACGTTATCCTGGATTATCCTCCCATCCCCATGAGCTATAGTGAAGATAAGGACAGACTCATCCCTCCTTAACACACCGCAAAGCGCCTTGGCCACTCCTTTGTGCCTGAAGCCATCGGCCTCCACGACCGCGAGCTTGACCTCCATATGATACGTTATTAAGATTCAGACTTGTCTGTTAGTGACTACTGTATTTCCACCGGCTTCGGATGCTGTCAATGCACTGAACGGGACATTATCACGTTTAATCAGACCATTGATTGGTCTAAGTGAGATACTGACTTACCGACGGGGCTCAGTTGGTGTTTTGTCGTTATTCTGTGGCCGCATATACACAGTTATAACTAGTTTCAGGCCTGGGCCGCAGCGTGGCGGTCCAGGCACCCTAGGCTGCAATGCCAGCCTGACAGCGTGTCGCGGGTTCGACTCCGACCTTTGCTGCGTGTCACCCCCCCCCCATCTCTCTCCCCATTTCCTGTCAGTCTACTGTCATCTATCAATAAAGGCAAAAAAAAGCCCCAAAAATATCTAAAAAAAAAAAAAAAAAAACAGTTTTATGGCTGCCTTATGCCTTACGTGAAGCATAAGGCCATTTCAATTCATTCCCTATGGAAGTCACATGGTTTGATAAGGCTGACTTGCCTTAGGGGAGGGCGGGGTAAAGCCAGAGAGCCGTGAGGCACGCAAAAAATAGCAAACCATGTGACTTCCATAGGGAATGAATTGAAACGGCCTTATGCCTCACGTAAGGCATAAAGCAGCCATAAAGCACTTGTTTTAACTGTGGATTGATAAAAAGTTGGGGCAAACGCTCACCCCAAAACATGATTTACGATTCTGTGCCTGTCGGTACATAACTCGGACGGCTATGCTCAAGCGAACGTCGCAACGTTCGGCACGGCGACTCGCTCGCTTTAGCTCGCTCGGTGGTGCCTCAAGTTCGCTTGAGACGGCTCACCTCTGTCGCGGTCCAAAAATAATATGCATTATACAAAACACCTACTGAGCCCTGTGGGTAGGTCAGTATCTCACCTACTTAGACCAATCAATAGTCTGATTAAACGTGATAATGTCCCATTCAGTGCATTGACAGCATCCGAAATGGGTGCTGTCAATGACCCTATATCACATTGGTTCTCAAAGTGGGGTCCGGGGACCCCCAGGGGTACTTGGGGGGGTTCCAGGGGGTCCCCAGCAAAATGTGTTCATATATCGTCACAATAGTTTTAACCTTTTATACTTTGGCTATTCAAAAATAGCAGATATACAAGCTCATAGCGCGGCACCGAGTGCCGCGCTATGAGCTTGTAGATCTGCTATTTTTTTTTAATCGAGAACATTTGTGCAAACCTTGGGATATATATATTTTTTTAAGACAACATTTTTAACTCAAATATTTGCCTCTGGGGGTCCCTGGAACAAAATATTTGAGATGGGGGTCCGCGGCCAAATTCATATCGTTTTGGGGTCCTTGACATGAAAAAGTTTGAGAATCACTGCTATAACCCTTTTGACTACTGACTCCTGCATGGACCGTGGTGCATCACTTGCACATGGACTACTAGGGTCATGTTCAAACTTTGACTGCACTTATTGTCACTCAGACCGTTGGAGATTGTAAGCATTCATTCATACAGATTCTCCCTGTTGAAGGGCTGTTGACAGACCTCATATAAAAAACCACATCCATCCATTCTTATATTCATTGTTCATAGGCTGTGCATATATTTGATTCATACGTGCATTTTGTTCACCGGGCGCTACATTATGTATAGCGATAGATGTACTGGCATTATTCATTCACATATTCATTGTACCTTTATAAATATTGATAAGACTGTTAATGCTCATTCAGGGCAGATATATAGGGCCAGCTCAGTATTCTTATCTACCTTGGTTTGGTTCTCTTCTACCTGTATTCTGTACCGTATACACCTCTCATGTGTTTCATTGCCTTTGCTGCAAACCACATCTGAATTTCACTCCGGGGATCGATAAAGGTTGATCTGATCTTATCTCGTCTTTAAAGTCATACAACATGCATTGATCATTGTTATTACATGAGGGAATTATGACCCATTTATAAGAAAAATCATGTTCAGAGGCATGTGCTCTGCTAAACCCCACACCTACTGTAGTGTAAACCCATGATAACGGCACATAATTTCCTATAACAGCAGTCAGTCAGGTTTGTCATAGCCTGCTATCATTCAGACCCAATTCAAACATTAATCTGTGTCGTGGAGAAAAAAAAAAACCTTCGACACGCAAGAGCGAAGACTCTCTTCACCTGGAGAGCATCGGAGCGGTTTTGCAGTGGCTGCACCGAGCCCCAAATCCCCCCGTGATAATTTAACCCATTCAGACCGGGAAAGCATCTGTGTCATTTTTAAGATGTCTTCGGCTATTCAAAAAGATAGCAGATATACAAGCTCATAGCGCAGCACCGAGTGCCGCCCTATGAGCTTGTAGATTCTTCAACATTTGTGCAACTATTTGAATACATATATATATATATATCTTTTTTTTTAAAAGGGAACATTTGTAACTCAAATATTTGCTTCGTGGGGGTCCCTGAAACAACATGTTTTCAGAAGAGGGTCCACGGCCAAATACATATCATTTTGGGTGGTCCTTGACATGAAAAGGTTTGAGCACCACTGATATAGAAACATACGTTTTACAAAAAACTGTTAGGATTCAGAAGACATTTGTAGAATCCCCCAAAAGCGATTTAAGTTACAAATATTTGCTTTAAAACCGTTCCCGGTCTTAACGGGTTAACTCACAGAGTGTGCAAATGGAACCAAAATGGTTCATATTTTGGTTCCATTTGTTACACGACGGGAGTTATAGCTCTTTTTAACCCTGAACCCATTTGACCATTTGGTTTGATTATGTACAATCTTTCGAGTTAAATTATAACCCTGAGGGTTTTACAGTCAGTGTGGCTTAAAGAGGAGGCGAGGAGGAAAGCTTATCTCTCCGTTGCTGTCTGTCTGTCTGCCTGCCTGCCTGTCTGTCTGTCTGTCTGTCTGCCTGTCTGCCTGTCTGTATGCCTGCCTGTCTGTCTGTCTGTCTGTCTGTCTGTCTGTCTGTCTGTCTGCCAGCAGCGCAGATACCGAAACGAAGATTCAAATATTACGGAGAACAGAAGATGAAAGCCACCCGAGACATCCGTTGTTTGACCTATATACATAATGATACAAAGACCCCCCCCCCCCCCCCCCTCTCCCATATCTCAACCTATATGGCATGTGAAATATCTGCATGATATAATTCATTCCCAGTGGGAAGCCATGCAGAGTTTGAAAAAAGGTGCTCACATTTCCCTCTGCAATTAGGTGGGAGGAGAGGAGAGTCTATTGGTCTTTATGTAATAATGATAATAATACAACATTATTAAAGCTAGATGAGGAGCCAACAAATACCTTTCCAGAAAAGCACTCAGTCAGAAAATATGAAAGTGTGTGACGCTCCAATGCACAGCTTCAAACTGGACGAATTACAATGCACACACCTTTCAGCTGTGATATTATAAAAGACATCAATGTAATGCATTTGCATGGATGCATGCGCGCGCGCGCGCACACACACACACACACGCACGCGCACGCGCACACGCACACGCACACGCACACACGCGCACACACACTCACATGCGCGCGCAGCCGGGCACACACTCTCACATGTAAGCACACTCCGCACGCCCACGTATACACACACAGATTCACACGCACACACTTGCACGCATATGCACATTGGTGTGCTCGCACAGACAGACAGACAGACGCACACGCACACACGCACACACGCACACACACACAAACTCTCTCACACACACACACACTCTCACACACACACACACACACACACACACACACACACACACACACACCCAATACTTGGCAACGAGACATAAAAACATCCATAGTATACTGAAAGTCCCATAAATATTGCAATAGACACAGTATAGGGACACATGCACACTAACTGTCAGACAGCCCAGCCTGGCCTCTCCTTATAGCAGATGGAGAACAAAATGAAAGCTGCTATCTAGATGACAAAGCACAAATAAGCTGTGGGTCCCTCTCCTCTCCTCTGTGCCTCTATGACAGACCATTTCTACTCTGTACATTAATGTCTTCCTATCCCTCCCTGGCTGGCAATTCTCACACCAGCGTCCCCAACACTGCACCATAATAAATCTGATCTCCTGCGCCTCCTCGCCTCTCCTCCAGCGTCTCCTCTCCTCCTCATATAAAGCCCACCATAGAGACAGAGAGACATGAATACTCACCAGCACCGTCATGCAGAGAATTCTAATTCGGTCAGCTCCATGTTGCCAAGGTAATTCAGAATGCCTCAGAAAGCATGGAGGGAGACGACGCGGAGGAGAGCGGACGTTCACACCATCAGCGAGAGGAGGACGCGATCGTCACATGAGAGGAAAAAAAAACACCCGACAAAGAATAGAAAAGAGCGAGAGAAAGAAAGAAAGAATGGAAGAAAGACCCCCCGCCTGGTCTGGAGAGGCATTAGTGGAACGGACGCCTCTCTCTCTCTCTCTCTCTCTCTCTCTCTCTCACTCGCCGTGTCTCTCGGCGTCTCTCACTCCCCTAAACTCGGCGGCTCGCCGATACGCTGACATGTAAACACACACAGACACACGCAGACAGACGGCTGCTCGCTCCAGGAGCTTCAACACGCGCTCATCAGCCTCTCTCTCTCTCTCTGTCTGTCTGTCTCTCTCTCTCTCTCTCTCTCTCTCTCTCTCTCTCTCTCTCTCTCTCTCTCTCTCTCTCTCTCTCTCTCTCTCACCATGCATGCATGCTGCTGCACCTCCCTGAGAGGAGAGGAGAGAGAGGGCGGTGGAGGGAGGGAGGGAGAGAGAGAGAGAGAGGGGGCGGGCGGCCGATGAGCAGAGGTGGAAGGAGGAGCTGCGGTGCAATGTGGAAGAGAGGAGAGGAGAGGAGAGGAGAGGAGAGATAGATAAGAGGAGAGAAGAGAGGGACAGTGGAGAGAGAAGAGGGGAACAGAGAAGAGGAGAGGGAAGAGGGGAGAAAAGAGGAGCGGAAAGGGGGAGTAGAGAGAAGAGAAAAAGGAGAAGAGAGAGGGAGATAAGGAGAGACGAGGGGGACAGAGGATAGGGAAGAGGGGAGAAAAGAGGAGAGGAAAGGGGGAGATAAAGGGCATGAGAGGAGAGAGAGAGAGAGAGAAGGGAGGAGAGAAGAGGGGAACAGAGGATAGAGAAGAGGAGTATATGAGAAGAGAAGAGAAGAGAAGAGAAGAGAAGAGGGGAAGATGGGAGACGGGTGGAAGTAAGGACAGGATAGAGGAGAGAAGGGGGGAAGAGATGAAGAGCGGAGAGCAGAAAAAAGAGAGGAAGAGAGACGTGGGGAGATTAAATCACTTTGCCGTACGACGGTGTCACATGCCCCGAAAATAGCAGAGCTACAAGCTCACACAACACTCTGTACGTGACACGTGTGGCGCTATGTGACACCATCCATCGTACGACTGCATAAATTATAGGCTTAAGAAAAGGATAGGAGAGAAGGAGGAGAAATGTGAGGAATGTTCTCTCTGGACTGTGTGTGTGTGTGTGTGTTGTGACGGAGGCGGGAGAGCATCCTTGAGCCCCAATCCCCCCCCCCCCCCCCCCCCCACCAATCCCCCCCCGTTTTCCGGCTTGATTGAAAATAACTAAACGGATCCATGCGAGGGAGGGAGGTACAGGGAGCTCTGCAAATAGGAGAGGAGGGCAACCTGGAGCGATCTGTCACCATGACAGAGAGAGAAACACACAACAACCACGAGGAAAGAAAGAAAGAAAGAAAGAAAGCGGAGGCGTCGGTGTCCGTGTGGGAGACAAGTGGGGGGGGGGGGGGCTGTGGAGCGTTAATGGTTAAAACTACAGGACAGGGAACTAAAGGCAACGCTATTGGTAGTTTATCCCTTTCAACACGGGGAACGCATCGGTGTCATTTTTTGATCTTCCGTTGTTTTATACTTTGGGCAATTAAAAAAAATTGTAGATCTACAAGCTCATAGTGCGGCACCGAGTGCCGCGCTATGAGCTTGTAGATCTGCTATTTTTGAAAAATCGTGAACAGGTTTTGTGCAAATATTTGAATATATATATATATTTTTAAAGGGAATATTTTTTAACTCAAATATTTGCTTCATGGGGGTCCCTGGAACAAAATATTTTGAGATGGGGGTCCGTGGCCAAATACATATGATTCTGGGGGTCCTTGACATGAAAAAGCTCCACTGATATGACATGAAAAAGCTCCACTGATATAGCGACATACGTTTTTCACAAAACTGCTGTGTGGAAAAATCTGGAAACATTTAGCAAATCTTTGAATATATATATTTTTACAGCGAACGTTTGTAACTCAAATCTTTGCTTCTGGGGGGTCCCTGGAACAATACATTTTGACATGTGGGGTCCGGCGGCCAAATAGAAATAATTGTGGGTGGTCCATGACATGAAAAAGTTTGACCACCAGCACTGACATTATAGCAACATACGTTTTTTTCAGAAAACTGTTAAGATTTACAAGACATTTTTCCGATGCGTTCCCGGACTGAAGGGGTTATAGATGTGATGACAGGGCCAGAGATAGAGGCATAGAGATGTATTATCGCCCCCAGATTGATGGGAGGAACGGACAGAAAATGAGGATGGGAAATGAAGAGAGATAAAAGCTGTCTGTGTTTTTTATGTTGTCAAGACTGCTTTATTCTCCCCCTGCCAGTGACGGATGATTAATGGCAGTAAATGCACAGTCGTCAGACATGACCCACCCCAAGGTCGGGAGGGAGAGGGGGGGGGGGGGGGGGGGGGGGGGGCATGCCAGGGTAATGGCTCCCAACATAATGATGCCAGTGGGCATGTAACGTTGGCACATGCATGTATGCGTGGTTGCAGGACCTACAGTACTCTGTGTGTGTGTGTGTGTGTGTGTGTGTGTGTGTGTGTGTGTGTGTGTGTGTGTGTGTGTGTGCGCGCGCGCCTCAGTGGGCATGTAACGACAACGTTGGCACACATGCATGTATGTATGGTGGCAGAACCTACAGTAGTGTGTGTGTGAGCGCGCACGTGCGCCTGTGTAGGAGATTTAAGGGACATTTTTAATTTATTTTATTTTTCGATAATTTATTAATCCCTTAACACATTGACTGCCAGAGTTTTTTCAGAACAGTCTGTAGCCTCTGCCAGGGTTTTGCCATGATTTTGGTACCTGCGCGCGTAGCCACAGATTTTTTTCCTCCAGTATGATTGCTCCCCAGATGGTTTCTAATCACAGATGAGATTCAGGTGTGGTTTCACAAATGTCAACGAGGTCATTTTGACCTCGTTAACATGTGTTGTTTGATGTTTGAATATAGCTCAGAACCAGTAGTTTTAAACCAAAAAACAATGTAAATTGTTTGTCCGTTTGAATTTTAACATTGAAGTGAATGGAGCAGCAAATCTTTGAACATTTTTAGCTCCTAATCTGTTCGAAATTCGAAAAGGGTTGAAATTATAAAAAAAAAAAAAAAAAAGGAAAAAAAATGTTTTTTTCCCCCTTTTTTTCAAAGACGTATATATACGTCATTGGCAGGCAACAGCTGATTATTAAAAGACGTATATATACGTTATTGGCAGCTATATAGTTAAGCTCAATTTTATACTGCATCGTATGTCTCATGAAAGTAGCTCACAAAGCCTCACGCTGTGAGCTTGTAGATCAGCTATCTTTGCCAGCTCTGAGCATGTTTGAATGCCCATAGTAGTCATGCCCAGGTTGGAAGCGGTAAAAAAAAATAGAACATGACTCCAGAGATGATGTGTAGAGATTTGTGTGTGTGAGGTTTGGACAAAATCAGGAGGAGTAGTGGCAAATTAGACGACAATGTAGCAGACCATGGTTGTGGCGTATTGCGTCATGAACCAAGGAATCCGGAGGTGGGGGGTGGGGGGGTCGGGGGGTTACGAGTTGTGGATCAAAAGGAAAGCAACCTGTTATAGCCCTACCACAAGGCCCAATTGAACTGTGGCCTGTAGAGTGTTCCTTGGCATACTGGGAGTGGGAATGCAAAGTTTGAAGCCGATCGGTCCATCAGTGTCTGAGATTAGCTGCAGACAGACAGACAGACAGACAGACAGACAGACAGACAGACAGACATATACAGAGATCTCCATGTATGTGCATAAAAGGGACACAGACGGACAGACAGACAGATCTCCTTATAATGAGCATAAAAGGGACAGATGGGTACCTGAAGATCGCATGTTTATTACTTATTCATAGATCTCAAGGTACTGATCAGCACCCCCGCTACCTCTCTGACCTCCTCCAACGCTATAAGGCCCCCTCCCGTCTCCATCAGGTCGGGTACGGCCTGGAGGTCCCCAGGACAGAGAAGCAGACCATGGGGTGACACGGTTTTCACAGCTCAAATCAAATCTTTGCTCCTCGGGGGCAGGGGGTCCCTGGAACGATATTTTGCGATGGGGGGAGGGGGGGGGGGGGGGGGTGTTTAGCGGCCAAATACATATCATTTTGGGGGTTCTTAACATGAACAAGTTTTGTTCCAGGGACCCCCAGAAGCAAAGATTTTAGTAAAAAAAGAAAAATTCAAAACATTTATATGTTAAAAGATTTGCACAAATCTTCACGATAAAACAGCGGACGAGCTTGTAGATCTATTCCTGAATAGCCAAAGTATAAAACAATGGTTATAGGCTGTAGCTAAAAATCTAAAATGACACAGATGCGTTCCCGTATTGAGGGTACAGACAGACAGACAGACAGACAGACAGACAGACAGACAGACACATGGGGACAGGGGAAAACATAATCATAAAAGATAATAATAATCTCATATTGTGTGCAGTGTCAACGGACGGTGAAAGCCGGTACCGCCGCAAATTGAACATTTTGGAGCTCATACTCGTAGGCACTACAATGGGAGCAAATGCCGGCAACTTTGTGGGGTAACTTATCACCCCAATTCCATCTCTCAGCTCAGATCCAGAGTAGCGGGGACATTGGCCCGCTCTGCCAGGACAAATCGCTGCCTGAGGAGGAGTTGTTGTTGCTCCCAAACACATTGCCAGATAGTCTGCATGTTTAAGCCATTTAGACCAGGAAAGAATCTGTGTCATTTTTTGATTTCTTTGGCTATTTGGTTTTTGGTGTATGGCTATTCAAAAATAGCAGATCTACAAGCTCAAAGCGCGGCACCGAGTGCCTCGCCACAAGCCTGTAGGTCTGCTATTTTTGAAAAATCTTGGACATTTTTGTTAAATCTTTAAATGTATATATTTTTTAAAGCAAGCATTTGTAACTCAAACCTTTGCTTCTGGGGATTCTACAAATAATCTTCTAAATCCTAACAGTTTTCTGAAAAACTCATATGTTGTTATAATATCAGTGGTTCTCAAAAAAAAAAGAACCACCCAAACATATATATATATATTACTATTTGGCCACCAAACCCCATCTCAAAAGATGTTGTTCCAGGGACCCCCAGAAGCAAAGATTTGAGTTAAAAATGTTCCCTTTAAAAATATATATATACTGTATTCAAAGATTTGCACAAATGGTCAAGACTTTTCAAAAATAGCAGATCTACAAGCTCATAGCGCGGCACTCGGTGCCGCGCTATGAGCTTGTATATCTGCTATTTTTGAATAGCCAAAGTATAAAATATGGATAAAGTGGTTACACAGATGCGTTCCCGGTTTTAATGGGTTAAGCCTCTTGTGTGTTTGTGTACCTAGAAAAATGTGGTATTGTTTTGTTTTATTCAAAGTGTTTTGCATTATACAGTGGTCTCCCACCTTATGTTTTAGTATTTTTTTCCCGTTTTTTGTTCTAGATACCCAAAGACGCTCTACAAAGCAAAACAAACTTTATTAAATAAAATGATTATAATGAAAGAAATAGGGACTATACAGAAGAGGACTATAAACAGTAAAAACATAATTAGTTGGAGAAGGCGAGCCCTGGAGAGGTGGGTTTTTGAGCTGTGGTGGAAAGTAACTAAGTACATGTACTCTAGTACTGTACTTGAGTATAATTTCAAGGTTAATTTAATTGAGTGTGTATTTATTTTATACTTTAAACTTCTACTCCATTACATCTCTCTGAGAAAAGACGTTGGACTTTTTATTCCACTACAGCTTTTTGATAGCTTTAGTTACTAGCTATGCACTTTGCAGATTTAGATTATTAATGCAAAACATAAATCAACCACTTAAGCCCTATTTTATACTTTATACTTTATACTTTTCAACTGGTTTTGAGGACTGTTAATCCATTAAGACCGGGAAAGCATCTCTGTCATTTAAACATTTCTTTGGCTATTCAAAACTAGCAGATCTACAAGTTCATAGCACTCTGTGCCGCACTATGAGCTTATAGATCTGCTATTCTTTTTTTAAATCTTCAACATTTGGATTGAATGGGGTAAGCAGTTGATTCATAATTGTATCTTTGTAAGTTTGAGTCTCGTTTCCTAGAAACGGAGTGGAGTCAAAAGTACAATATTTGTCATTGAAATGCAGTACAGTGAAAGTCACAAGTTGTTCTGTCGTATATTGTATTTTTGTAGGTTTGGGTCCCCAGAGTCTCTGCTTCAAAACTGCAATATTTGTCTTTGTAGTGTAGTAGAGTGAAAGTCACAGTTGTTTTTGTAATGTATACCTATACTGTAGTTTGGGTCCCAGGGGTCCCTGCTTAGAAATGTAGTGGAGTCAACAGTACAGATATTTGTCTTTGAAATGTAGTGAAAGTAAAAAAGAAATACATGAATATAATATTCAAGTAAAGTACAGATACTCTACCACTGGAAGACAGGCAGCACCATTTTAACAACACAAATCTATTGATGAGGGTCCCTGGCACAAAATATTTTCAGATGGGGGTCCGTGGGGGTGGGGATCTACATTTATAATTATAGGAGGTCCTTGACATGAACAAGTTTGAGAAACACTGCCATGCAGGAGGAGGCTGTTGCAATAATTTTGTGTGTGTGTGTGTGTGTGTGTGTGTGTGTGTGTGTGTGTGTGTGTGTGTGTGTGTGTGTGTGTGTGTGTGTGTGTGTGTGTGTGTGTGTGTGTGTGTGTGTGTGTGTGTGTGTGTGTGTGTTTGATTGAATATTTTATACAGTCAAACACTTTGTCTAAAAGGATAACTCCAAAAAAGTCCTTATTGAATATTTTCTTGAATATTGTATTAGGCAAAAATGTAAAACAGCACAAGTAGTGTTATAACACTTCCAGGTCCGTCCAAAAAAAGTCCTTGCGGTCTTGTTTCCATTGAGGTCCTTGTATTCAATTCATAAACACATAAAATAGCACCAAACAGTTCAATATCATCACAAAAATACAGAAAAAAACAACACTATATGTACGGAGTCGGTATTGTTTCCATTGGGGTCCTAGGTATTCAATTCATCAACATATAAAATAGCACCAAGCATTCAATATCATCACAAATATAAATCACTACATGTACAGAGTAGAAAAAAATCACACCCTGTGTGAAGGAAGCGGTGCCTTTGGGGCGGGGCTTAACTAATTTCAGTTCGTCCCTATTGGTGGTCGGAGTCCACGTACCAAATTTGTACTTGGTAGCATGCTGCAAACTGGAATAATGGCTGTTTAAAGGCCAGCCAATGGGCAGACATAGGGGGCGGGGCTTAAGTAATTACAGTTCGTCCCTATTGGTGGTCTAGTCACATACCAAATTTGGACTTGGTGGCATGCTGCAAACTGGACTTACGGCTGTTTAAAGCCCAGCCAATAGGAAGACAGAGGGGGCGGGGCTTAATTAATTTCAGTTCGTCCCTATTGGTGGTTTTAGTCCATGTACAAAATTTGTACTCCGTAGCATGCCGTGCTCATACGCCGTGCTCATACGCCGTGCTCATACGGACGTCAAGTGTGTGTGTGTGTGTGCGTGTGTTCGTGTGTGCGCATGTGTGCAGTATTGGCTTGTGTGTGTGTGTGTGTGTGTGTGTGTGTGTGTGTGTGTGTTGAAGTGGCGCATGTGTTGCTACCTTGCCGTGTTCAAACATACGGACGGACATAACATACGGACGGACGGACGGACGGACGGACGGACACTCACACGGACGGAGTCAAATGTAGAGCGGTTGGCACCGCTAAAAAGTGTGTGTGTGGCGGGGGTGGGGGGGGGGGGATGGGGGTAAAGAAAAGAGGGGGTTGTCGCCTGTCTAAAAGAGAAGTGATAACTACCTCTCCCCCTTTGGCCTCCTGAAAGGTGCATTTTCGGGGCTGTTTTAAAGGAAGCCTGAGTGCTTATTGGAAGGCATGGATGAGTGTGTGTGTGCAGCAGTGTGTGACAGTTTGGGGGTCGGAGGAGCTGGCAGTGTTTGGGAGGTGGAATTAAAATAAACTACTTTGGACCTTTGCCTCTTTGGGAACTACACTTCATTTATGTGGCGACAAGACAAATTGGAACACTTACAGTACTCTATTATTTAAACGTTCTCCCAGTTTTGTATTTCCAATTTTCAGTACTTTTACTTCTACTCCACTACATCTCAGAGACAAATATTGTACTTTTACTCCACTACAATTATCTAAAAACTTTAATTTCTAGTTACTTTGTAGATTTGGATTATTATTACAAAACATACAATACCCACTTCAGCCCTATATACGTTTCGGCCATTTGAAAGTAGCTCACAATGCATTGTGAGCTTGTAGATCTGCAATTTTCTAAAGATTTGTATACATTTGAAAACTTGTGAAACATTTTGCAGTATACAAGGAGTATACTTTCTACTTTTGGTACTTAAAGTAGGCTACATTTTGATAACAACACTTTTGTACTTTTACTCAACTACATTTTGAATTCCGGATTTTTTACTTGTAACAGAGTATTTATACATTGCAGTATTGATACTTTTACATAAGTAAAAACATTAAGTACTTCTTAACCACTACACTACTGCCTGCAATGCACATGGATGGAGTCAGTCTGCAGCCTCAGTGACAGGGACGTGCACAGATAGACTCTAGGTGGTGCTAGAGCACCTGCCCTTTGCCCTCTTGACCAGAAGTGCCCTTTTGAAAAAAGCTTTTTTTTTCCAGTTTACAGCAGGGGTTTTCAACAGTACCTCAGAGTTACTACAGGGGGTCCGCCAAATCGTTATGTGATATGATTTTTCTTTTTACCATAACCACTCGAAACCTAGCATCCCTTTTCTGAGGAGAACTTTAGCCAAAAAATAGCAGATCTACAAGCCCACAACGCCTCGCGCTGCGAGGCGTTGTGGGCTTGTAGATTTTTTTGGCTTGGAATTTTTTTGGCAAACGCGCAAGGTGCCCTTTTTTTTTACTTGAGCAGCTGCCCCTCAAAATGTCTGTGCACGCCACTGCTCAGTGAGGAGTTGTATCACAGGGAGGAGAACGGAGGTTCACACTATCTCTCTCCTCCTCACTGTGCGCTGTGCGCTCACACCAGCACCACACACTTAAGGATGTGTGTGTAGTCGCCAAGCCTCCTATACACATGGCTTCCCTATCGCTGTAGACAGCTTGTATAGCTGTTGATTACTTCCTTTAGAGGAAGTGGCGTGCTGAAGAACAATGATGGCTTGTCTGAAAACAATCACTGTGACATTCAAACTATAACATAGTACAGCAACAAACAAAAAAAGAGATATATACAGTATAGGCCCTTCAGTTGCTCAATATGAGATTAATTTCACATTTAACCACTAGTTAAAATGTTTGCTGGCGCTGTGTACAGTATGTATTTAAATACTCGTTGTGTTTACCTATTAGGCACCTACTCCTGCTCTGAGGGATTATTGCATAACTTAGAATTTAATGGGAAAAAATAAGCATTATAGACACGATACAATTGACAATTTAATGGTGTAAAAACATGAAGATATAGGAGAGATTAGGGTACTAGTTTATTTGTGCAGTACAGTAGGTAGCATAATGGAATTTATAGCTTACATAAATTCCAAGGGAAGCATTCATCAACACTCTTAAAGCCTTTTTCCTGTGTTTTTTAAAAATGTCTCCATATTTGTATCTGTATGACGAAGCTGAACAGAGGCCGGCAGTTAATTTGAGCATTACCTTGACAAATATTTTTACATGTACGCAAAAGCGTTTTTAATCATGGTGTCCTAACACTGCTTTATGATGGAGCATAAATATTTATCATAAATAATTTCCTGCGCATTTTATTTTTATTTTTTTCGGGGCATTTTTATCTGTACAATGGCATTAAAAAAGGCATTTAAAAAAAAGTGCCATTGGTCACATCTCAAACAATACATATATGACCTGTGTTTTGTATTCTGTAAGCATCATCATATTAATTACAACTAACATTAACAATTTATATTGTCATAAGCAATATTTAGAATTGTATGTCGTACCGTAGCTTTACTGACGGAAATTGGGGTTTTCTGCAAAATCACCGATTATCGGTAATCAGTGTTATTAATCGATAAGGTGAACCAACTGTCGATTAACGATTACATGATTACATCTGCATCCCAAAAAGGAGATACAACATGTAGGGGAAGAATACATGATCAAGCATGAATGGAGCACATTGAATATGAATGAACAGACTTTTGGATGAAGTCGTCCTGCTTGGTGAAGAGACTTTAGGCTCTCCAGAGAAAGAGCTCCTGCTTCTTCTCTCATCCCTTGACTTACAGTAAAGACATTCAAATCAAACATTGCTCACGGCCTCTGAAGTGTAATCCACCCCAAAATGAGTTGAAACCAAAGACTGTGTTGAGATAATACCCACGACGAATCCTATCTCATGTTTAACCCATTCAATCCAGGAACACCTCTGTGTCATTTTAGATTTTAGCTACAGTATAACCATTATTTTATACTTTGGCTATTCAAAAATAGCAGATCTACAAGCTCATAGCGCGGCACTGAGTGTCACTCTACGAGCTTGTAGATCTGCTATTTTTGAAAAATCTGGAAAATTTGTGCAAATCTTTGAATATATACATTTTTTAAAGCAAACATTTTTAACTCAAATTTTTTGCTTCTCGGGGGTCCCTGGAACAAAATATTTTGAGATGGGGGTCCGCGGCCAAATACATATTATTTTGGGGGTCGTTGACACAAAAGTTTGAGGATCACTGCTATTATAGCAACATATTTTTTTTCAAAAAACTGTAAGGATTTAGAAGACATTTGTAGAATCCCTAGAAGCGAAGATTTGAGTTACGAATGTTCGCTTTAAAAAATCTACAAGCTCATAGCGCGGCACTCGGTGCTGCGCTATGAGCTTGTAGATCTGCCATTTTTGAATAGCCCAAAGAAATCTAAAAATGACACAGATGCGTTCCCGGTCTTAATGGATTAACCACCACAGAGACATGGGAGCCAGGAGCACTTTTCAAAAAAAAGACTAGCCCAGATAAGGCTGCTCTCGCCCGGGTTGAGTCTTCCTCTATCATGCCCCTGTGCTGTAGTTCACTGGTTCTCATCATGGGGGTCCAGGGACCACCAGGAGTCCAAGTGGACTCTTGCACATCGAATGGACCCTTATGGTGACGGTTTGTGACGGATAGTGCACATTTTGATATTAAAGGGCAAGACCACTTTGGTAGAGGTTTGGGTTGTGTTGTTACCTTGCCATGATGCACACTGGGTGAAAAGCAATGATTTTGGGAGGGTATCCCTCAGGCATACCCCTGATACTTAAGGGAGTATGTGTGTGTATGCTGCCCTCATTCATTAATGTACCACCTCCCACATACCTCCCACATATTCAGGTGTATGTACCATTTCTGAGACCTTCATTTGCATGTCTGCCAGCAAGGACCTCACACACCCACCCCTCCCACCCCTCTCACCCTTCCACCCCAACCACTTCAGAGCATGTGCAGAAAACTACATTTGATTGGAAGCTGTGGCTTATAACCCCACCCACCCACCCCACATTCTGCATGCTAATTCTTGTATAAACCCCCTAGTTTATACCCCCCCCCCCCCCCCCCCTCAGTGGG
The DNA here is from genome assembly GCF_963454915.1 of Gymnoscopelus microlampas. Taxonomy (NCBI): domain Eukaryota; kingdom Metazoa; phylum Chordata; class Actinopteri; order Myctophiformes; family Myctophidae; genus Gymnoscopelus; species Gymnoscopelus microlampas. The sequence continues at coordinate 8,777,190 of NC_139962.1, forward strand.
AAGGGTGGTTTAAAGCCCCCCCCCCCCAGGGGCTGTGGCTTGCCCCCCCCCCACCCCACCCCCAATGGGAGGGGTGGTTTATAGTTCCCCCCCACTACCTGCACTAATTTATATATTTATATATATATATATATATATATATATATATATATATATATATATATATATATATATATATATATATATATATATATCCACACACACAAACAATATAGAAAAACACATAGGCAGAACTCATGTAATTATGTTTATTGATCAAGAAAAATAAATGTATACAAAACAATGGAACAGGAGCACACAGATAAGGTAAACTGTTTCAAAGAAAAGTATTTTGTTCCAGGGACCCAGAAGCAAAGATTTGAGTTAAAAATGTTCACTCTAAAAAATATATATTCAAATATTCTGAATCAGAATCAGGTTTATTGTCACATCACAGGTTTAATTAAAAAAAGTGGGTGAAATTTGTGTCTATATACTCACACTAGTACCTGAGATAAGATATGTGCATGAACATAGCAGCAATGTATACTGTGCATGATATACTTATGGACGTTAGTTAAGGTGCTTGGAAAAAAAAGTTAAAAGTCAGTGCGTTATACACAGGATTACGGTGCAAAATGTCAGTGTGTGTCGACCGCATAATCCACATAGACTGACATATAGTCAGCAAGTAGTGACATGAAGAAGAGCAAAGAAAAATAGCGGGAAAAGGAAAACAAAGTCACTTGTAGGCTACTCATGTAATCCACGGTGGCTGGGTCCAAGGAAGAGCTAAATCCAAGTCATGTGTCCCTGGTATAATCCACAGGAAGAAATACAGAAAATAAAGAAATATATTTTGTTCCAGGGACCCCAGAAGCAAAGATTTGAGTTAAAATGTTTGCACTAAAAACATAGTCCTCAAGCTCTTTGTCGTCAAGCATTGGGTCCTGGAGAACACAGCGTTTGGTACAAGGTCCTGGAGATGATCTTGTGAACTTCTTCCTGCTGGAGGGCTGAAGATCCAAAATGGAAGTCCATCTTTGGAGTTGCTCTGTGTCCTTTTTGGAGATGATCTCCTGAACTTTGGACTGCTGGAGGGCTGAAGATCCAAAATGGCAGTCCTTGAAGCCTTGAAGAAAAACAGAAGAAGAAAAAAAGAATTACAATTAAACCACAAAACCACTGAAACCGGAACACAACAATGTTAATACAATTACCACACTCTACCACACTACTGTGTGTGTGTGTGTGTGTGTGTGTGTGTGTGTGTGTGTGTGTGTGTGTGTGTGTGTGTGTGTGTGTGTGTGTGTGTGTGTGTGTGTGTGTGTGTGTGTGTGTGTGTATTGCCTGCTGACTGTCTGCTGAATCTTCTGCTGAAAACCAAGCCATTGTCCTGCAAATTGCAATTTATTCTGGAGATTACCTGTTAAAACTCCGAAAGGTCCTCACACATGTACCGCTGGGTGCCAACAACTGTAAAATAATATAACAGCAATTACAACTCAGAAAACTTCAACTGAAACAGGAGTGCACAAAAAAAAGTTAAATGAAGAGTGTGGGTGTGTAGTACCTTATAAAACTTCCTCGTCAACAGTGGGGAAATCAATGGAATTCTCCCTGCAAATATCATTTTAGGGGTTAGTGGGATGAAGCAATGCTTTGCCATTGTATTCAATATAGCCACAGTAAAGACAAACTACAAAGCAATCCAACTTTAGTTACTAAAATGTATAAAGTCTGTGTATTTTACTATACTGCATTATGCTGACAAATTAAATCATGGCATATGAATTGACTAGCTACTTGACTAGGCCACATGTTTTAAAACAATCTGAACTCATACAGGTAAAGGAACACTAGCCTACAACTGATCAAACAGACTGTAGAGAACTGATCAAAGTAAATACAATAAACAGTATAACCTACTAATGATTTACAATTAGATAAAATAGCAGCTTACCATTTACAAAGCTAGTCCAAAAACACCAACAGGCCAGCAGTACATGGTTGAGAAGAATGAATTCACCCAACCGCCCAAACAGTTCAAATGTTTGAAAACTCTGTTTGGACACATCTGATTGGATAGACACAAATGTTCCCCTCCCCACCATTTGAATGTGCATGTTAAATGTTGGCAGTCAGAGAGAGAGAGAGAGAGAGAGAGAGAGAGAGAGAAAGATTGGAAATAAACTATTTACTTAGTTTAGTTAGTTTTAACAAGTTAAACGTTACTATGTAGAGGTACTAATGCTTTGCACTAAACAACAAGCACAAAAAAAGAACTGACATTTTATACTTAAGTAAAAGTATCAATAGTGTAATGTAGAAATGCTCTTACTTGTTACAAGAAAAGTCCATTACATTTTGTTCTTTTGAGCACTACTGGGCCTAGACTAGAAAACAAACTAAATAGTTTATTAACCACATGACTGGTGGTAACCTGTATTTTTGGCAGTGATGGCAGAAGTACTCAGTTATTTTACTTAAATAAAAGTAGCAATACCACAATATAAAAATACAAACAAAATATAAACATAATAAAACAAGTAAAAGGCCTGTGTTCAAAATGTTACTTGAGTAAAAGTTTAAAAAAAGTATTGGCATCAAAATATACTTAAAGTACCAAAAGTGAAAGTATTAAAATGTTTGAAAATGGCAGATCTACAAGCTTGTAGATTGGCTATTTTCAAATAGCCTATGTATAAAATAGGGCTAAAGTGGTTAATATGGTGATAGAGGTGGAGCTCCTATTGTCTGAGAGACCTGAGACAATAGGGCCACTGAACCCATCAACACCTTTCATGCAAATGTTGTGCCTGCATGTAAATCTCTACCCCCCAAAATACACACGAAAACACACATAAAGTAAGCCTTGTTTGTGATATAATTTTAACCATTTAATGACCCTTAAACGTACTTGGTAAAAGTACAAAAGTATTGGTATCAAAATGTGTTCAAGTACTAAAATGTTTGAAAATAGCCGATCTACAAGCTCACAACACGACGCGTTGTGAGCTTGTAGATCGGCTATTTTCAAATAGCCTAGGTATAAAATAAGGCTAAAGTGGTTAATGTATGTTTTATAATGTAATCATTTATATCTGCAAAGTAACTAGTAGCTAAAGTTTTCAAATAATTGTAGTGGAGTAAAAGTACAATATTTGCCCCAAGACTGCACTCTGATCTCTCTCTGTGTGTGTGTGTGTGTGTGTGTGTGTGTGTGTGTGTGTGTGTGTGTGTGTGTGTGTGTGTGTGTGTGTGTGTGTTTGTGTCATGCTTTATTAGTATGTCCTTTCTGTAAACTAACACTGCTCACCTATGCAAGACCTAAGAACACATTTTTTTTTTTTAAATATTTGTAGTAGCTTTTCCTTGAATGTCACAATGCAACTTTGGTTCACTGTTTCTCTCTCTCTCTCTCTCTCTCTCTCTCTCTCTCTCTCTCTCTCTCTCTCTCTCTCTCTCTCTCTCTCTCTCTCTCTCTCTCTCTCTCTCTCTCTCTCTCTCTCTCTCTCTCTCTGAGCCCCCCCCCCACTCTGAACCCCACACCTCCCATTGTTTGAACAAACCTCTAATTTACATATGTAAGGGAGATTCCCTAGCAGAGAAAAGAGAGACGCATATCCAGGTATCTTAAAGGCATTTTTAGGTAAACAGTCCTCTCCCGCATTCATTGAAATACTTCCACCAATCATTTATGTTTGGTGGGTGTATGCCTTGCCCACGTATCCAGGTATATCACCTTTTTCACCCAGTGGCAACTCCAAAGGTGGACAAGAAATCTTGTGTGTTCAATTTTTTTTCCATATGGGGCGCTCTAACGCAACTTAGGAATGATCCGCGAACCCTGTAAAATAGAATGGACGGATGTGAATCCGGTCCAAATAACGTATACGTCCCGTCCACTCCAATGATAGGATCTTGAGAAAAAGGTCCTTATCTCCATATCTTTTTACCGTGGTGAAAATGAGGAGGCGATCACTCTGCAATGGCGGATCGCGTTCAAAATATTAATGTTCCAGTTGATAGTTGGGACCTATGGGTTGGGACCCACGACCATCGCGCACGCACCCTTTGTTTACCTCCGGGTCCTCGTCGAGGCGTCTGCAGCAGTGGTTCTCAAACTTTTTCATGTCAAGGACCCCCAAAATGATATGTATTTGGCCGCGGACCCCCATCTAAAAATATTTTGTTCCAGGGACCCCCCAGAAGCAAAGATTTGAGTTACAAATGTTTGCTTTAAAAAATATATATTCAAAGATGTGCACACATTTTCAAGATTTTTCAAAAATAGCAGATCTACAAGCTCATAGCGCGGCACTCGGTGCCGCGCTATGAGCTTGTATATCTGCTATTTTTGAATAGCCAAAGTATAAAAGGTCATAATTATTCTGATGCTATATTTACACATTTTGCTGGGTACCCCCTGGAACACCCTCAAGTACCCCTGGGGGTCCCCGGACCCCACTTTGAGAACTAATGGTCTACAGCACTAAACATATCAGCGTAAACGGTAAGATCAAGGGCACTGGATATACCCTCTTTCAAAAAACCTCTGTGGCACTTGATGTGTTAATAATGGACAACATCCACTCAAAATTCAGAAATGGTTGCAAATGGGTGATTTGTGATGGATGAACTGCACTCAAAACTCATCTGCTGTGCTCTTTTGTGTTGATGTGGCAGCTTTTTGTCAAGCTACCCAGATACATGGTGAAAAGAAGAAATGCTGAACTACTTGAAAGCTACATCATTCTGAAAGCAGTCAGAAGTAGAGAAGTAGTAGTAGACTAGCTGTTTTGTTTCTTTGTACTATGAAAAGGTCTTTATACTTTTACTCAAGTTCCTCACTGGCAGGTGAGCCATTAGCTGACAACACACAGACATGTGTGTGGGAAGGAATTAATTGGCATAACCACTAAATTGGGGAGAAAACGCAGGCAAAAAAATAAAACTCACACTAAAAAGAAAGAAAAGAAAATAATGACAAAATAATAAGGGTCCATTGGAACACAAGTTCATATTTCCTGAAAAGTAACAGTTTTGAACGTATATATTCATATTAATTCCAACTAACATTAACAAAGTATATTGTCATAAGCAACATTTAGAATTGTATGTCGTACTGTAGATATACCTTTACTGACGGAAATTGAAGTTTGCTGCAAAATCACTGATTTATCGGTAATCAGATTATTAATCGATAAGGTGAACCAACTGTCGATTAATGATCAAATGATTAAATCATTACAGTAACAGTTTTGAACGTAGGCCTACAGTACAAGGTTTCTGCCTGGCATCATAGTATATGATGTTGAATTGTCGATGTATATTTATAATGTAAAGTGTCAGGTGCTTGTGTGTGTGATGGGTTTAAATAATCTAGTGGATGTGTGTGTGCTGTACACGTAGGTCCTGACTTCATAAATGAGGTATATGCATGCAGCATGCGTGTGAGTGAATGATGGTTGTTAACCTGCATCTTCTCATACATGTAGGTCCTGCCTTCATAAATGAGGTATATGCATGCAGCATGCGTGTGAGTGAATGATGGTTGTTAACCCGCATCTTCTCAACCATCAGGAGAGCAAAGTGAAGCAGACAAGGAATGAATGAATGCCATACAGGATCCTGTCACAGTCCCTGTCCCAGCCATACAGTCCCTGTCACAGCCCAACCCGATCTCTCACACAACACGGTGAAATAGCACGGATCGATTGACATTCCGTACATAGACGACTAGAAGACCCCGAAAACCTGTGCATAGGAGCCGCGAATCCCCCCCATTGACTTTGTTACGTTTTGGACCATGTCGGAGGCGCGGGGTCTCAGGCGAACTGGAGCCACGTGAAGCACCACCGAGTGAGCCAAAGCGAGCGAGTTGCCGTGCTGAACGTTGTGATGTTCGCTTGAGCCTACTCAGCGCCGTCCGAGTTATGTACCGATAGGCACAGAATCCTAAATCATGTTGTGTCAGTGGGGACTGCTCTGCTTCCGGGTTGCAACCCATGTTATTTCACCGTAGGATTCGCGGCTCCTATGCACAGCTTTTTGGGTTTTCTAGTGGTCTACTTACGGAATTGTCATTGCGTGCTATTTCACCGTGTTCTGTGAGATCAGGCTTTATATACAGTATATATATATGTTTTGTTGTTGTTGGATACGATTTTGTCCACAATACCATCCATGCTGTATTTATGTTGGTTCTATAGAGCGTCGCAGTTCCCGCCCACTTCCAGTTGCCGGAAGTAAATACTCAATGCATTTTTCCCATTGACTTTTCCGAAAATATTTATATAAATTAATTTAAGCCAAGAATCAAGCTATCCAGGATGCTGGTGAATCATGACCATAAAACGTTTGATTCTGTGAAAAAACTTTTTTGAAAACGGCAAAACAAAGGGTATTTATTAAACATAGTATATCATATCATTAAATATAAAATTTTAAAAAATCACAGAAAAAAAGGTTTTATGGTCATGATTCACCGGCATCCTGGATGGCTTGATTCTAGGCTTAAATTCATTGATATAAATATTTTTGGAAAAGTCAATGGGAAAAATGCATTGAGTATTTACTTCCGGCACCCGGATTCTGTGCAACTGCGATGCTCTATAGGAGAAATAACAGGCAAACGTTGATCAAAATAACATTTCTTCTACATTCTAAATGTGTAGACTTCTTGTAAAATAAGTAATGCAGATGTTTAACAATAATTTAACTCTTGAGACATACATTTTACACTCTCAAGAGTTAAAGATCTATAAGGGTCCATTTAGTTACCAACTCTTCTATCATTTAGCTGGGGACCACCTGGAACCCCCTCAAGGACCACTGGTGGTCCCCGGACCACTGGTTGAGAACCACTGTCCTATACCGTGTAATCGTTGCTGTTGGGCAGAAATCTCCATATTTTAACTTTTTGTGGTATTTTTTTTGCAAATTAACGGCATACTTGATCATACTACAGCGTCACACAAAAGCATAACAAATAGCAGAGCTCGGGACCGCTTTGTCAGTGGGGGGGTGCGCCACTGAAAATTGACACTTCACGGACGTGTTTCACCCTTTTAGCGCTCCTTCAGCAGCCATTGCTTCGATATTTTGGCGCTCGTACGGCAGTAGTTGAGTCTTCTTTCACTTTTGCCCGCCGCTTGGTGCCCGACCAAGGTTGGTGCCCTGTGCTGCCCGCAGCACCCTAAAGCGCTTGCATTAAGCCGCCACTGGACGTTATGCTTACTGTGTCTGATTCTGCTTTAAATACTCTGACACACTCTGTCTCTCTTTCTTCTGCACAAATACACAGAGAAATATGGACACGAATGCACGCACGCATGCGCACGCGCATACACACACACGCGCACGCACAGGGGTGAAAACATAATCGCATTAACATGCACTTTCGCATAAGAGAGAGAAAATAATCATCCATGAAAGCATAAACAATATCTTAGCCTAAAACAATTAATGAGATCTGAAGGCACATCCCAGTCTGGAGCACAGCAGGCAATGAAGATAAACACAATGAACCCCAGAAAAAAACGTTTAATTAAACAAACAGAAGACAACAAAGGTTGACATTGGGGAAAAACACTATAAAACAACGACCACTCTCAACTCTTTTTTTGAGGCTCAGCCACCACTGAACAGTGGTGGGAAAAGTACTCAAATGTTTTACTTAAGTAAAAGTATCAATACTGCAATGTAGAAGTACTCTGTTACAAGTAAAAGTCAGAAATTCAGAATTTGCTTGAGTAAAAGTACCAAAGTATCGGTATCAAAATGTACTTAAAGTACCAAAAGTAAATTTACTAAAATGTTTGAAAATAGCCGATCTACAAGCTCGTTGTGAGCTAGTAGATCAGCTATTTTCAAATACCCTATGTATATATAGGGCTGAAGTGGTTAATATATGTTTTGTAATAATAATCAAAATCTACAAAATAACTAGTAACTAAAGTTTTCAAATAATTGTAGTGGAGTAAAAGTATAATATTTGCCTCTGAGATGTAGTGGAGTAGAAGTAAAAGTACTGAAAATTGGATACACTCAAAGTACAAATACCTCAAAATTGTACTCAAGTACAGCACTTAAGTAAATGTACTTAGTTACTTTACACCACTGCTCTTTTGTTGAGGCTCAGCCACCGCTGAAGATATAATACCTGAATTATTATCTCATATTATTGTTGCCTAGGTCTAGGAGACAGATTTGTGTAAGAGAAAATGCACCTTGGAGCCTCAAACAAATAAATACCAGCAGGTGTGCAAAGCTGCATTCAAATGCAGTCCATTTGGCCTTGTTTGAAATGGATAGTGTTGCTGTGGGAATGATAATACGTTTTCTTTTTCAGCCAGAGGTGCTCTGAAGCGGTGGAGTAGACAGACAGGCAGGCAGGCAGGCAGGCAGGCAGGCAGACAGGCAGACAGGCAGACAGGCAGGCAGTCAGTCCCACAGCTGCACACACAGCTTAGAACCAGCGATGGAAAGTATCATTTACAGTAAAGTACTGCACTTAAGAACAACTTCGAGGTACTTTCGCTGTATTTCAATTTCCCCAATACTTTAAACTTCTACTCCACTACCTCAGAGGCAATTATTGCACGTTTTTCTCCACTACAAAGTTACTTGTTACTTTATAGATTTAGATCATTATTACATCCACTTAGAGCCCAATCAAACAATTGTAGTGGAGTAAAAAGTACAATATTGCCTCTGAGATGTAGTGTCATAGAAGTATAAAGTATCAACAAATGGACACACTCAAATTAAAGTACCTCAAAATTGTACTTGAGTACAACACTTGAGTAATTGTACTTTGTTACTTTCCACTGCTAATTACAACAATCTACAGCACTTTAACATGAGGTGCAAAATTATCTATTCTAACCAACAGCATCTTAAGTTGAGTGTGTCTGCCCTCTAGTGGAGGATCGGGTGTATGGCATGTGTGTGTGTGCAGTGGCTGAAGCAATTGTAGGCTACTGTAAAAAAAAATATATATATATATATATTCTATCGATTAGTCACCCCATGGTGACTGGAATTCATGGATTTATATATTTTTTGTCGCATTCCTAAGCCAATCATTTCAGAACCGCTGCCTGTCATGGAATTATTGGCTTGGGAACGCGACAAAAACAAAACAAATATCCATGAATTCAAGTCTCCATGGGGTGACTAATCAATAGAAAAAAATGTTATTTTAGGAGTGAACTATTAAATACATCAATAAATTGACCTAAATTAATAAATTGACCTAAAAGTAACAAAAAAGTATTTCCATGCTTACGGTAATGAAAGTATTCCATAACTGTTGCGCTGGCCCTTCGTACTGCATTGTTGTTTTCAAAAACATTCTTGAGAGCAACGTTTAGTTGTAAATGATATTGTGTGTTTGTTTACATGGCTGTCATGTTGGATGCAGCATGAAATCAAGCAGCGCAGCAGGTGCTCTGAGTCTTTGATTAGACAGCAGTCTGTTAGTGAGCATTCAGTGATTGACCAATCAATATCAAGCATTCAACCAAGCCGAGTAATGAACAGTTTTATGTAATGCTCATGTGAAATGTTTTCTTACATGCAGCAAGGACGTGCAGAGAATGTTAGAGGGGCAGGGGGCTGAAATGTATAAAAAGGGCACTTTTGGCCCGGAATTTTGTTTGAAATTTCTAACCCGAAAATAGCAGATCTACAAGCTATAGAACGTGTCGCAGCACGGCACATTGTGTAGCTTGTAGATCGGCTATTTTCAACCAAGTACAACCAAGCCTTTACTGGAGAAGCAGTGCACCACGGCATGGCTTGCTACACAGAGAGGGCTATTCTTTCAGCCTTTGGAACAGGCCGTTCTCTTGAACGCTGCCTTTGGGAACGACATGGACACTAAAGGGGACATTTGCATTTCTTTCACCATAATAGATTCTGAATGCATGGTCTGGAGGGAGGGCACTTTTTACAGACGAGTAAATGGGTTCAAGGGTTCAAGCCCCCTTTGATGTCTGTGTGTGTGTACGTGCCTGACATGCAGTATTATGTTGAATTCAATGAGGGCCTTAAACCACTTAAAGGAGAAGTTCACCCAAAAGATTACTTATTTGGGGTGCCCACTGGCCTAGCGGTCCAGGCGCAGACCACATTTGCTGGTAATCCAGCTTGACAGCGTGCCGCGGGTTCGACTCCTGATCCCGATGACCCTTGCTGTGTGTCACCCCCCATCTCTCTCCCAATTTCCTGTCAGCCCACTATCCTATCAATGAAGGCAGAAAAAGCCCCCAAAGATATCTTTAAAAAAAAAAGTACTTATTTCTATAAATTAAACACCCATGAAGTCTTGAATTCATGGAGATTATTTTTGTTTTTGTTGCATTCTAAGCCAATAATTTGATGACCTGCAAAGTCCCCGGTAGGAGTCTCAATTGAGTCGACTACGGGAGACTCCGCCAGAAAATAAGTAATTTTTTGTGTGAACGACTCCTTTAAACCCTATATACTTCGTTGACCCGGGTCTTCTCCATGAAAACCTGGCCAGCAAGCACACACGCACAAGCACACACACACACACGCACACATGTCGCACACACGCACACACGCACACGCCCACACATACACAGGCTCTGTTGGCAAGCAGATAGCTGCAGTGTTACATCAAAGAAAACATGATCATGTTTAATAGCTGTTCCCAACCTTTTCCTCATCAGCGGCCCACCCATCTGTCCACTTAACACACAGCTGAAAGGCTGCTAGACGTAATTTAATGAGTTTTTACAATGAAAATGAATTGTTCAATATATTAAAGAAAAAAAAATACCATTAATTTTTGTTCTCAAATGTTCTTAATGTAAGAAACCTTTAATACATTTTATTAATGTTCTACAGTCATCAATCTGTGTTTTTCAAATTATTTGGGGGCCCATTTGCAATATTCTGACGGCCCAACAGTGGACCCCAGCCCATAGGTTAGTATTAAGTGTAATAGACAACATCAAACATACACAACGTTAGCAAGCATTTCTTTTACCCTATATGTGGTTAACCAGAGTCCCTCAGGACTCTATACTGGTGTCTTTTCTGTGTTCTGTTATTGTGGGGAAAAGCATAATTTTTTTGGAGAAAATAGCAGATCTACAAGCTCACAGCGCTTTGACCTTGTTGATCTGCTATTTTCTACTAAAGTCTTCCCCACAATAAGGATGCTGGGGTCTAAGTGGTTAAAGGTTTCATGACGTTCAGTTTTACCACACATTAAAAGTCTTTGTCATGGTCCTTCAAACGCGTATACAAAGTTTGAACACAAAATTCCACTCCATTGATCCATGGCAGGTGTTCTTCTCTCACATTTCTAAAGCCTTTTCAACTGCAATGTCGCTGTTGAGGGATTTTGCCTGTCAATCATCGCCTCTGCTCCGCCCCATAAACATAAAAAAGTGAAAATGAATGTCATAGAACCTTTAACTATATACATGAACACTAGCCTCTTTATTCCGGGCATGTTGTAACAGGTGAACATTAACAAAAAATAGCAAACATTTGGTGAAAACAGCAGCTCAATACAAGCTCTCTATGGGCCGCAACATGAGCTTGTAGATCTACTATTGGGTTGCTGAAGTGATTTGGTGTAGAGCAGGGATGGGCAACTGGCGGCCCGCGGGCCGCATGCGGCCCGCACCGTCACTCAATGCGGCCCCAGGCCAAAATCCAAAAAAAAAAAAAAAACTTTTTTTTTTGTTTTTTTGGGCCAAAAATGTTTTAATTGTTTTTTGGCCAAGTCTACACTTGCAACCACACGTAACTTCTACTTTATTCTTCTTATTCCTCGTCTTTGTATTGGTATTGTTTGTGTTGGAGCGCTCAGTGCGGCTGCAGAGTTCATGTGCAACCTCTTCCAGAGAGAGATAGAGACACTAGAAACTCTGCTGGAGACACAAAACAAACTGTGTAGACTTGGCCCTTTGAAATAAAATGTGTTTTGGCCCAAAAAAAAAAAAAAAAAAAAAAAGTTTTCTTTTTTTTTGCATTAGTCGACTGCCAGTCGACTATTGGCAATTAGTCGCCAATTAGATTCGACTAAACAAATCCTTAGTCGGGGAGAGGCCTACTAAATGCTAAATAAAAACAAAGTCATAACAAATAATAATAGTGTTATCCCTTATTTATCACATATGTGACTAGTATGGGCTTTTTGAGTAATGGGGTACTACTGGCGAGAGTGCCGATAAACGGGCGGGCTGGGACCAAAATCCAGCCCTGGCATTTTGGTCCGAACCGGCGCACCGCCCCCGGACCGGGGGGGGGGGGGGGGGGGGTCCCTGCCGATAAACAATGCGGCCCCCCAGAGTGATTGAGGAAATTTTGTGGCCCTCACCATCTACAAAGTTGCCCACCCCTGAGGGAAGAAAGGAGGGGACCAAGTATATATACTTAATTTGAAAAACACAGATTGATGATACTAGAACATTAATATTAAAGGTTTCTTACATTAAGAACATTTGAGAACAAAAAGTAATGGTATTTATTTGTTTCTTTAATACATTGAACAATTCATTTTCATTGTGACTCATTATTAAATTATGTCTAGCAGCCTTTCAGCTGCGTGTTAAGTGGACAGATGGGTGGGCTGCTGATGAGGAAAAGGTTGGGAACAGCTATTAAACATGATCATGTTTTCTTTAATGTAACACTGCAGCTATCTGCCAGCCAACAGAGCTTGCGTGTGCGTGTGTGCGTGTGTGCGCGTGCGTGCCAGATTTTCATGGAGGATTAGGGGGTGAACAGGGTAAGATGAGTCACCCCATGTTTCAGGAATTCAAAACAAGATGTCAGTAGTATAGGTTGATGTTATAGCATTACAGCAGCCCTGTGCTGGCTGCTCCTGATATAATGGATCCTGTGTCTATGGGGGAGTAGAATAGATCATCATTGCAAGGTGGTAACACACATTACATCAGCAGTGGTTGCGGAAGGACTCAGATTTGTTACTTAAGTAAAAAGAAGCAGTACCACAATGTAGAATGCATCCGCGGCAACACTCCCACCTACAGTACCTTAAAGAACTAGTCTCCCCACAAACCTCGACTCGCTCCACAAAAACGAACCTCCTCAAACCCCCCAAGACCAATCTACATACTGTACTATGGGGGCAACCAGGCCTTCTGCTCGGCCCTCCCTGCCCTCCTGAGAGCACCGCAGTCTGTTGATTATTTTAAGAGCGGACTAAAGACCTACCTTTTTAACAAAGCATTTATTTATTTTTTAGTTGTGCCACTTTTCTTCAGTGATCAATCATTTGTGAACTACATTATATCTAGTAGGTAGAGTATACAATTTCAGTGGTAGAAAGTAAAAAAAAGAAACGGGCAATATGCATAATAAGTATATTTTGATACTGTTGTGCTTTTACTACTAACATTTTGAATTAAGGACTTTTACTTGTAACAGAGTATTTCTATTCTATTGTGGTATTGCTGCTTTTACTTCACTTTACTACATTTACCATTATTGTATGTGTGAACAATGTGTCTGTATCTTTATCATTGGTGTGCGAAACTTGATGGACACTTACAAACTTTCTTTCTTTCTTTCTTTTTTTCTTTCTTTCTTTCTTATCTTTATAGATCTAAAGACGTTCTGAGCTGCGGTTTGGGGGGTCCCCGAAATGGAGAACTTAGCTCGTTATGGACTGGGGGTCCGGGACCACTCTTATCATGACTTAACAACAAATAAAGGTAGGAAAACGCCAGGGGTGAAATTCTCCTTTAACATGAAAGGTGCCTAGATTTTCTTTTTGTTGTGATCACGTGATTTCTGAGTGTACTCCTCTTTGGTGGTGCTTGGATCATTCACAGAACATTCACAATGTTTGACCCCTGCGTATATATCTCGACCTCTGACCCATCAAACGTGCCATGCGTATCACAATGGACCCGAGGGGGTGATGTGAGTGGGCCGTTGGTCGGGCGGTTGTCTCTCTCTACGAGCCCTCCATCGGAGTCTCCAGTCATCTCGGTTCTCCATACATCTGGCCAGCTCCTTTGTGCTTTCTGCACCAGCATCTTTCCTTAGTACATCCACGTAGGTAGGTGTGGGACGTCCTCTTGATCGATGCCCGTGGGTTGGTTCCCACAGTACGAGCTTTTTGACCAGGGAATTCTTGGTGGCAGTGGCCGGTTGTCCAAGAAGTAATATGACATCATAGTACTGACATCATAGACTGGCCTGGACTCCATTTGGGCATGGCTGACACTCCATATACATGTATGGGCATTCAAGGGACACAGACTGACTGACTGATTTACTGACTGACTGACACAGAGATCTCAATATATGGGCATAAAAGGGACAGATGGGTACAGATGGATAATGCTAACGGGAGGGACATGCAGTTTTACCTGCATAGGCACTTAAAATATAGACTACCTGAAGATTGCATGTTTATTCTAGGAGGTGGCTGACTGACGTCTCCACAAGCATCTTTGTCAGGTAGTTATATCAATGATTCTCAGACTGTTTACTTTCAAGGACCCCCAGTTTGATATGCATTAGACCCATTTGAAACCGTTATTGGGAGCACAATCTACATTGTAAAATCTCTTTAATTAACTCTGAGAGTGTACAAATGGAACCAAATGGACCCCCCTCGTGGCCCCGGATGCAACATTTAGAAACCTTGATCTGTTTGAAGTGCCCAGGAAAAACGTAAAACGTTGAGTTGTATAATGTGGAGTACCAAAATCCTTTCATTAGAACTTTGGCTGCAGTGTGTTGGACTTCACTTTTAGGACTTTGATACAAATATGGGCATGTATTGGGGGTGAATTGGTGGGTGTTCAAGAAAAGTCTCACTCTGCTGAGTGAAGACAGCTGGTGTGAGCCGTGTGAAGCAAGTCACATCTAGGCGTTTGTTTTTATTATTGTTTTTTATTTTTATTCCCACGCAGTTCGGTGCTGTATGTGTTTTTAATCTGGGTTCTCATGCAAGGATCTTGCAGTTTAACTCAATGTCACTGTGAAGCTCCTCCACCCCTGACCCTCACCCCCAACCAACTGAGGCGTCAGCTACCCAGGCTCAGCACAAGGAAAACAGCTGAGGGTCTGGGAACCCCAATGAGGTCCTAGACCCAGACTCCAGGTTGGGAAACATACTGTATAGGCTCTGATATGTGTACAGTTGAAACCTTTTAATAGCATAAACTATTGGCACATTACAGTATTTGCAATTCAGTGAGCAACCACAGGATGGCAGTAGAGTATCATTTAAAAGAGACTCACTGTCTCTGAGCAGTTTACTGAAAGGCTGACCTTGTACACGCACGCACGCACTCACGCACGCACGCACGCTGTAGATAGTCTGATAAACGAACCATGGAGGAGCATGGTTTTCTAGGAAGGCCACCTGATAAGCCCATTTGTTTTTTTGTTTTATTCCTTTCTGGTTGTTATGCATTTGTCTTATCCTCTTTATCATTGGTGTGCGAAACTTGATGGACACTTACAAACTTTCTTTCTTTCTTTCTTTCCTTCCTGTAATGTAATTTAGTAATTTAGTGTGCTGGTTGTTTTAAAGGGTCTACACCATGAATTTTAACTTTTTCTTCTTTTTTGTGTGTTTTTGGTCTCCCCTACCTCTCTTCTATCCTCAAAAATACCCCAGTTTGAACGGGAGGCATGCGTTAATCCGACAGACCTTTTCTCCGACTATGTGGCATCCGCGTGCGGTTAGGGTTAGGGTGCGGGTTTGGTTCGGGTTTACTGTTTAATGTCGGAGCACTGCGCTGTCGGAGGAATGCGCTGTCGGACTAACGTATTGCACCCGTTTGAACACTCAGGCTTTCACAGCAAATCTGGGGTTTTCTGTAAATTGGTCTAAAAACAGGCCAAACTGATTTGGTCCCGCTAGTGATGTCACTAGCGGGAACAATTCCTCCCGTTTTTTAGTTCCAACCCCAAAAAAAATATATATATATTTTTTTTTTTAAAGAAAATATTTTTCTTATTTTTTTTTCTTTTTTACTTTTTCCACACAGAACCAGGAGATAACATGCATACAAACTGGCTCAATAGCGCCCCGTGCCAAACAGGACAATGTGGTATTGCAGGTGAAAGTGCTTTATAAGCCAGAGAGAAGTTAGTTGGAATGAGTATATATGAGGCTTGATTTAGGCTCAAACCTTTTGAAAAACGTTTGAGGGACATAAACAATAAGATATTAAATATTATTATTATTTTTTAATTTCATGGTGTAGACCCTTTAATGTGTTACTAAGGGCCACAGTCGGGCTTGAACCCAGTGGAGGTCACAGTATTAACGGCTGATCGACTGGTGCCACCACATTCACTAGACTAGCACATTTACCAGACCAACAGGAGGGCTGGGTTGCAGCCCCTCCTGTTGGCCCTGGTAAACGTTTTAGTGAATGATGTGCACACACCAGCACAATCTCATTAGCCTTTTCCCCTCAGTCAACATTAGTGGCCATTAGCCAAACAATAGTTCAAGCGGATCTAAGTTCGTTCTTTTTTATCTCGCCTGCATGCGTTGACCTTGGTCTAAACTATGAGGCGTGAGAGACCCTGGTCCCTGGACCCCCAACCTCGTTTTCTGGCCAATTCACTAAAAGAGCTTCCGTGCTGAGTTCAGCTTTCTGGCATAATGTATGTCCTTGTATTTTCTCAGCACTATTATTCAAGGCGCAGTCATTACTGTAAATTAAATTAAGCTTGGCTAAGCTGTAGTGAGTTCTTGGTGGGTTGCAACTTTAAAGTCAGTAAGCAGTAAAAATCAGACAGTATACCTTAACTCAGAGAGTGTTTACAGCAGCGGTTTTCAAACTTTTTGTCCCCAAAGCACCCCAATGGAAAAGTCACAATCTCAAAAAATAGCTGCTCTACAAGCTTACAATTGTCACATTGCGACATATTGTGAGCTTGTAGATTCACAAATCTATCAATTTCCACATACAGTATAATGACATGTACAAATTAGGACGCCAGGTTGAAGGTCTCTGTGCTCCGATACTAGCCTGGTTCCAGACCATAGACCCCGCCCACTCTCTGAGTGGACTGCCTCTCTTGGTCTGGTGTTGTAATGTGAACCTAGGATTTATGCGGTACAAAAAGTACCGTCCAATGAGAGTTGGAGGTGGGGGTGGGGATCCCTTGTGAATGGTTTAGGGAAATTCTAAACCAATTCTAATTGGTTTAGGGAAATTCTGATCCCTCCCCCTTGTAATCGCCTACACTGCAGCCAATGTCAGACTGAAGCTCCACGCAGCTTCAGTCTGATAATCAGGCTACTCCGATACATTTCATCTGTTTGTATGTTGGCGTTCCTGCACAACATCATGGGTTTCTCCTCCCCTGCATATCTTCTTGGCTCATCTGTGTGACAACGGACAAAACAATGTATGTTGTACGTTTCTGAACATAACAAGAAACTGTATGTTTTTAGCCGCAAAACATTGCATGTCAATGTTTGCGGATGTGGAACATGACGACTCATTTTTTTAATTTCAAAGTTTTCACTGAGAACATGTTATTTTATATACTCTATCAGTATTACATGTAACATGAACAGAGCTTAGTCGGGCTTCAGCAGGGCTTAGTTGGGCTTCAGCAGGGCTTCCCAAACCGATGAAAGTTCGGCGAGGACAAAGGCGTTTTATACTCAATGCAGCTCCGCTCTGGGATTGGCTGACTCACCGAACACGTCCCTAGCCATTTATTGTGTGTGATTGATCAGACACTCAATGTGCCCGCGATTTATGTTTCTTTATTTCCACAAGTGCAAGAACTAATAATATGTTTTATTTATATTGCGCTTTTAAAACACATCTCTCAAAGTGCTACAGTACAGAATAAAACCATTTGTATAAAAACAACACATTTTAAAAAGAGTGCTTTATTAAAAATGAAAGTCCTCTCTTGAAAATATCAACAGACTGTGGGGTTCCATAGTCGAGGGGCAGCTGAACAGAAGGCCCGGTCGCCCATGGTGTGGAGCTTGGTGATGGGGGCGGGGGTGGAGGCGGTTATTGTTTCCAGAGTGGTGGTTGGGAGTGGAGGTCTGAGCAGTTCCTTGAGGTAGGAGGGGGCGTTACAGTGGATGCATTGCTGGGTTAACAGAGAGATCTTGGTAACTAGGCACAGAGGTTGCGCTGGTGATCAGTTTGCTGTTTTAGGGGCTCAACATTCATTGGCTTCCTTTGCAGATTGGCCACACATTGTGTGACGTTTGTGCCGCTGTACCAACATAAAAGGTTGCACCTGGTTGTAACACTCCATTCTTTTGCATGGTCATTCTTGAACATATTCCATCCTGCAGTTCTCCTGGTGTGAGTGATGTTGCACTGGACTGCCACCGGGCCACCACCCATCCATCATGTGAAAGGAGGGATGGAGATGGAATATCACGCTCCTGTGGCAGTGGGGCACAAGTTGTACTCGTTTGGAGCGTACGCCAACATGAACGACAGGTACATCGATCTGACGATGATTGAAGTGCATGTATTCAACACAGTGTCTTTATCCTGGTTGAAGTTGCCCCCGATGAGAAGAGGAAAACACCACTTTGAGGTTCCCTCCATGCGCCACAGCCACACAGCTGTGCTAATAGAAGATATTATCTACGTCTGGGGAGGGAAGGCTATTTACACAAGTGCCTACTGCAATGTACTTTATGCATTTGATGCCAACACCCACAGATGGTTCAAGCCTCAGGTTTCTAGGACTGTTCCAAAGGCGAGGGAGGACCACTCAGCCTGTGTCCTGGGGCTGGTCATGTTTATCTATGGAGGATACAACCAGACTGGATACCATAATGATATCTACAAGTTTGACACCAACACAATGCTCTGGTCTTTGATTAACACCGGAGACACTCTGGCACCTTATTTATCATGTCACACTGCCACCATCATCGGAACGAAGATGTTTGTATTCGGGGGCGTGGGGAAAGACCTGTACGACAACATCGTCAGAGTGTTTGACACAGAGACCAACTGCTGGCTGAGGAAGAGAACGGCTTCTGCCCAGCTTCTTCCAGAAGGACGTTGGGGTCATTTAGCCTTTGCCCACAACGGAGAGCTCTACATATTTGGTGGCAAAAACACAAACCAGAAGAACTTCGATGATCTGTGGAAATTCACCCCTGACACCTTCTCCTGGAGGAAGATCGAACCCAAGGGGAGAGGCCCGTGTTCAATGCAATGCATGTGCTGTTGCAGGGTGGGGGATAGCGTCATCCTGTTTGGAGGATTCAACACGCCCCATCGGGTGAACAACGTCTTCAGACTAGACTTGAGGCCTTGTCTGAAGGCTTTGTGCAAGCTGGCAGTTATGCAATACGGTCTGGAGCTGCTGGGACTCCCACACAACATCAGGTGGGAGCTGGCAGCCATGACCACCAAACGGAATCAACATAGAACGGAAACGGAGCCCACCAAAGCAGTGGTTCTCAAACGTTTCAACCCTAACCCAAGGACCCCTAAATTGGCACTTATTAGCCAATTTAGGAATGCTAGGGACCCCCATACGAGAAGATTTTTACGGCTCTAGCAGTGATTCTCAACCATTTTAATTTGACGGACCCCCAGTTTGACATACATTAGGGCTACGGACCCCCATTTAATGGCATTTCTATCTCTGGGACCCCAATTTATATTGTAAAATCAATGTTATTCAACTCTGAGAGGGTACAAATGGAACAGGTCCATTTGGATCCATTTGTACACTCTGAGATACAGACCCATAAGAGTCCATTTGGTTCCTAATCTATCATTTAGTTGGGGACCGCCTGGAACTCCCTCAAGGACCCCTGGGGGTTCCCGGACCCCACTTTGAGAACCAATGCACTTAAGAACCAAACTAAACCAAAAAGAAGACAATTGTCTTATCTGGGCTCACCACTAAAACAAACAAAACTACGTTTCAATATAGATATCACACATGGCTCCGTATGTGGGCAAGGTTCCAGGCCCATTCCACTGTCATTGACTTCTGTTGTAAAATTAAAGTAAAACGTTCTTGTTTTCTCGCTGTCTTGTGTCCCACCGTGGCTCGCCTGTCACATCCCTTCTGCTTCACAGCCGCTTGTGTCATCAATGTGACATCATATTAGGCCTACTGATGTCATAGACTGGCCTCTGTGTACTCTGATTACAGGTGCAGCACATCGTTGTCACCTTTTGCCCATGTTGCCCATGTGCGTGCGTGCGTGCATGCGTGTGCATACGTACACATGCACAAATCCCCATATGCCCTATTCCCTCTAAGGCCTTTATTTGCCTCAATTGCAGAGATTACCAGGCCTTTATTGGAAGGAAGCTTATAGAGAGATGCTTTTTTTTCATTCTTTTTTTTAATACAAACGGATCAAAAGGAATTATTCAAGATTCCCAATTATTATATAATATAGCATTAATATAGCCAATTACATTAAACTCCAACCAAAATATGAACAGCAAAACAAAAGGATACACTGCCTTACATAAATGTTAAAATTAGAACAATTAGAACAATGAATTAATAATATTAGAATGACGAAATGTAGATGACGTGTTGCATAAGGTTATCATAGTAAAGCTACAGTACCTTGTGTCACTATAAACCCCTTGTCGTAAAAAATAATTACCCCAACAAGTAAATACAAAATCTGTCTGGAGCCGGAAACATATTTGAGGCTTATAACGAAGGCAACACGGGCTATTGAGTATTGGGAGGTCCCCCTAGATTCAAACGAAAAAAACAGCAGAGGACGCTTTATGTTCCTTTTTTTGCCGATGGGTTCCCAGATTGGAGATGCTGAAACAGTAGACATGACTCCTTAAATTGCACTGCAAATACACCCAGGTTTGTACCATCTACTGTACATTATTTAACAGATGTATTTAATCGATGTTTTTCATGAGAAATTAGAAAAAATATGATGTCTCCACAACTAGTCGACTATTTTATGTTAATAGTTTAATAGTCGACAACTATTAAAATTCAGTAGTCGTGAATGCCCTTGCTCCAGAGATGTGGGTTGCTGACCCCCGGACTAGTCACTAGTCAAGTTTAATTTCCCCCCAAAATAAACTGACTAGGTAATTGACTTTCAACAAGCCCTACTTTAATGTTACATGCATCAAGGCAATATAATGCATCTACACCATCAAATAGGCCTACGGACCTACATTTCATCTAATCTTGCATCAAAGGATTTACAAGTGAACATCTAATAAGTCATCATGGTTACCCAACCGATGTTGCTAATCAGATTACTTGGTGTGGACCCCATATTTGGGCATGTGTGTGTCCAGGAATTCCATATATGGGCATGGCTGACTCATCGTGACTTCATTGTGATGACAAGAGTGTCCCCGTCGGAAAAGGTTATAAGCCACTGCGATTGTCACGATAGAACGGATTGATCTACACTTCAACGAACTGGCGGCATAGACTCTGACTTCTACTCTTCATATGGTCTTACGCTTGCTGGTAGCCGCTCAAAGTCATCCCTTGGTCTCTGAGAAACCAAAACCAAGAAAGAAGGTCACAGTTAACTCCAGTTCTCCACACTCAATAACGGGACATTTGAACCCGACATAACCAGAAAGCATGCTGGGCCAGGCTGTGCGGCGTTTCACCACTTCCGTGGTGCGCTCTTCTCACTACGCCGATGGACCGGGGAACAACCTGCCGTTCTCCGTGGACAACAAGTGGCGTCTTCTGGGCATGATGGTGGTGTTTTTCGGCAGCGGCTTTGCGTTCCCCTTCCTTCTCGTCAGACACCAGATCCTGAAGAAGTAAAGCGGTGTGGATGTGACGCCCCCAACGTTGTTTTGAAGGCGTGTGCATATATATATATGCCAGAGTTCAATTTATTAAGAATGGGAAACCATTGGGAAACTGTTTGTCTTTGTAAAAGACCTGAGGCTGATTCTACAAAATGTCTTCTAAATCCTAACAGTTTTTTTTTTTTTAAACTTGCTATGTTGCCATAATATCAGTGCTTCTCAAACCTTTTCATGTCAAGGACCCCCAAAATGATATGTATTTGGCCGCGGACCCTCATCTCAAAATATTTTGTTCCAGGGACCCCCAGAAGCAAAGATTTGACTTACAAATGTTCGCTTAAATAAATATATATATGTTCAAATATTTGCACAAATGTTCACGATTTTTCAAAAATAGCAGATCTACGAGCTCATAGCCCCGCTATGAGCTTGTAGATCTGCTATTTTTGAATAGCCAGCGCTAAAATCTAAAATGACACAGATTCTTTCCCGGTCTTAATGGATTAACCCATTCAGAAGGGGAGTTGGGGATCAAATAGGAAACCTACTGATTCCCAAGCTGCTGCTCTACACCTGAGCACTGAAACCCTCAAACCCTCAAATCATCTCAAACCCTATAGTGTGCCTGCTCGGTGCTCCAATATTCCACACTCGGGCACCAAATAGGGCACCAAAATGTGGATGTAGAGTGTATGCTCCATGAGCTGGTGAGCATCTTCATTGAAATGAATAGGCGGGGTGCCACCCACCGTTCTGATCAAACACCATGCCAGTTGCTGATCCCAGCGAACACATTTTTTTTCCTCCCTTTTTCATTGTCCTTCAAGCTGGATCCAGGGCCAACCGCATTCCCTAGGGTAGTAAGGTCAAGGTCAAGGAAACTTGGCCTGGGCTTCAGCCACACACAAAAAAAGAACGCACAGTGAAATAAAATATACGTGACAAAATAGGGATATAGTGAGATTCATCTAGCCTTACAATCAATCCTTTCATTGCATCATTTAATATAATATAACAGTCTAATTGACACCGGTACAGAGGAGTTTGTAAATCTGTTTGAATAATTCTAGGGTACCCTGTAGTGTACCTCCAAGAAGAGGGCAGTAGTTCATACCCATCATTTAGTAGAACAACAGTTTTTTTCAGTTTGTCATAGTTTGCTCTGCTCATAAATAGACTGCAGATAGATAAATAGACCCCACTTCTAGTAGTGGACCAAAGGGGGTCATCCCTATGTCTCCCGAGTTCTATATTCCCTGGATTCTATGTTCCCCACTTACCAAAGGGGTTAGGGTTAGTGTTGGGGTTAGGGTTGTAAGCGGGGAACCCAGGGAACATAGATACGCTCCTAACCAAAGTGTGACATTTGAGTTGAGGAGACCACTGTCCCGGGTCATCTTCAGAGGACTATGATCTCCAAGGCCTGTAGGCAACAACCAGGGGCGAAAATCTGTCTTGAGGCTGGGGGGGCTCGGCCGAGCGCACACATTTTGATAGTTTCTTTTCCCCCCCGGGATTTGCGCGCCTGGCAACAACGAGAGATCATCAGCAACTATAACAAAACACACCTTCCTAGTCACTTCCTTCACTGCCTACAAGAAGAACCCCCAAGCAATTTCACAAATGCCACTATTCTTGCCGAGGCCTGTTCCTTGTAGGGCATATACAGTAAGCTGGCTGGCACAGTCACATATTGGTATTGCGTCAAGTGATTGATTGATGTACTTTATTTAGTAAGACATGAGAACAGTACATGACAGTACATAACAGTACATGGAAGTACAAATTCACAATACAAGGTCTACTAAACTGGAAAGCTCATTAAGCACTAAGCTTGTTTAAGATGGGATCCTCATGCACACAAATCATGATGAGTCAGAGTGTGCAACCATTTCGCTCGTAGTAACAACGTGGGGTATTGTGTCAAGGCAACTATTGCTGTCAGACATACTCCTCATAGTTACAACATGTGGATATTAGGAGTGTAACGGTACCAGAAACTCAATCTGGTACGTACAGTATCTAGGTTTTGAAGCCGCGGTTCTTTCCTTTTTTTTTTTTGGTTATACAATCATTTATTTATTTATTTTAACAGGGAAGGAGCATGAATAATATAATTATACTAATGCCTGGCAGCCCCAAATTAGATTTTCATATTTCACACAACCCTGTTATAGACAGCTAGCCTCCTGCAGAGCCATGTCGAAAAAAAATAAAATAAAATACAATTACAATAAGCTGTAAGGCAGCTCCCCTTTTTTCCAAGGGGGCCAGATTTGAACATATGAAAATACCTTACAGCCGACTGCATCTTCTGTCATACTGTACCTTTGGACCATAACAAAGGCACATACAAATGCATCGCATTACAACGATTGTATTTAACTAGTGCAATATAAAACAAATAGCATTAAAGGCAGAACTTTGCTTAATCGTGTAATGCAAGTTACAGGTGTAATAGATGTTCTTTTTTGTTCACTGCTTTCTCTCTCTCTGTGTGAGATGGTTCCTCCAGCACCAGCAACAGCTTGGCACCCTCCTGGTATTAGCTGTTGGCATTTCAAAAATGGGTTCATCGCAGCCTTGACTTGCCTTCCTATATCTTTGTTTCACGCTGAGACATCAACATGGCAGCACCCCCCTGCCCTCCTCCAGACACATCCCAGCCCAGGGCCTCTGCTTTGGGCCGTGCTGCTGGTGGCATTATGTTTGCTCAGCTCAAATATATGGAATTTTCTCATTCCATGTTTCTCACACTTCAACTGTTTCTTCATTTGAATTTCATGCTGTCACTGTAAACCGACCCACCCCACCACCACCACACCCCCTTCCACATTGCATTCCTTTGTTTTAAACTCCACCAAGTTCCCTCAGTGGCTTTTTCTAGCTAGGAGCTTGATTTCCAACTTGAATTTCACTTCCTAGGGCTGGGCTAAATTTTTATATTATGTTATCATGATTTTGAGTGACTAGATATTGTCTGGGATTTTGGATATCATAATATTGTGATATCGCATTTGTGTTTTCTGTTCCTGGTTTTAATCACTTAAGGCCCATTTTACCCAAAAATGATTCTAAAATTGCAGATGAAGCTCACAACGTGTCACATCACATCAATAATTATACCATTGTTGAAGCCAAATTACACTTTATGTTTATTTAGTTTAGCTTTATTTAAATGAATGCTGCATAGGTTGTGGCCTAGGTATTAATGATGATAACGTCATTGTAATCACAGTGGGTGGTTCTAATGTATACCTGGCAGTGTGTGATTGTGGGCAGGTGTGCAATGAGAGGGAAGGCCACAGAGTTTTCGACCGTATCATGTCATGCCGTGTGTTGCTGGCGGTGGTGCTCAATGTTATTTTATATTATCGTGTATCTATATGGTTTTGCAAAGAACACATATATTAATACATGGACTGACATAATCCAAAGAGACACAACTTGCTCTGGACATTGAATTGAATCATGCACATGTCAGACTAGAGTCAACCCAGTCTAGGTAAAGGCTCAACAATCATTGTCAAATATGGTCTAAAATATTGTATTTGATTGTGTCCATATTGCCCAGAACTACTCTTTTAAGTAAAGTGTTGTGAGACAACTTGCTGTGATTTGGTGCTACATAAATAAATAACATTTTATTGACATGACTTGTTCCAGCACAGCTATTGTGATACAGGTCACTGTTTCTCAATGTTGGGTCTGGGGACCAGGACCCAACCTAATGGACCCTTATGGGTCTGCAACTCTCTCAGAATAAAACATAAATAAACACTGGATTTTACATTGTAGATTGGGGTCCAAGAGATTAAAACACAAAATGGTCCGTGGCTTAATGGATTTTAAACTGGGGGTTGAGAATAGACAAAGAGAGAACACTCTGGTCCAGTCATTCATGGTCTCAGAGGTGACATATCATTACTTCTCTGAAGTCCATTTGCAAGCTTCTTTCTGTTGTGAGACAATGACAGATGCATCAGTCTAATCAGACCCTGGGCTTCCCTCAAGGTCATTTCTAAAGACAGACAGCTGTATAATGGAGAACTGTGCACTTAATTATCTTGGCGGCCATCGTCAGCTCTCTCTGCCTTCTGATTACATTTTGACCTAGTAACACGCTGCACTGGATCCTCCCTAGATCCCTAGATCCTTCTCCAGGCCAATACGTATCTCTGCCCTGTTTCCTCTTCCTTCTTTCAAACAAGCTCTTCTCACTTTATTTTATTCATGAGAGGAGACAGGAAAGAGAGGTGGATTGACATGCAAACCAGCTATGAGCTCTCTGCTCTCGGCATTGAACCTGGGGAGCTTGTGGTTATAAAGTCGATGCTCTAAGCGGCCCGAAAGTCTTTTAGTATGATCTCCCATAATGCAGCACTGTGAAATCAGCATCCTCTTCCTGACACACACACTCTCTCTCTCTCTCTCTCTCTCTCTCTCTCTCTCTCTCTCTCTCTCTCTCTCTCTCTCTCTCTCCTTTGCCCTCTCCTTTTTCACAGCCTCTGCAATTCCACATTAATGGTCTAGAACTATGCAGTAGAAAATAATCCACTCTTTCCTCACTGGCAGGCTGCCATCTTAGGCCTAATACATTTTTGAATAGGTCTAGAGTCTGTAATCCTTCTAAAGTGACGTAGTGATGTTTTGTTCTTTGATATTGTCTTTTTTTTTTTATGTTGATCTTGCCTCCTTTTGATCTTATTGTTTTAAAGTGTATTATTACTAGAGGCTGGCCCGCACATCGGAGACAGAGACAGAAGAGCGTTTAGACGTTCCTTGCAACACCGGTGCTTGTTTCTCGCACATGATTTGGCAACGCGCAAAACGAAAGCGAAACCTAACTGCAGCATGCAAACCGAAAGCGAAACCTAACATGCAAGTGACAAACACAAAACAAACACGAAACCAAACAGACAAACACGCAGACACGCACACATCCAGTTTGCCAATTATATATAGTATATATATATATATATATATATATATACTATATATATATATAGTATATATAGATATTATTAAAGGCAGGCTGCTTTTTATATTACAGTGTGTTCAAATAAGCAAATAAATACAACAAATGAATAAAACTGTCAAACGGTAATACCTTCTGTGACCTTTACGTGTCCGTTTGGCTTTGTTTTTACACTCAGAGTTAACACAGAGCGTATAGTGTAACATTGAGTAGAGTATTGTGGAGAATCTTCAGACCTCTTCAGTGTAATTACAGTGTTATGCCTCTTGGTGGCGCCCCCGTGCTGCGCTGGAATTGAGAGACGTTATGTCTTCTTATCTGTGTTCAGTTTATTGCCTAATTTATACTTGTCGCTTGGCGACAAGATCTGTTCCTGTACCGTTGTATTCTCACCTTTATTACCTATACTTGTTTTATACCTTGTTTTTATTATATCAGCTCTGTTGGGCAGAGCTGATATAGATGAATACCCTATTTCATATAACTTTTTCGAATGACAGTTTCGCACAAAGGTTTTGAAAAGAAACAAAAAGATCTACCATGCTTACAACATGTCATGTCGTGACACGTTGTAAGCTTGTAGATCAGCTATTTTTAATGGTTTTTTTTAAATAATAAAATGCCCAAAATAGGGAAGCCAAGTTGAAAGTGGTTAAGCTTTGTCTGTGGCTTTTATAAACATTGAACCAATGAAAAGTATAAACAAGAGCGTGTGACGAAATAAGAACTATATTGGATCCATTGGAACACATGTTTTGTTTCTGATTTACTGAAAAAGTAACAGTTTTGCTTTTGCCTATCGTCTCTGTCGGGTGCAAACCTCATATGTCCAAACTGTAACTGTAACTTTTCAGGATCAAAATTCAAAGGCATCAAAAGTAGCAGATCTACAAGCTTGAGACGCGTCGCTTCGCGCCGCGTTTCAAGCTTGTAGATCTGCTACTTTTGATGCTTTTGTGTGACGCTGTAGTATGATCAAGTAGGGCGTTAATTTATGGAGATGTTTCTGCCCGACAGCGACGATATACAGGGTTTTCACCTGACAGCCACGATACGTTGGTCATTGTTAGTACAGTCTAGTGGAGTCTGACACAACTTTTCACTGCACATGTGTGTGCAGTGAAAAGTTGGCTGAAAACAAGGCTGTCAGGTGGAAACCTTGTATATCATCGCTGTATGAGGTAAAACCTCTTGAATCTTATGCTAAATGTGGATAGACACACAGCCCTATCTTGCCCTAAGCCCTAAGCAGTGGTGTAAAGTAACCAAGTACATGTACTCAAGTACTGCACTTGAGTATTTCACATTTTCAATACTTTTACTTCTACTCCACTACGTCTCAGAGGCAAATACTGTACTTTTTACTCCACTACGATTATTTGTAAACTGTAGTTACTGTACTAGTTACTTTGTAGATCTTGATTATTATTACAAAACATACATTAACCGCTTCAGCCCTATTTACACTTTGGCTATTTGAAAATAGCCGATCTACAAGCTCACAACGTGTCGATGTAGATCGGCTATTTTCACTATTTTAAAATGTTTTTCAAAAAAGTAAAGAAATGCCTCAATAGTTTAGGCATAAGGGTATAAGTCGCCGGCGCAAGATAGGGCCTTATAATACTGGGTTTCCTGCTCTTGTATTCAGTGCCCATACTGTATTATTTGCCATTCCTGTCATTGTACGCACGCCTCCGTGTTGGACTGGCTCTGGCAGAAGCAACACGCTCTGTGAAATGAATTGAATATCTTTCAGACATGTTGTTGTGATGCCCTGCAAGGCTATGCATTCACACTAGCAATGTATAGGGTACTCTGGTATGTGATGGGCTGAGTGAGAGGACATGCCGGGCTGAATGAAGCCTTGCCAGGTGAAATATGCTGTTGGCTTGCGTGACACTCTTCTGAATAAACATGGGTTTGGGTATGCATTCATCTTCTGCATTGGACAACATCATGATTCTTTTCCAATAAATCCTCCACCACCGCATGCTTGTTAAGGGGAAGGACAGTGGAACTCTGTCATTCTCAACCAGAGATGTTTTCCCCAACAAGATCAAAGGTTTATCCTCCAGAGTCCATATTTTATAACCTATGAGGTTTGTGTCTTCAATCTCATGGTCCTTGGGGAGTGGTGCTGTAGCTGGCTTCCTGTCTAACTGCGTTCGTCTTGCTACACCTTGTCGACGGGGTGAAAGCAATTAACACCGTGGCTCAGAAAAGCAGCCATGATACGTTTGCAGAGCCCTGCTTTAGGCTATACTGTCCGCTGCCCCACAAAGTGAGGAGAAACAAGTCAAATAAGAGACATTATTTTGGTCACGGAATGACTACTGTTCATGTTTGCCCACTTAACTACATGGGCCCTTGGAAAGTATTCACAGTCCTTCAACATATTGTTATGTTGGAGCCTTTTGTTCCAAATGTGTTTTTTTTGTTCTGCCCAAATTCTACACACACTACCCCAAAGTATCCACACGTCCCAGACTCTTCTCCCGCCTGGCTCCCAAACTATGGAATGAACTCCCCATTGCAATTAGAACGGCAGACTCACTCCCAATCTTCTGCCGTAATCTGAAGACTCACCTCTTCAGACTCCACCTCAGCCCGTAGCACTTGATGTTATGTAGACAGATGCCAGGTCATTGTTGACCTGGCATCCTTTAGTGTGTATAGTTTCAATGTACAGGCTGATGATAGGTTCTTGGTTTACACCCTTTGCTGTGACACTCAAAATTAATTGGACATGATTTGGAAAGGAACACACCTGTCTATATTAATGTCCCACAGTTGACTGTGCATACATTACACAAATATTTATTGTACCAATGATGAGGAATTGAAAATGAAATAATAATTATATCAGAACAAAAAATGTAATCATGATTACATTTCACAAACAGATCTAAAAGCTTGGGATCGCGTTGCGATGATGTGAACTTCATGTAGATCAGCGATTTTGCTGAATGTTCACACCAGAATAGGGACACAAAATGTCCTTGGTGATGAAGTGGAAGTCAGTCACAACTATTTACCCAACTTTTGCAAAATGCCCATTAATCATTCTTCCAAAAAAGCCTTTCAACAATTTTCTTTTCCTCAGCATAAATATGAAGTATAAGATAAGTCAGTGCTCATTAAAATCTTCACAGTCTATTAGCCTATCTCTGTTTACAGAGGGTTTGTAATGAAACAACCAACCCTCTTGTGAATGCATTTTCAATTCTCATCTTCATTTAAAAAAATGTAATTATGGAAAAGAAAAAGATTCCCCATGGGCAGGTAATCTCATGCCCAAGGCAGTTTTCCATTTTCAGAATGTAACGGCACAGAGCTTTAGCTGAAGAACTGCTCAAAACAAAGTATTCTTAATGTTTTCACCTGTTTATCAAAACAATACTTCACAAGGAAACAAAACTACTAAATGCCTGTGATGTGATTTGATCAGATTCCTAGGAAGAGGTGTCACTCAGTTGTTAAGCAATTATTACCAAGTGGAGGTACAGTAGGCTTCTGTACTTGTGATAATTAAACATTTTATAACATAGGAGCCTTACTTTCCCCTCAGTGCCTTGGATAGTTGCTGCATAAGCACTGAAATTCCCACTTTATTGGACAATTAACCACAACAACCCTAGCGTCCCTATTCTGGGCTTGCTGTCGGAGGCACCGACATTGTGGGGAAATCTACAAGCTCACAACGCACCGCGTCGCCACTAGTTGTGAGCTTGTATATCAGCTATTTTTAGCAAAGATATTTGATGTAGAGGGAAGATGGTAAATTAAATAAAAAAGCGATAAAATAAGTGCATTTACTATATGAAGTGCCTTTATCCAAAGCACATTACATTCACACACAGACGGCAGAGGGAACCATGCAAGGCACCAAGCTGTTCATCAGGAGTAATTTGGGGTTCAGTGTCTTGCTCAAGGACACTTCGACGCTAACTCAAGGGGCGCTGGGGATTGAACCGGGAACCTGCTGATTCCCAAGCGGGCCACTCTACCTCCTGAGCCACTGCTGCCCTTGTCTGTATAGACTAAGTACAGACCCCCGGGGGACCCCGGTCAATGAAGTATTTAACAGAGGAGAGTGTAGGACATGCAAGAACAGCAATACACAGCACAATGCTCAGTCCTCACAGAGTGTACAGATGGACTCACGGTCCATTTTTTACCTCTCTCAGTTAACCCATTTCAATCCGGGAACACATCTGTGTTCATTTTAGATTTGAGCTATAACCATTCTTTTATACTTTGGCTTTTCAAAAATAGGAGATGTACAAGCTATTGTATTTTATTCTTTTTATTTTCCCCCAAAAAGATAACAAATAAATGAAGAAAAAAAAAACGGCCGCCTCACACATTAGAAGGACGATGTCAGTCACCAGAACCAAGGACGGGTGTTTTTGATGAATCATGGTTAAAATCGTTAAAATGGAGTTTGAAGTTACATGGGTTTGTAGGCTACTATAGGAAGGGGGCGTGTCCGATGAAATGAATATATAAATATCTAAATACTGAATCAAGCAACTTAAAAACTGTCCAGGGTGCTCACATGCCAAAGTAGACGTTAAAATGACCCCACGCATGTTTGAAACAAAGTGAAATATCCCTTTAATCTAAATCAATCTCGTGAAGTATGTTTTTTCTTCTCCTTTGTCTGTTTATATTTGATCATCCTGTATATTCTGATTGTACACACATCAACACCACATGAATAAAAGAGCTATTGCTGTAACAAAACGTGTCTACCCTAAACAATAGCAACAGCAACATAATGAGCAAAATGGTCTCAGTGCAGTGACCACATAGGAGCAGAATAATGAAATCCACGTCTCTGTCCTTGGGTTCCTGTCTCCCTAAACCCTACCTATCTAATTCATACAAGCAATAATAAATTGCTAGTGTGAGTGCATAGCCTTGCATGGCAGCACAACAATGTGTTTAAAATGATTTATATTCAATTCATTTCGCAGAGCGTGTTGCTTCTGCAAGAGCCGGTCCACACGGAGGCATGTGTACAATGACAGGAACGGAAAAATACAACTGTCTGGTGACACTGAATACGGAACGTTTTGAAAAATTCAACCTGCTAATGACATGCCTGAAATAGGGACGCCAGGTTGACTGTGGTTAAAGATGCATTCAGAATCTTGCTTAACCCATTTAGACCGGGAAATAATCTGTGTGTTTTAGATTTCTTTGGCTATTCAAAAATAGCAAATCTAAAAGCTCATAGAGCTTGTAGAAAAAACGTGAAAGTTTGTGCAAATCTTTGAATATATATATATTTTTTCAAAGCAAACATTAGTAACTCAAATCTTTGCTTCTCGGGATTCTACAAATGCCTTGCTTTAAAAAAATATATATATATGTTGCTATATCAGTGGTGCTCAAACTTTTTCATGTCACGGACCCCCAAAATTATATGTACTTGGCCGTGGACCCCCCCCCCCCATCTCAAAATAGGTTGTTCCAGGGACGCCCATGAAGCAAAGATTTGAGTTACAAATGTTCCCTTTAAAAAGTATATTCAACTATTTGATACGCTTTTTCAAAAATAGCAGAGATCTACAAGCTCATAGTGCAGCACTCGGTGCCGCACTATGAGCTTGTATATCTGCTATTTTTGAATAGCCAAAGCGACACAGATGCTTTCCCGGTCTTAATGGGTTAAGCTCCCAAGACTGACAGGTACAGTACAAGTCATAATGCTTGTGCCTACATTACTTTTCCCACCTTTCATGCTGTGTCGAGGAATGTTCGTCAGCTTATTGTCTCAAAGAATGTGATCATAAGGGCTTCAACTGACATGTCTGGAGACATTTGGAACAGATGTGTGTATGTATTTTAATCTATTCCCATATTGTGTTTGTCTTTGTGTTGCATCTCATTGCTTTCTCTTTAGTTGTGTGGAGTTCTGTGTAGCTGCAGTGAAATGAATCGGAGGAGTCTGGGGGTGAAGCCTGGGGGAGGGGGGGGGGGGGGGGGGGTTGTTCATTTTCTTTGCAAATTACGTGACAAATTCTTCTGTAGAGAGAGATGAAGGTGGAGGCGGTCCCTCTGTGTGGAGCAGCAGAACAAAGCAGAACACAGAGCAGAGTTTCTGGGGATTAGAAGATGAGGATTAGACCGTGCAGGAAGGAATGAATGAATGGAGGAACGCTGATGGAGGAGCACAGGTGCACAGCTGAGCTCTGAGTCTGTTCCTCTGGCTTCCACTGTTCCTCAAACCGTTTTAATTTCAAGGACCCCCAGTTTGATCTGCATTAGGACCACGGATCCCCGTTTGATCCAATCTACAGTGTAGATTGGACCCCAATCTACACTGTAAAATCATAAAAAAAGGCTATTTAATGTGCACAAAAGGAACCAAAATGGATCTGTAAGGGTCAATGTTTTGAATATATACTTTGGGCTTTTCTGCCTTTATTTCCAGGCTTTTATTTTCCTTTGCGTTTTGCTCAAAAATAAGAGCCTGGACCAGCCGGTTGACGTTCCTGGCATAGGAAGTGGGAGTTAACCTTTCATGTCCCCAACCAACCAGAGTGCAGTGGGCGTCGCTCCAAATGTTGTGACGTCAGGGCTCTCAATACTGCACATTGGGGGAGGAGGAGGGGTGCGGGCGGGCGCACAGATCGGTGGACCAATGGGAGCCCGCGGATTATCTCTCCGGAGATTTTGAACCCGCCCCTCTAGACAAAGATATCAGACACGCTAGGGCAGCCTAAATGAAGAGTGAGAGGAAACAGGGAGACAGAGATGGGGAGTGACACACAGCAAAGATCGTCAGGCTCGGGAATCAAACCCACGACCCGCTTTCAGGCTGCAGTAGAGCCTATATGTGTGCTGCCTTGTCAGTCAGTATTTCACTTTGTTGTTTAGCACCCCCTGTGTGTTGGTTTCGAGTCTGTCTCTAGCTTGCCGCTCTCGTCTGAACCATGTTCTCAGGAACTCTGTATAGGCCCCGGAGAATGTTCATGAGTTTCCCCCGGTGAATGGTGTCAATAGCTTTTTGGAAGTGGATGGAGGTGATCACCGCTGACAGGCAGTGGTGTTAAGTAACTAAGTACATTTACTTAAGCACTGTACTTAAGTAAACATTTTAGGATTTTTTACTTTACTGGAGTATTTCCAATTTCCAATACTTTTACTTTTACTCCACTACATCTCAGAGGCAAATATTTTATTTTACTCCACTACAATTTGAAAACTGCAGATATACATTATTACATTATAAAACATACATGAACCACTTTAGCCCAATTGTATACCTATAGGTTATTTGAAAATAGCCGATCTACAAGCTCACAACACGTTGCATCGCGACACGTTGTGAGCTTGTAGATCTGCTATTTTCAAGCATTCTCAGCAGAGGTTCTAAGACGGGTCCAAGACGAGTATCATCCGGTTAGCTGTCTCGGCGACTTGTGAGCTCAAGCTAATGCCCCTGTAGTTGTCCGTCTTGGCGAGGTCGCCTGACTTATACTGGAAGGAGGATCACTGTGCACCATTATAGCTCTGGCAGCTCTCCATGCTTTGCATGCTTGGTTGATAAAAATCCAACACTTCCTCGTGTCTACTTCAGAACCCTGCAGCTCTTGCCTCACTTGATAGTAGCCACGGCCCTCTGCTACTCATCCATGATGAACGGTACTGGTCTGTCTGGGAAGGTCATGGAAGACAGAAGCTATAGGGCCATCATCCTCCTCGGTTGCAGGATCTCTGTTTACGTTGTGTGAGTAATTTGCGTTAATTTAACCCATTAAGACCTGAGGCCGATTTAAAAAATCTTTTCTAAATCCTTACACTTTTCTGAAAAAAAGTAAGTTGCTATATCAGTGGTGCTCAAACTTTTTCATGTCAAGGACCCTAAAAAATATATGTATTTGGCCGCGGACCCCCATCTCAAAATATGTTGTTCCAAGGACCCCCCAGAAGCAAAGCTTTGAGTTTAAAATGTTGTTGTATTGTTGTAATGTTTATATATTCAAAGATGTTCCCCATCATTCCCCAGATTTGGCGGACCCCCTGTAGTAACTCTGAGGACCACCCAAGGGGTCCCGGACCCCCTGTTGAAGACCCCTGGTTTAGAGCATCGACTTTATAACCACAAGCTCCCCAGGTTCAATGTCGAGAGCTCAGAGAGCTGCTAGGGTTGCATGTCAATCCACCTCTCTTTCCTCCTGTCTCCTCTCATGAATAAAATAAAGCAGAAAGGCTGAAAGACAAGCTTTAGATAGAATAAAGAGCTTGTTGAAGAAGGAAATGGAAACGGGGCAGAGGTACTGACTGGCCTATTTGACCAGGTCAAAATGTAATCAGAAGGCAGAGAGAGCCAGGTGACGATAATTAAGTGCACAGTTCTCCATTATACAGCTGTCTGTTTTAGAAGGTCCTTGAGAGAAGCCGACTGATCAGGCTGATGCATCTGTCATTGACTGACGTCATTGAACAGAAAGAAGCTTGCAAATGGACTTTGGAGAAGTAATGACTTTATTTCACCTTTGAGATAGAACATGGAAGAGACCAAGGACCGGACCAGAGTGTTTTCCTCTTTGTCTATAACAATGGGTCTCAACCTTTTGAATTTCAAGGAGCCCCAGTGTGAAATTCATTAGGCCATGGACCCCCATTTGTTCGGCCGGCTAAAGTCTGCAATGTGACGTCATTCAGAGTCTCACACATTACCCACATGGTCATGATATCGAGGTATTAATCATGGGTTCCAGCAGTGCTACTGGCGAGCGTACACGCTGCTTGAGCGAGTCACCACTCGCCACCAACAGCGCGCGAGACGTGAGCACGAGCCACAGGACTGTTCGTGGCAGTATATGAAATAGGCTCTATGCGCAGCAGCCATATTGGGAATGAATTGGGCCCCTTCCTTACTTCCTTCACAGGTGTTACCAAGGATACTAATTAAGGCTCTGTTCCATTTAGTGAGGCATAGTGGTTGTCTTATTTTCAAGGACCCCCATAACTCTGAGAGTGTACAAATGGAACCAAATGGACCCTTAGTTGGGTCCATTTGGTTCCATGTGTACACTCTCAGAGTTACACACCCACCATAAGGGGCCATTTGGGAACCAAAATGGAGTGTTTCTAGTGAGATGGAACAGGGCCTTCATTAGTATCATTGGTAACACCTGTGAAGGAAGTAAGAAGAGGCCCAATTTCTTTCCAATATGGCTGCTGTGCATAGAGCCTATTACATTTGTCTGTCAGGGAGCCCGATCCTCCGGTGCAGGCTTGACTGTTCAAAACTCAACTTTGCACGTACTCCTACGGGCTGGGGGCGGCACCTGTCAGTGGGGAGTGTTGGGTGGGAGGAGTAGAATGAAGGCTCTACGTCCTCCGGTTGGGGGCTCCTCACTGGCAGGTGAGTCAGTAGGATACGACAGTAGTGACAACACAGAAATGTGTGTGGGGTGGAATTAATTGGCATGACGACTACATTGGGGAGAAAAAGGGCTAAAATAAATTATTGGCTACTCTAAATTTATAAAAAATACATAAAAAAACTCAACTGTAACTGCAGTGCCAACAGCAGTGACAGCAACAATAATTCTCTCCTTATTGTTGAGAG
Organism: Gymnoscopelus microlampas; assembly: GCF_963454915.1. Lineage (NCBI taxonomy): Eukaryota > Metazoa > Chordata > Actinopteri > Myctophiformes > Myctophidae > Gymnoscopelus > Gymnoscopelus microlampas. Next base: position 8,813,518 of record NC_139962.1, read on the forward strand.
AGACGTCTTGGCCCCCTCCACCCCTTGGCCCTGATGCGACTGCAGCCCCTGCTTCCCCTATAGCTACGCCACTGGCAGTGGTGCTGACTGATTCTGCTAGCTGTCCCATGGCACGTTAGCAGGTTAAGACCATGCTCTTACAGAGACTATTCCCTCATGAGCAAGCACTTGGCAACAGTGGGAAGGAAAACAATATCCCCTTAAATGGGAACACAACCTGGCTCTAGATGGGCGACCATCTGCCCTGACTGCTTGGAGTAAGCCTGGGCGACTTTTACCAAATACCTCAATATCAATATTCAAGCGTCTTTGGGTACTTAGCACAATATGAATTATTATTGTGACGATAATATTGTATTGTGACATTATAATTATTGATGTGATGCAACACGTGGACTTGTGCATTTACTATTTTCAACATTTTATCTTTCATTTTTGAATGATATCATGTTATAGCAACATTATATCAATAGATTACCCAGCTATTTCAAGTTGAAGTTGGAAGTCAAGCTCCTATAGCTAGAAGTTGCTGAGAGGACTTGGTGCAGTTTAAAACAAAGGAATGCGATGTGGAAGGGGGTGTGGTGGTGCTGGCGGTGGTGGTGGGGTGGGTCGGCTTACAGTGACAGCATGAAATTCAAATGAAGAAACGGTTGAAGTGTGAGAGACACGGAATGAGAAATTTCCATATATTTGAGCTGAGCAAACATAATGCCACCAGTAGCACGGCCCAAAGCAGAGGCCTTGGGCTGGGATGTGTCTGGAGGAGGGCAGGGGGTGCTGTTGATGTCTCAGCGTGAAGCGAGGAAATGCTAAGATAGAGGGGCAAGGCAAGGCTGTAATGAACCCAGGATTTTTGAAATGCCAACCGCTAATACCAGGATGGTGGCAAGCTGTTGCTGCTGCTGGAGGAACCATGTCACACAGAGAGAGAGAAAGCAGTGAGACGAAAACACAAATAATACGGAAAAGGACATTTCTGAATTAATCTACAGCCCACCTGTCACTTGCAGTGCATGATGAAGCAAAGTTCTGCCTGTAATAATGCATTTTTTCTCACAGTTAATGGAGACATTGAGAGATGACAGTAGTCATCTCTCAATAGTAGTTGAGAGATGAGAGTAGTTCTGGTAACGACTAGCAGTGGTGGAAAGTAACTAAGTAGATCTGCTATTTTCAAAAGATTCTTATACATTGTGTACATTTGAAAACTTGTGAAATGGAACATTCTACGAGTCCTTTCTTGTGGTCCTTTAAGTACATTTTGATACCAAAACGTTTGTACTTTATCTCAAGTGCATTTTAATTACCCACACTTTTACTTGTAACAGAGTATATCTACATTGCAGTATTGATACTTTTACTTAAGTGAAACATTTGAGTACTTGTTCCACCACTGACGACTAGGTTAATTATCTAATTAAGAATGTAGAGTCTGTCTTTTGCAGGCAGACGCTGCACGAGGAAGATTGTGTAATTGCCTTGAGGCTATTTTGTGATGCTGATTGTTTTATTGTACTGAAGGCCCCAGTCAGGTTTGAACCCATGGCCACTGGTGCACAACTATAACCCAGTCCTCCTGTTGGCCTAGAATATGTGCTAATGAATGATGTGCACGCACAAGCACAATCTCATTAGCCTTTTCCCCTCAGTCAACATTAGTGGCCAACTTGCCATTAGCCAAACAATAGTATTAGCTGATCTAAGTTCATTCTATTATGTCTCGTCTGCATGTATTGACCTTTGCTCTAAATGAATGAGGCGTGAGAGACCCTGGTCCCTGGATTTCAATAGATTCAATAGAATATCTTCCATGCTGAGTTCAGCTTTCCGGCATAATGCAATGTCCTTGTATTTTCTCAGCACATATTCAAGTGGCAGTCATTGTTGTAAATGAAATTAAGCTTGGCTAAGCTGTAGAGAGTTCTTGATGACCCTGCATGGATGGGTTTGGAACGTGAAAGTCAGCACGCAGTCACATCCTCAGACTCAGTACTTTGACTGTTTTCTCAAACTTTTTAGTGCCCTATGCCAGTGCATGGTTCTTTCCCAGCTGCTGAAACACTCATTCACGCATTCATCGCATCCTGGGCTTGAATACTGTCACGGTATCCTCAACGGCACTGAAGACTTTACTTGTCAAGGAAGTGCTTTTGTTTACTCTTTGACACTTGAAAATTGAAATGTACTTGTGAAAGCAGTATTGTTTACACTTTGGTACTTGAAAATAGAAGCCATTTACTTGACATTAAATTACTTGACAGTGTATTAGCAGTATGCCATAAAACATTTATAGCATTTGTTCAATGAAAGCGAGATTGTGAAAAATCAGTTTTTTTATTCAAATATTCACTTGCAACTGTAGAAAGTTATAAATGGGAAAATACTGTTAAAGCAAATAACCAAATATACTGTAAATACTGTATTCCAAATAGTAGTGCACAACAAACAAAATAGCAGGTTATGCAACAAAATACAGAGGTATTTACAAATCTGAGCAAGTGATGCTATCGGTTCACTGAGATACCATGAGGACACTTTGCCTTTGAATACAGAACATTAACTTTTAGGAATTTAGATGCTCTTATCCAGAGTGACTATCACAGCAATGTAGGCCATGCAATACATGACATGGACCCTAGTCAAATGACACGGTAGATCGTCTCGTATAACGCCAAGAAATAACATTTAGAGCTTCTAAATAACTACGTTACCAAGTAGGTTAAACATCAAAATCTAGCACACTTGGCATCTGTGGACAAGAGAACAGCATACTGTATGTCTATGGACAAGTAACAGGTAATGATCTAAGGAAAGAGGAGTGCTAGGAGTTGTAATCTGAAGAGGTGTATTTTCTGACTGTGGTAGAAAATGTGGTGGCCAAATCTTCCCGTTTGGTGATCTTTGTGTTTATCCCATTAAGACCGAGAATGCATCTGTGTCATTTTAATATTTCTTAGGCTATAAAAAAAATAGCAGATATACAAGCCCACGCTACAAGATCTGCATTTTTTTTTGTTTTTAAATCGTGAAAATCTGTTTAAATCTTTGAATATATATATATATTTTTAAAGCGAACATTTTTAACTAAAATCTTTGCTTCTTTCAACATGCAGGTTGAGTGTCAGCGAGAAGAGTCTAGGATGCTTGGAGCGTTGACCAGGGTGTCGTATGGATGGGAGGAACAAACACTGATCTACAAGTGATCAGGAAGGGGTGTTGGGGTGTTGGATCATGTCCTGAAGGTAAGGGGGCGCCATGCCATTGATTGCCTTGTAGATTGCCTTGTACAGTTAGGTCATCGCCAGTGTTTTGAATTGGATGCGGGCAGCAACTGGAAGCCAGTGATGGGAACGCAGAATTGGGGAGATTTGCAAGTATTTTCATCCTGAAACACAACAAAAAGGTGCACTATTGTAGCTACAGATTGAAAGTAGACATGTTGTCCTTTACACTGAAATATAACAACGTTCAAACAAGAAAAGCAAGTAGTAACAAGGCACTACTCACCCAGTAGAACAAAATGAACAAAAAATATGTCTTAATGCATTTGATGAAGGTCGTACTAAACCATTTAATGCATTTGATGAAGGTCGTACTAAACCATTTAAAGAGTCATCTCAATACCTGTCCATTCTCGAGTTGTGTTGTTACAAGCTGGTTTATGGATGGTGGTACAGTAGCACATCTGTCCCAGTCTCTGTGGCTCATCAGACTTATGGCTCCCTCGTCTTGGGAGTTCTCTCTGTGAGTTCAAGCTGGCAACCGACAATTCTCTGAAGATGTGGGAGATAACTGCAGTCTTTAGGACCTTTCACCCACGTGGACGCTCCACCACCAGCACTCGTTGAACCCTCTCCTGTACCCAATGAGTTATAAGCACAGAAACATTATCAACCACTTGAACCGTAGCATTCCAAGTATTTCCAAGTATTTTTTTAAAGCAAGTATTCCAGCACTTTAACCCATTAAGACCTGGAACTGTGTCATTTTTAGATTTGAGCTAAAAAGCATTATTTTACACTTTGTAGTATATATATATATTTTTAAAGCGAACATTTTTAACTCAAATCTTTGCTTCTGGGGGTCCCTGGAACTAAATATTTTGATGGGGGTCCGTGGCCAAATATATATAATTTGGGGGGTCCTTGACATCAAAAAGATAGAACACCACTGATATACTGTAGAAACATACGTTTTTTAGAAAAGTTGAGATTTAGGAGACATGTAGAATCGGCTTCAGGTCTCAATGGGTTAACTCAAGTACAAATTTGACAAATTAATTTTCACTTGTAGTTGAATAATATATGACTAGGAGTATCTATACTTTGACTCAAGCACTGTGGTTGAGTACTTTGCCCACCACTGGTGATAGGTACCGTACCCCAGATCGGCCCAACTTGAGCGTATGAGAACCTTGATTTCCTGGATTACACCATAAAGCAAACACCACCTCCTCTGAATGCGTTTCTTCCGCCGCCACGTCCATTATACTGAACACAAAGAATCTAGGTAGGAAAAAATTCAACGGTAATCTCCAAACATTCTGCAAAAAAACAACCGTTCAAATGGTTGCAACTACTTCTATAAAGTTTTTGCAAGATTGAAAAAGAAAACCACAAAAGTTTTTAAAGGTTGAAAACGAAAATGTCTTCTCTTACAAACATTGTTTTGAATGTTGGTTGTCCTTCACAACTGCAACACTCTTTTAACAGTGTTTCTTCAACACATTTTCAGTGTTTCAAATGTGGCACTGTTCTCCCAGTGTATTATTTTGTCCTCTAGGTCAGTGGTTCTCAAACTTTTTCATGTCAAGGACCCCCAAATTGACACTTATTAGTCCGCGGACCCCCATTTGAAAAGATAAGCCAGGGACCCCAATAAGAGAAGGTTTATACGGCTTTCTAGCAGTGATTCTCAACCATTTTAATCTCAAGGACCCCCAGTTTGACATGTATTAGGCTACGGACCCCCATTTAATGGCATTTATACCTCTGGGACCCGAATTTATATTATAAAATCAATGTTAATTTAACTTTGAGAGTGTACAAATGGAACCAAATGGACCCGTTAGGGTCCATTTGGTTCCATTTGTACACTCTCACATTTACAGAACCACAAGTGTCCATTTGGTTCCTATCCATCATTTAGCTGGGGACCCCCTGGAACCGCCTCAAGTACCCCTGGGGGTCCCCGTACCCCACTTTCAGAACCAATGCTCTAGGTTTGAAACTAATTAAATAGTGATCTGAAAACAGGCTTTGAAACATTGAAAAAAATGTTTTCAAATGTTCGAGCCTTTAATTTTGAAAGGGCGGGGAAAAGAAGTTTTGAAACATTGAAACTTTAATGTTGAAAGGTCGAATATTTATTTAGAATCTTTGTAGGGTGTACATTTGCACTATTGCAGAGTATTCATTTCAGAACTTAGTTTACCACACCAACCTTTTAAGAGATGTGTCCACACAGTTGCAAGCTTGCAAGTCTTGTGATTATTGGCAGTGTTTTTCCTCTGCAGTGGTTTGAGCCGCTGAAAGAGCTGGTCTGAATGCCTGAATCATTGAGCTATATATTATCTGGGGGACAGAGACAAAATCCTCGCTCATTTCATTTCAATGAAAGTTGCTCACCCAGCGCATATGTTGCTAGGGACACCCTCTTTCTGGGCTTGGTTTGATGACATCACGGGCCCATTTGCACGCGCAGCAGTGTCCTTTATGCGTCTACACAGTATGTCACAAACGTCCTCCATGCACAAGCCTGTGAGTTGAGCCCATTTCACTTGTTCATGTTTTGGGCCAAACCTTGCAATAGCAGATTTGGCCACTTTGAAATATTTGCTTAAAAAATGGGGCCTTGGTCTAAAGGAGAAGAATAAGATGGAAAAAGGGGAAAAAATAGAAAAATAAAGAGAAAAAAAATGGTTTCCTGGAGACGGGGCCTGCTGAAGCACAGTCCAATCATGTGTCATCCTGTTTACTGGGTTGGTTTGGGATTGGATGTAGCCACCTTGTTGTTCCCCTTATGTGGACAAAAGAGGAGAGATAAGATACTATATTAATTATAGAATGCAAAACATGATAATATAATACATATTAAGCACACGTGTAAGATAGTGTGTTCAATCTGCATCCCGTTTTCATTTTTTATTTGGATATCCTTGAGAGAAAAAATGGCTACGATTAGCAAGTTAGCTCTGTCTGTGTTTACATTCATTGTGTTGGCTTGTAGAGCGCCTATATTTTGGGCGATTGTTCGCCTATTTCCACTGAATGTTCGCTTATTATGACCTGCCCAGAATACGGCCAGCACAGGTTCATGTGGTTATATCCACAGGTTTCCTAGGGCGTTGTGGACATCACATCCTGTCGATTTGATCAGGTAGCAGGGATCAAATCGACAGGAAGTGATGCCCACAACGCCTTAGGAAACGTGTGGATTGGATGTCGAAGATATTTCTGCTGTACAAGAGCCTCCTGGCATTTAGAGTGCTTCAGAAATTGACTGCTCTGCAACCTATTGTAAGAACGGATGTTTATTTGTATTCATTTATTTATTCATGGGGGAGGGGTACTTGGGGTGTTGACACGTTTGAACGATGTTCTGGGGAACAAGACACCAATTTCCCAGCCTGGAGTATAAGTCAGCAAAGCATCTGTTTGGTGTTTACCAATAATGTCACATTGGTGGATGCCGCCAGGCTCGCTCACTGCTCGCAAATGATTGGATTTTTGCATCAGCCGTGTCAGAGCAGGTGTCAGAGTTGTAATGCTTTGCATGAAGCAAAAACTAACAGACCTGAAGGAAACAACGTGCACATGTACACAGCTAAACAAACAGACCTGTACACAGCTAAACAAACAGACCTGTACACAGCTAAACAAACAGACCTGTACACAGCTAAACAAACAGACATGTACACAGCTAAACAAACAGACCTGTACACAGCTAAACAAACAGACCTGTACACAGCTAAACAAACAGACCTGTACACAGCTAAACAAACAGACCTGTACACAGCTAAACAAACAGACATGTACACAGCTAAACAAACAGACCTGTACACAGCTAAACAAACAGACCTGTACACAGCTAAACAAACAGACCTGTACGCAGCTAAACAAACAGACATGTACACAGCTAAACAAACAGACATGTACACAGCTAAACAAACAGAACTGTACACAGCTAAACAAACAGACCTGTACACAGCTAAACAAACAGACCTAAAGGAAACAACGTGCTCCTGTACACAGCTAAACAAACAGACCTGTACACAGCTAAACAAACAGACCTAAAGGAAACAACATGCTCCATGTACACAGCTAAATCATCAGTGTTAATTTAACGCTGATGATTTAATGAACACTGCAGATTTTACTGTGTGTGCTTAGTGCTTACTGTATTGTAACCCATTACGTTCAGCTGAGCGTGACACAATGTAATCCAAATGTATTTTATAAAGACATATGAAGACATTGAGACAAAACAAGAACCAATGACCACAGTACTATTCAATCAAAAGTAACAAAAAACGCACAATGAAAACACAAGACCGGTTTAAAAGTCTACAGAAAGGACAGTAAAATAATAAAAGTGAGTTCTGAGTGAATTGAGCCCATTTCACTTGTTCATGTTTTGGGCCAAAACTTGCAATAGCGGATTTGGCCACTTTGAAATATTTGCTTCAAATCAAAAGTTACTTTCAGCTGAGCGTGACACAATCCAATCCAAATTTATTTTATGAAGACATATGAAGACATTGAGACACAAAAAAACAACCAATGACCACAGTGCTATACAATCAAAAATAACAAAAAAAACGTAAAACACATTGAAAACACAAGACCGGTTTAAAAGTCTACAGAAAGGACAGTACAATAATAAAAGTAATAATTCCTACACCCTAAATATCTTTGCTGAAAGTAGCCAATCCACAAGCTTGCAACGTGTCGTGCGCTTCAAATTGTTTGAAAATAGGTCTCAAGTGGTTAAACACAGGCCACAACCGCAAAAGCACAATCTCCCCTGTGCTTGAACCTTGGGACAAACAGAATGAACTGTTGCTAGTGCATTTAATGATCTGTAGGGAAACAACACATTCTGGAGATCAATCCGAAAACGTGAAGTGAAGGGAGGTCAGTATGCAGTTAATGTGCTCTCGCTTGCGTTGTTCTGTTGAAAGACGAGCTGCAGCATTGTGGACTAACTGCAGGAGTGAGAGAGGATCAACGACTAACGACTTGGCTCCGATTTAAGCAGTGATTATCAAACGTATTAAATTTGGGTCCAATAGACTTGCAGGTAAAAGTAAAATATTTTGATAATAAGTGTACTGTACAGAACATAGTATGGATGTGAACTAAAATGTGTGGGGTCTTACAGTATGTTAGCCTAGTGAAAGTGTGCACAAGAAATGCGGCACTGATCGGTCCAGCCGTTTGTTAAATGAGCTCTGGACAGACACACAGACACTCTTATCGACGTCAACCTCTTTCAGAGCTACGGTGTTAAAATAGAAACAGTGGGCCCACTAAGAAACAAACAAAACAACACTCAGACAAACTGTTTTCTCAATTCTACAGTCGGATGTTCACTCCTTGTTTAATTAAGGTAATTATCTCATGGGTAATAATTGTTTCATGATTAATTTCCTGTTGTCTTTCATCTTTAAAATCATATGACTGTATACATTATGACTAAGCAGAATACGTGATTGACTTATTATTTGAACAGGAGGGTGAGTGAGTTCACTTCCTCTTTGTTTATTTAATCATCAAAGTACACATTGTGGAAATTAAAGATGGGGTGCCGTGATTTTCAGTGATTCCCCCCCCCCCCCCTAAAACATAATCATCAGGTATTATGGTTATACTAGGAGGAAGATTTTTTTCCAAAAAGTGTACAGAAAGTGTTAAAATTATGTTTTTATGTGGGCACGCCTCCAGTTCATTAAGTATACCTGGTTCTCACCTTAGCACCTCCTCCACTACCTTAGCACCACCCACCTGTCCTAGTCCCTCCTCCTCTTCATGCCCACACCTGTTGTGTTATGATAATGAGGGGGAGGGTATATTTTTACTGTGTCATTAAATGGCTGTTTTTCTATTGTCACGTTTGACCCTCAATGTTTCAGCCTCCAGGAAGAAACTGAAAATAGTCAGAGAAGACATAAAACACCATAAAAACACCACCAGGGGGCTTAATGAAGTTATATCAACCTCATAGACACATGAAAAACAGAAAAAGTGCAAAACCATGGCACCACCTCTTTAAAGAAGCTCAGTGGAAACAAAAAACAAATAATGAATGCAACCTGTAAACACGTGACATCATCCAAACATAGTTATATGCTGCACATAACTGTGTTTGGATATGTCAAGTTCTACTTTTATTCAAAGTTCTACTTTTATTATTTATTACTACTATTATTAATAGCGCTACTTTGTCATCGACAATGCATTAACCACATGAATCATAGCCTTTCTATTCTGGGGGCGATCATTCAGAGGGGCGAACGGATTGTAGATCGACCATTTCCACTAAAGACATTTGGCCCTCCTGGCTCAAAGTGCATTTCCCTAAAGTTAACTGTAAAACCTCACCTGTTGTAGATGTTGTTGCTGCTGTTGTTGTTGTTTTTGTTGCTGCTGCTGTTGTTGTTGTTGTTGTTGTTGTTGTTGTTGTTGTTGTTGTTGCTGCTGTTGTTCTTGTTGTTGTTGTTGTTGTTGTTGTTGTTGTTGTTGCTGTTCTTGTAGTTTTTTTTGTTGTTGTTGTTGTAGCTTTTTACTTCCTGCAGATGAGTCCTGTGTCTGGTTGTGAACGCAGTGACCTCCATTCTATAGAAAGAACACACACAGACGGTGAATGCAGTCAGCTCTGTGACAGGCAGCGCTTAAGCAGATAGATAGATAGATAGATAGATGGACCTTTATTCATCTTGAGGGAAGCACCACAGTAAGGATGAAACAAATGATACAGATACGAGTAGAGAACAAGTACAGAGTGAGTAGCAACACTAGTAAAATATATAAAAGATAGTAGCCTATATTATGACCTCGGTCATCAAAGTATAAAGGGTTAACACATGCATTTCAATTCACTTCATGTTGTGCTTTTATGTTGTGCGATATGATATCCCATGTTTTGTCAGTCTTTTCTTTCTGCCTAAAATGTACAGTGTAAAGATTACTATCAACTTGTCTATAATAAAACAAACACATCGTTTCCATTGCAGAAAACCTATGCTATTACATTGTGAAATGTCTGATGTGACATTCGATAGCGTACAAGCTAGCTCTGTGTTCGTTCAAATGTTGGAGTTGGGGACGGGAGCGCACATGAGTAAACAATATCTGAGACTCTTGTTTCAAATAATGTCTCTTAATTCTTATCTGTATCACAGTGCTGCTTCTGCCTCTGGCTGCAGGATTCTGCCTCTTACAAAGCCTGACAAAAATTATACCATCAATAATTGGACACCAGCCAACGTCGTTTTAGGCACAGTTTCATTATGGAACAATCTGTGTGTGACAGGTTCTCCTGCGAGGGTAATTTCCTGTCTGGATGGCGTCCCTGTGGACTGCATTGTGTGCCATGGACTGCACTGTTTGTCTCCCATCATGGCTCTATGGACTTTACTTTCTGTCTCCCATGGCTCTGTGCTGTCTGTCTCTCAAGGCCCTGTGGCAGTGGCGCCGGCGCCTGTTTAATTAAAAGACACTGTGTGTCCCCATGATTCAGTCCTGTCACAAAAACTACCGCGAGGTGGGGGGACCCAGGCTGGGTGGGTCAGTGGCCATATTGGCTTGTTATTGTATAGTTAATGAAGCAGAGGAGTCCATTTGGTTACAGCTGACTTTTGGGATGAAGAAAAAAGAAAAAACCTCTGAACTGTCTGTCTCCCATGGCCCTGTGGACTGTACTGTCTGTCCCCCATGGCTAGCCGACTCTAATCTGTAGTTACCGATGATCCTGTCCCATCTCCATTCTGCTTTGTGACATGTTATTAAGCCAGACACAAGCCATCCAGAGCTTTCTTTCTAACCTTTAAACCTGCCGTCAACTATTTTGAGCAAGTCATTATGGCCGGAAATGTTCAGAATATGACGTGACGACTTGAACCCCATAGCGTACCTATTCTAGGCATGCATGATAGGCAAACATTTGGCCAGTGGTGGAAAAAAAGTACTCATAATCTTTACTTAGGTAAAAGTACCAATACCACATCATAAAAATACTCTGTTACAAGTAAAATGCCTGTGTTCAAAATGTTACTTGAGTAAAAGTACAAAAGTATTCGCATCAACATATACTTAAAGTCAAAAAGTAGAAGTACAAAATGTTTGAAAATAACAGATCTTCAAGCAAGCTCACAATGCGTCGCGATGCGACGTGTTGTAAGCTTGTAGATCAACTATTTTCAAATAGGCTAGGTATAAAATAGGGCTAAAGTGGTTAATGTATGTTTTATAATATAATAATTTATATCTGCAAAGTAACCACTGTAGTGGAGTAAAAGTACAATATTTGCCTCTGAGATGTAGTGGAGTAGTAGTAAAAAACTCCAGTAAAGTAAAAAAAATCCTCAAAATTGTAAGTGCAGTACTTGAGTAAATGTTACTTTACATCACTGCATTTGGCAAATAATAGCAAAACTACAAACTCACAATGCATTGGCACTGCCATGTGCTGTCAGCTCTTAGAGCGGCCCTTTAGTTGGTCAAAGGCCCCCCCCCTCATCCATACTCTGCTGGCAGCGGGCCCGTGTCAAATCCTGCTCCAACTCCTCACCCGTTGTGATGAGGGTGTGAGAATGCATTGGACGCTAACCCCTCAAGTGGTTAACCTTTTTGAACCTACAGTATAAACTTCATTGACCGGAGTCCCTCAAGGGTCTATACTAGGCCACCTCTTCTTTACCCTCTGTACAAAATTGTTCGCCAAGTGGTTAAAAAGCCTTTTGTTCCAGGGTTATCTAAAAATATATAGATATAAATCTCCACTTTAAGTGTGGGTGGTGGTTGCCAGACAGCTAGAGAAAGATTGTTATGACCACAGGGAGAAAACACAAATGGAAGTGTTTCTTCAACGTGCCCCTGAGCAAGGAACTCAACTGATAAATTATCCAAATGAAGCTTTCAACAGAGTTTTAATCCTCACTGAATCTGCCAGAGGGTCGTTGTCGTTTTTCCAACTGTGTAACATAATCAGATGCAGTGTTGCTCAGCCAAAGCTCTTTGTGAGAATGTGAGAAGAGAAATAATAAATACCCTAATGATGATGCTTCTCAGGGAACGGCGTCGCGAGCAGAGAGCTCCTCACAACTTGTTAAAAATGTCTTCCGTTATCAAACCAACAGTGTGATTGCTGATGAAAGCTTTAAAGGGGGAATCAATGAGCATACAGTACGACCCTGACGCCTACAGTCCCAGGGTCACAGATAGACTATTACAGTTTAATTACTTACTGAATCCATCTGGCACTTCTGGGTTCCTTCGTTCTCTCTCCTCGTTACCCCCGGGTTCACGGGCAATTTACTGGATGTGACGATTCGCTGAACTTTAGAGATATCCTGTGGAAAAGAGAGAGAAACACATTGTTTTGATGATGAGTAGAACAGCAGAGACAGCTGTCACTCACAGGTTCACAATTAACCACTTGAACCCTAGCATCTCTATTCTGGGGGAAGAAAATATCAAAAAAGTTGATCTGCAGGTCTATAATGTGTTGCAATGCGACGCGTTATGAGCCTGTATTTTGGCTATTTTCAACTAAGTATTAGTTGACTGAGTATAGAGAGTTTAAGTGTTTACAATTAAAAAGGATACCTTTGTTAATTTAGCTCATACTGCAGTGATAAACTGAATGTTGTAAGATCATAACATGTACAATACTGTATTTGTAAAGCAGCGTACTGATTGTCTAGGAACTGTACAGCGTAAAGGAGTTCATACTCGTAGTCAGGGACGTCACAGGCTCTCAGAAGGTCGGGGGGATGGACTTTCGGTGGACTATACCCCTTACTTTACACTTTGGCTATTCAAAAATAGCAGATGTACAAGCCCATAGCGCGGCACCGAGTGCTGCGCTATGAGCTTGTATATCTGCTATTTTTTGCAAATCTTTTGCATATAATTTTTTTCAAGCGAACATTTGTAACTGTCAAATGTAAACGAATTTTGTATTTTTAAAAAAATGGGCGGATTTTGTTAGTGTTTTGTTTTGGTTACTTTATTTCGGGGTTAGGGTTAGGGTTAGGTTATTTAATTATTTTTGCCTGATTTTACCGATTTATTATCACAAAATAAATAATTATATATATATATATTTTATTTTTTCAAAAAGTGGGGGGTATGAAATCACGGATCTGTGAGAGTGAGGGTGTCGCGTCGTACGCACAGTGAATGGCCGTGACGCCCCTGCTCGTAGTATGATGGCGTTGCTTGCCGAAAAGATCAGATCCACAAGCTACCGCGTCGTATTGTTAGGTCGTAGATCAGTTCTATTTGTCAAAGTGACACAAAGCGAGTTGATTTACTGTGAAGTCAAATGTGAACGATGCATTGTTAATTATAGCTTATCTGCATTGCTGCTTTAGACCAGTGACACCTGAAGACCTATAGCTTCTAATTTAATCACAACATGTCATTGTGATTCATGGAAAAATTATCTTCAGAAAATACTGTAATAAATCAGGGTGGAAAAAAACTAGTCCTAATCCTATCATTATACATGTCCTTGTCTGTTGATCCTCCACGGACGTTTAACCCATTAAGACCTGGGCCGCATCTATGTCACTTTACATTTCTTTGGCTATTCAAAAATAGCAGATATACAAGCTCATAGCGCGGCATCGAGTGCCGCGCTATGAGCTTGTAGATCTGCTATTTTTTTTAAAAAGTGAAAAAACATTTTTTTGTTTTTTTTCAAAAAACTGTAATAACTCTTTAACTTCAGGAAACCCTTTTCTTGGCATGCCATAACAGGAGAACATTCAGGCAAAATAGGCAAACTTTCGGCACAAGCCAATCTAGCCAGTCTACAAGCTCATGTTGTAAAGCTTGTAGATTGGCTTTCAAGTCCGTTGAAGGTATTTTGTGATATTTAGTTAGTATTCAGTGAAACAACAGACCAGTGTTGAGCAGTATAGCTTATTAATGATTAATTAATGTAATATTATTCATTACCCTAATAATCCTGTAAAGGATTTCAACTGCCCACATTATTTTACTTTAAAAAGTTACAAAAAAAGTAACTTGATTACTTTTAGTCCACATGCATGCGTACGCCGCCAGTGGTGGAAAAATAACTCAAATGTTTTACTTAGGTAAAAGTATCAATACTGCAATGTAAAGGTACCTCATGTTTTGACAGAGTCTACTGAGAGACGAGCAGAACGCCCATAAAATAAATCCCAAATTTGTTGTTTCTCTGCCATTACAATCTTCACAAAAACCTAGTCTAGTTTTTCTGGGTTTCTGGGTCCAAAGTGGCCTCTTGAGAATTCAAGGAAAGATGGTTGAATATGAACAGGGGCCATCTTAACTTTTGACGATATCCATCAGAATTGCACGGTACATCTGCAGAGGCAGGGATGTGTTTGAAAATGTCTTCCCTGTCAGTCTCCCTGAGGTCTGCTCTCTGGCTGTCACAGAGACAGTGGACAGATTAAAACAGATGACTATCATTAGAGTTGTTCAGATTTAACGTCCAAAAAAAGATTTGATGTTTTCCCTGTGGGAGAACGCTTTTGGTTTGCCGTCAATGTTTCAGAAAGAACCATTTCCAATTTGACTAGAAACCACTGAAAAACCTTCTTGAATGTTTTCACCAGGACTCAAAGCTGACCTTACACAAGTTCAAGTGCACTGAGTTGCACTTACTGTATATAATGTGATACTGTACATTCATATTGATTAAAATAATGCATTAAAGAATTTCTTAGGTACTATAGAACCCTTTATCATTATGTTGCATACTTTTGGATTGTTGCAGTGTACCGCCCAGGATTCCAACCCGGGTTTCTCGCGTGGGAAGCCAACATCTTAACCATTAAGCCAAAGAAAATTCCCTATCACTTGGGGGAAATATTAGAATTTCAGGCCATCAGACTGAGGTTGTGAGCCACTCTGCTACACTCACCCCCCTTTGGATCTCCCCCAAGGGGAAACCCGATCCAGGTCACGGCACCAATGTAGCGCCCGGGATTCGAACTCAGGTCTCCCACGTGGAAAGCCAACATCTTAACCACTAAACCAAAGGGAATTCCTTGTCACTCTGGGGAGATTAGACTTTCAGGCCATCAGGCTGAGGTTGTGAGCCACTCTGCTACATGTACAACTAGAAAATGTGCTCCTCGGAGCACAGGTCTCCGCCAGCGGACCCGTGCTATTTTAACCAAAGGAAATCATTACCCTATCTTTAACCATAGTTTTCTAGAAATGTTCTAATTCTTACCAAAGATAGAACATGTTACTATATCATAGCAATTATATTATTATAGCAATAAGTAATGAGATACAGAGGTGGTAAGCAACCACAATCAAATCAACCATCGAACAGTCATTATTACTACACCAAGCTTCAGACCATGATTTGCTGCTTCTTCAGTTCGCGTACTGGGAGTTAGTTGCATTGTGTGATCTCAGCTGTGATCTCAGTTTGTACTGGAAAGTACTGTTCCTGATTGATCCTGTCTAAGCTATTTATATTACGTCAGAATATGTAATATAGACCTGCCAGCCACTGGCAGGTCTTGACCAATGTTAGGTGTTCTCAGACGGACACACACACGCACGGTCGGGTAATTTGTACTGGAAAGTACTGTTCCTGATTGATCTTGTCTTACCTATTTATATAACATATTGTGATGTCACATGCAGCTTGACCAATGTTGGGTGTTCTCAGACGGACACATAGAGACGGACGGAGAGGAAGAGATACTCTCCATTAATCCTGTCAATATTACATATTGTCACGTGTCACTTGACCAATGTTAGCTTGGCTGATGGATAGGTGTGGGGAAACTGGGAAACTAGGGAAACTGCATTTCAGTCTTTGTGAGATGTGTTACTAGACACCTTTACAAACACATTGGTGAGGATTTTTGGTAAGGAATTTATTCCAAGATTGGAACTTTTTCTGCTAATATCCACTGACTAAATATTAGCTTGGCTGATGGCACTGATGTCACTTCGAAACATGTAAACAATGTTTTGAAGTGACACACCTATTTATAGGTATGTATTTCGTCATGCGTCTCGCTAGCCAATCAAAGCACAACATATTGTCACGTGTCACGTGAAGCTTGACCAATGTTAGCTTGGCTAGGGGGGGGGGACACACAGCGGGACGGGAACGAAAACATACTCTCCACCATGCCTTCCGCCTGGCGGAGACAATAACTGAACAAACAGTACGAGATCTGTGCTGCGATCATGTGTGAAGGAAGCTGCAGCAAATGAAGCAAAACGAGATGAAGGTAGAGCTGATAACGGGTGCAACGAGTACATCAGATAACAGTACTGCACAACGGGTGGGGCTAGTATCCCAGAACTTGCATCGTTCCCGACTTGCACGGGCCCCTAGTAGGACGTAACTTGAATGACACAACACACCTCAGGCAACTAGTTTCTTTTTGCACCGTCAACTCCCTCTCAACTCTTCCAAGCCAAAGCAGAATAAACACTGTTTATACCCGTAATTTATTTTAGACAAGGAAACAGTCGTAAAAAGTAATATAGTAAATCCTGAGAGCGAGGCAATGAAACGCCTGATTTCTGCTCAGCCCTGCAGACCCTGAGAATCTGAAACATCATCTGTGATTACTGGATGAGAACTGTGTACTATCAGACCACAGGGCTTGGCTGTGTTCTTCATAGCAATGTGATTTACTTCATAGTATTGCGATTGCTGCAGAGTATTGCAATTACTTCATATTGTGATTACTTAATAGTATTGTGATTACTTCATAGTACCACAGGGCTTGGTATGTGTGTTCTTCATAGTACTTAGCACTTTTACATTTACTCAAGTACATTTACACAAGTACTGTACTTTAGTACAGTTGATGTATTTTTTTACTTTACTGGAGCATTTCCAATTTTCAATACTTTTACTTCAACTCCACTACATCTCAGAGGCAAATATTGTAATTTTACTCCACTAAAATTATTTGAAAACTTTAGTTGATAGTTACTTTGTAGATTTTGATCATAATTACAAAACATACATTAACCACTTCAACCCTATACATTTCGGCCATTTGAAAATAGCCGATCTACAAGCTCACAATGTGTCGCGATGTGACACTTTTGGTACTTTAAGTACATTTTGATACCAGCACTTTTGTACTTTTACTCCAGTGATTTTGTTATTCCGGACTTTTACTTGTACTTCTACACTGCAGTATTGATACTTTTACTTAAGTAAAAGAAAATTGAGTAGTCTACTTTTACCACCACTGATTCTATCCAATCAGGAGAGATAACTGAAGTGAAATATGAAGTGATGACACAAAGAAATGAGCAGACAACATTTTAACTGGAACGCTATAAAATTGAAGCTGATAAATCGGTACTCTCTGCTGATTGGATGCAATTGGCAACCCATCTGAACATTTATTTTCTGTTTTATTAAAGAGCTGGACAGACGGGGAGACCCCTGTTACTGAACAAACACTGTAGCAAGGATTACTGCAGAATAATAGAGCTTGTTTTAAACAAAGAAAATATCACTGAAACTACCTTTAAATGTCTTCTCCCCCCTTAGAAATACCCACCCATCCGAGTCTGAAAAGTGTGTGTGTGTGTGTGTGTGTGTGTGTGTGCGTGCGTGCGTGCGTGTGTGCACAGTAGGGCATTAACAGAATAATCGAATATTCGACTATCAAACCGACTATTCGACTATCAAACCACTATTCGATTATTCGATAAAAAAAAAAAAAAAAAAAAAAAAAAAAGTTTTTTTTTTTTTTTTTTTTTAGATTTTTTTTTTTTTTTGTGGCTTTTCTGCAGCAGACACGCAGCTGTGAGCTCTGGTGTGACGTCAACTCGCATTCCTTGAGTCCAGTCATCAATGTCATTGAAAAAAAAAAAAAAAAAAAAAACTTTTTATTTTTTTTATTTTTTATTTTTTTATTATTTTATTTTTTATAATCAAATCGATTAATCGAATATTCGAATACTTATAGGTCGAATAATTCGAATACTAAAAATCACTATTCGTGAATGCCCTAGTGCACAGTGTGTGTGTGTGTGTGTGTACAGGGAGAGCCATGGCATGTAGCAGAGCTTAAATCCTATTATGTTAACTCTATCTATGAGCGTGAAGCGTAAAAGCTCACAGTGAACAAACACTCTGGCACTTTGAATCCACTTTGGATTTCAAACACATGAATCCCATTTTAGTGTTCATGAAGCTCAAATGTTTTCTTTATCCTCCAGAGAGTGGATAAAAAGCTCTCTACATCACTTACTTTTCAAGTTGCAATTATACAAGGCTTGTGCCACTGATTATTTAATTGGCATGTAAAAATATTACTTGATCTCCAAGGATATGACCTCATAAGCCATGCAGGCGCTGCGAATGAATGAACAGTTCCATTCTAAACTTCTATCATTAATTGGACATATCCAACAAAAACAGATGTTATCATGTTATAATAATAACCTCATGATAACCGGTGCAGTCTCCATGAATATGAATAAGTCAAACAAAACAGTTGCTTTTTTACATTTCTATCATTTATAGTTTGGGAAATATACAACAAAAACAGATTTCATTCTGTTCTGCCTGTGCAGAACAGAATAAGCAGGGTCCATCGGTGCTGTTCATGAACATAACGAGGTACGGTGCTTACTGCCCACCAACAAAGAGCCAAGAGGGTGACAGTGAGCGTCTCTGTGAGCGGTTTGGGACCCAGCGTCTTGATACTTTTATGGACAGTAAGTGCTATCGAGGGCTGGGTCTTTTTCTGTCTTTAAATTGGATCGTCTTTGGCAGCGATATAAGCAAGGGATAATGCATGGGGAGGTAGACATTATTGAAATTTAAAGCCCGACAGGGCGATTAACCACCGAGGCGCAGCCGAGGTGGTTAATCGCCCTGAAGGGCTTTAAATTTCAATAATGACTACCTCCCCATGCATTATCCCGCTTATTACACGGCTACTTAATAAATACATGAATACATTTACCCAAAAGTAACAACAAAACGAAGTATTTCCTTGCTTACGGCAATGAAAGTATTCCATAAGTATTGGGCTGGGCGGACAAGTTCGCCTCGCAAAAACAAATGACGAAATGGAAAAAAACTCGCCCCAAAACACACTCACCCCCCATTCTATTTACTGCCGATTTGCCTGTAATACCGCCGGATTTGCCCCGGGGCGACTGTGTTTTGGGGCGAGCGTTTTGGTATTCCCCCGTTGTTGCGCCACGATAAACAAGGAAGTGTAGTGGATCAAATAGAATGACTTCTCGGTTATTGCATCGTCTATTTCTCACTTCAAATGTTTTCAAAAACATTCTTGAGAGCAACGTTTAGTTGTAAATGACATTGGTTGTTTGTTTACATGGCTGTCATGTTGGATAAAGCATAAAATCAAGCAGCGCAGGTTGATATGAGCAGGTGTTCTGAGTCTCTGATTAGACAGCGGTCCGTTATTGAGCTCAGCGGTCATTATCGAGAAATAATGACCGATGACTGACCAATCAGAATCGAGCATTCAACCAAGCCGTGTAATAAACGGCATTATGTGCCAACTCACACCGACGGTGTGGACAGATGGAGCTCCACAGTCAGCTCTACAATGAGAGGTCCTCTTGGATTCATCAACCAGACTGTCAGAGAGTTCTGGGGCTACGGAGAGAATAGCACTGCTAGCAACTGCACAGGAATGGACTGGCGCTATTTGTATGCTAATGAAGTGTGAAGTAATAACTTGATTAGCATAAAAATGTCTCCTCGTTCCTACCTGGTGGTTTTCTTTTCTTGTCTTTTGGTTTGTGAGGTGGTTTCCTTTCTGTCCACGTCCTTGTTGCTGATTTATTGGGCTTTGTAGCAATGAAAAGAGGAGCAAGGAATTCCAATATAAGAGTGATGGTGCTCCACTGTGAACACTTGACAAGACTTGAACTCTCTGGATGTAAAAGTGTCCATTACAGTAACACTGCTTTGTATGGTGGTGCTACACTGGGGACAGTAGTGACAGTGGTGGATATGGAGTGGTTCAGATGATGTATTTCTG
The DNA here is from genome assembly GCF_963454915.1 of Gymnoscopelus microlampas. Lineage (NCBI taxonomy): Eukaryota > Metazoa > Chordata > Actinopteri > Myctophiformes > Myctophidae > Gymnoscopelus > Gymnoscopelus microlampas. The sequence goes on from NC_139962.1 coordinate 8,833,769, forward strand.
TAGTTGGAAGCTGGAAGTTACCCAGCACGAACTTTGCCAATCTGTGGCGATAGTGGTGTAAAGTAACTAAGTGCATTTACTCAAGTACTGTACTTAAGTACACTTTTGAGGAATTTTTACTTCACTGGAGAATTTCCAATTTCCAATACTTTTACTTCTACTCCACTACATCTCAGAGGCAAATATTGTACTTTTACTCCACTAGAATTATTTGAAAACTTTAGTTACTAGTTACTTTTCAGACATAAATGATATTATGAAACATACATGAACCACTTTAGCTCTATTCTATACATAGGCTATTTGAAAATAGCCGATCTACAAGCTCACAACGCGTCGCGATGCGACGCGTTGTGAGCTTGTAGACCTGCTATTTTCAAACATTCGAGTACTTTTACTTTTGGTACTTCAAGTATATTTTGATGCCAATACTTTTGTACTTTTACTCAAGTAACATTTTGAATTCCGGACTTTTACTTGTAACAGAGTACTTCTACATTGCAGTATTGATACTTTTACTTAAGTAAAACATTTGATTACTTTTTCCACCACTGGGCGATACTGCATTGTGGGACCGTGGTGACAGTGTTGGATACAATGGTGTCACCGAATCGGGGGACGGACGGTAGTGAGAGTGTTTGATACGGTGGTACTAGAGCGTGATCAGAGCTGTTACAAAAAGCTCTTTGGTTGGTGTGTCAAAGCTGTGAGGCATTCAAGGGAGGAGCAGAGTAAATTCTGACTGAATCAAGGGGAGAAAAGCCTCTTAGAGACAAAACTTTGCACCGGGTTCAGTGGATAAGACGCTGCAGTGCTGGGACTGACTCTGTGATTTAAATGTGACTGTGGTTGTGAAATCAAAACCCAACACAGAACCTGATTGTGACAGACATGGCTGCTTGGCAGGGAACAGAGAGCCATTGATGGTATAAACTATAGTCAAGAAACCAATGTAATAGTAGGTATATATTCAGCACATTTCAATTCCATTTGGAAAGTCTGTAGGGTTCTGTGAAAAGGCTGAGGAAAAGCCACTTTCTTTCAGCATTTATCTAAGCCATTACCTATAAATACAAGATGCAAAATTACCATCTCCCTAGAACTACTGTAAATTATAAAATGTTCAAATTGTGTTTTGTAATTTAATACTGTAAAAAACACAAAGAAAAGATGTCAAAAAGTCAGTGTATAATATCTACTATAAGGATTTGTGTTTGTCCTCAAATGTTCAGTAACATCTGATTGTACAATACTGCGCAATATTAAATTCAATGCATACATTAATCCTATTTCCATTCTTGTCTTTCACCTTTGTTTTGGTCTTAAAAAATATTAATTTGTGGGTGTGCTGTGATAGCCTGGTAAACCCCCCTCCCTCCGGAAATCTCTTTTTGTGAAACAAAATGTGTGTCGCAAGCTTCTTCCATTTGACAGTCAGGTTAGTGCTGTGAAGCCTTCGGTGACATTGACTTTGAGGAGTGCCAAACAATGAGTGTGTAACCTTAACGTAATCATTTCATAGAGAACAACATCCAATAATATACAGAAAGAAACTCCATTACACTTGAAACACAGTGGGGTCTTACTTCCACTGCTATGGGGCATAGCAGTGGCGGCCATTTTGCAGTTCCACCAGTCCAAAGCCCATTCATCTTTCCCATAGAGATTTCCAAAAATATTTATATCAATTATATAATTAAATATTCCAAAAAGTGCTTGATTTTACGCTTAAAATTACACTATATTTAATAAATACCCTTTGTATTCGAAAATCTGCTTCTCAGCCTACACATTCTACCCCGAGGAGCACTTTTTCTAGTTGTGTTCATCATTATGCCCAGAATTGGACACTAGGGTTTAAGTGGTTAATGTTGAATGAGTTTACCTCGGCTTTAGTGCAGTGGTTAACCCATTTAGACCGGGAAAGCATCTGTGTCATTTTAGATTTCTTTGGCTATTTTTGAAGAAAAACAAATCGTGAAAAGTTGTGCAAATCTTTGAATATATATTTTTAACTCAAACCTTCTGGGGATCCCTGGAACAAAATATTTTGAGATGGGGGTCCGCGGCCAAATACATTGGCAAAAAGTTTGAGAACCACTAATATAGCAACATAAGTTAAAAAAAACTGTTAAATGTTCGCTTTTGCTTATAATGGTGCTGTGTAGTAGTTCAGGGTTTAAGTGGTTAATGAATGAGTGTACCTTGACTTTAGTGCAGAGTTTAAGTGTTAATGAATGACTGTACCTTGACTTTAGTGCAGAGTTTAAGTGGTTAATGAATGACTGTATCTTGACTTTAGTGCAGAGTTTAAGTGTTAATGAATGACTGTACCTTGACTTTAGTGCAGAGTTTAAGTGGTTAATGAATGACTGTATCTTGACTTTAGTGCAGAGTTTAAGTGGTTAATGAATGACTGTATCTTGACTTTAGTGCAGAGTTTAAGTGGTTAATGAATGACTGTACCTTGACTTTAGTGCAGAGTTTAAGTGGTTAATGAATGACTGTACCTTGACTTTAGTGCAGAGTTTAAGTGGTTAATGAATGACTGTATCTTGACTTTAGTGCAGAGTTTAAGTGGTTAATGAATGACTGTACCTTGACTTTAGTGCAGAGTTTAAGTGGTTAATGAATGACTGTACCTTGACCTTAGTGCAGGGTTTAAGTGGTTAATGAATGACTGTACCTTGACTTTAGTGCAGGGTTTAAGTGGTTAATGAATTACTATACCTTGACTTTAGTTCAGGGTTTAAGTGGTTAATGAATGACTGTACCTTGACTTTAGTGCAGGGTTTAAGTGGTTAATGAATGACTGTACCTTGACTTTAGTGCAGAGTTTAAGTGGTTAATGAATGACTGTATCTTGACTTTAGTGCAGAGTTTCAGTGGTTAATGAATGACTGTATCTTGACTTTAGTGCAGAGTTTCAGTGGTTAATGAATGACTGTACCTTGACTTTAGTGCAGAGTTTCAGTGGTTAATGAATGACTGTACCTTGACTTTAGTGCAGAGTTTAAGTGGTTAATGAATGACTGTACCTTGACCTTAGTGCAGGGTTTAAGTGGTTAATGAATGACTGTACCTTGACTTTAGTGCAGGGTTTAAGTGGTTAATGAATTACTATACCTTGACTTTAGTGCAGAGTTTCAGTGGTTAATGAATGACTGTACCTTGACTTTAGTGCAGAGTTTCAGTGGTTAATGAATGACTGTACCTTGACTTTAGTGCAGGGTTTAAGTGGTTAATGAATGACTGTACCTTGACTTTAGTGCAGGGTTTAAGTGGTTAATGAATGACTGTACCTTGACTTTAGTGCAGGGTTTAAGTGGTTAATGTACCTTGACGTGAGGCTGCTGGAAGGTGACTCTGGAGCTGTTGAGTAGAGATGGGTATCTCAGCAGGTGAGAAGAGGTGAACAAGGGGAACCTGTGAGCTCCGCTGGGCTGGTTGTGTAGCACGGCTGAGAAGCAGATATGAACCGTGTCCTTCAATGCTTTCATTTGAGACTCCTGTGACATAAAACAAGATTATGCACGAGAGGATTATTCTGCGTTTTCATAATGTGCCCTTCTCATCTGTCCGTCCCATCAACTGTGAAGGATTTAAACCTCATTTGTACTCCATAGTACATAGCCTGCCTAAAATAACAAATCTACAAGGTATAAGGGCGTGGCAATATATTGATATAATATTGATATTGTGGTATGAGACTAGATATCGTCTGGGATTTTGGACATCATACTATGATATGGCATTAGTGTTTTAACCACTTAAAGGGATAATTCACCCAAAACTTTTTTTCTATTGATTAGTCTTGAATTCATGGATATACATTTTTTTTGTCGCGTTCCTAAGCCAATAATTTGATGACCAGTGGACCGGTAGGCATCGGTTCCGGTAGGAGACACAAAGGAGACTCTTTGTGTCTCCTACCGGAACCGCAGCCGGTCATCAAATTATTGGCTTAGGAATGCGAAAAAAACAAAAAAAATATCCAAGAATTAAAGTCTCCATGGGGTGAGTAATCGGTAAAAAAAAGTGTCATTTTGGCGGTGAACTATCCCTTTAAAGGAGCTACACCATGAATTTAAAAAATAATAATAATATTTGATATCATATTGTTTATGTCCCTCAAACGTTTTTCAAAAGGTTTGAGCCTAAATCAAGCCTCAGATATACTCATTCCAACTAACTTCTCTCTGGCTTATAAAGCACTTTCACCTGCAATACCACATTGTCCTGTTTGGCACGGGGCGCTATTGAGCCAGTTTGTATGCATGTCATGTCCTGTTTCTGTGTGGAAAAAGTAAAAAAAATAAATAAGAAAAAATTAAAAAAAAAAAAAAAATGAAAAAAAAAAAAAATTTTTGGGGGATTTTTTTGTTGTTGGTTAGAACTGAAAAACGGGAAGAATTGTTCCCAGACGTGACGTAGGGTGGGGGAACAAATCTGACGGACTGTTTTCAGACCAATTTACATGAAAACCACAGATAGCCTATGAAAGCCTGCATGCTCGAAGTCGGGTATTTGTTGGAACAGAAGAGAGGTGGGGGAGACCAAAAACACACAAAAATGAAGAAAAAGTTAAAATTCATGGTGTAGACCCTTTAAGCCTTATTGTACTTTTAAAAAATGACAGATATTTTTGAAAGTATAATGCAGCATACTCCAACTGAACAAGAATTCACATTTTCCGTCTTCGGCAGGTCAAAAGGAACACAATTACATATTGCAGAGCAAAAAATAAACGTTCAGAATTCAGAGCCTAGCCGCAGGGAGTATATAAAACAGTTTCGACCTTTCTTCGGTTCGGGAAGCCCTTCCATGCAAGCCCAAAAAAGTTTTGTAATTTTCTGCAGCCTCATTTCCTTGCTAGTATTTATTGATATTCTTCTCTCTGTTCAAAGTCTCCTACCATTATCAAAACGTATCAGATGTTTGACATCCAGTATTAATATTTTATTCAAACAAATCAGATATCAGCCAGACACTTTATCCACCGAGAAGAGATTAGCTGCGAAACAAAACTAACTAATAGTTCAGGAGAGAATGTCAAACAGTGAACATAAGAAGCAGGTTATTATTCAGTGGTGGAAAAAGTACTCAAATGTTTTACTTAAGTAAACGTATCAATACTGCAGAAGTACTCTGCTACAAGTAAGAGTCCGGAATTCAAAATTGACTTGAGTAAAAGTACAAAAGTATTGGTATCAAAATGTACTTAAAGTACCAAAAGTAAAAGTACTAAAATGTTTGAAAATAGCCTATGTATAAATTAAGGCTAAAGTGGTTAATGTATGTTTTATAATGTAATAATTTATATCTGCAAAGTAACTAGTAACTAAAGCTTTCAAATAATTGTAATGGAGTAAAAGAACAATATTTGCCTCTGAGATGTAGTGGAGTAGAAGGAGGCCTAACAGTATTGAAAATGGGAAATACTCCTACAGTAAAGTAAAAAAAATCCTCAAAAGTGTACTAAAGTAGTAAATGTACTTAGTTACTTTACACCACTGTTATTATTTGAGTAATATCCACCTTGTCGAGAGCCGTCTTCTCCAGCTCCTCCTTTGCGTTGGTTAGCTTGTGCTCCAGGTCCATTAGCTGCTGGCCCTGAAGTAAGACATGGGCGTTAGAAACAATTGAGTCCTCTTGTACTTGTACTGTACTGTGCAAACACAGCATTTCTCCATCCCTGCTCTCCTCTCACCACAGTTATTAATAATGAAATATCTCTGTAGCACAAAGGACTGAGATTCACCCTTATCTTATACTGCTGCTCATCACTTTTTGGCCTGACTTTTCTAAATCTCTGTGAGAGCAGCTGCACACTTCTTCAGGACAAACTTCAGTTGAACTAACTCTTGTACACACGCGCGCGCACACACACACACACACACACACACACACACACACACACACACACACACACACACACACACACACACACATCGTACGCACACATGTATGTATGTACGCATGCATGCGCGGACACATGCACACGCAATGAGTGCACAAGGTATTATCACTCCAGTTCCGCTGTAGAGAAAAATCTATTTTTGAGGGCCTAAAATCATTTTAGCGGATTAAAAATGATTTAGTGAAATTGGCTGGACTACTTAATATGTCATAGAGATACAGGTGAAATCGTAGCCAAAGGACAATTAAGTTTAATTCAGAGCCACCTTGAAAAAAGAATTCTCAGTAACAGGGACACATTTTTACATTTTATTTACTTTGATAATTAGTTGAACTCCCCCAACATAATCAAATTGACTAAGACAAAGTGGAATTTTGATTCAAATTCAACTATGAACTGAACAATATGCTGAACAAATTAGCTGTACAATTGTAATTTTTTATGTGTACAAATGTAAGACAATGGAATCTTATGGGTCCATTTGGGTGATATTTGAGACACCGTCGTACAGAAAGAGTTGACAACACACCAGAGGGTGTTATAGTGTTGATTTTGACAGCAAATTATGTTTTAGTCATAGTCTTTTGAATCAAATTCCATTTAGTTTTATTCATATTTTAATCATCTGAAATGTTTTAGTTTTAGTCTAGTTTTAGCCGACTAAATATCATAAGATCATAGTCGACTAAATCTACAGTTGATTTAGTCGACTAAAATGTATTTTGGCAGTGCCTTGATGGCGTCGTAATGGCTGATTTTACACTTGGTTGCATGCTGAAAATGGCCAATCTACATGTTCACAACGTGTCGCAGCACGACGCGTTGTGAGCTTGTAGATCTGCTATTTCCAGAGCGCAACACAAGCACAACCATACATAAAAAAAATGTGTCTTAGTTCTACTGGATCTCGTCTCCACTAGTTCCCTCATTGTAGTCTAGTTTGTATTTGTTGACGAAATTGTCAATATATTTAGTCTTAGTTTGAGTCATCATAGCCTAGTTTTTATTTCGTTTTTATTTTGTTTTTGTCAGTGAAAAAAGGTAGTCTACGAAATCCTTTCGTCATAGCTTTAGTCGACGAAATCAACACCGGGGTGTTATCACACGTATTTATCACACATAATCCTACAGGCTGGGGGGGCAGGAGTGTTGGGCGGGAGAAGTAAGACGAAAGCTCTACTTCCACCCAGTGGGGGCTCCTCACCGGCAGGCGAGTCAGTAGGATACAACAGCAGTGACAACAACACACGTGTGTGGGGAGGAATCAATTGGCATAACGACTAAATTGGGACAAAAAGTGGTTAAAAAAAATAACTCTACAGTAATGTTTGGACCTACTGGTCGCCCGATGGCAAGGGTTATCTCTGCATTCTTCTTGTTCTTATCTCTGAGCACACCAATTTAAAAGTTGGATTTGGCAATACATGATTGAATATTATATGAATATTCTGAGTTCACAGTCTATGGCAGTTTTAGCTCTTTGGCAGTAGCTCTCTCTCTTGCAATAGCTCTAATAGAGCACTCATAATTGGCGATGAGAGATTTCACACACAATCTTATACAACATTGACCTTCCTGACCACCTGGGGTTGTGAATGTTTATAGAGCGTGTTTTATTGGCCTATTGAAGTGATGCACAATACTGGCCTCCATCCATAAACAACCAAGGTCAAACATCCCGGAGCAAATAACTGAAAATGTGATCATTTTGCATTCAATGTCTCATTTTTTATTGCAATGTCCTCGGGCAGAGGTACGGTTATAGTATCTTGACCTTGATTCCTACTGGGATTATTCCTCGCAGCCAATTGTTAATTTCAGTGGTGAACACACCTCGGGGTGTACTATACTGTATTACTGTATTACGCATTAGATATTTAAGTTTTCACTCTGTGGTTAACAGTCAAGGACGGGGCAACAGTTTTCCAGGAAAGAGAAGCATCAGATCGTTCTCCCGTAAGGCCCCTTTTTCCATTACAGGGAATTTGAGCCGTATCTCAGAAAGCCTTTCGTAGCTGTCAGACTGAAGCTCGAGAGGGAATCCAAGGGAATTAAATTTGAGGAGTTCTTTAATCATGAGCACAAAGGCTCGTACATAGTGTCTCTGTAGCAAATGGCAACTGAGAGGCAGTAAGTATTCATTGCTCTCTGACCTGAATTACTTTCAGGGAGATAAGGACTATAAGGATACAGACAGGTCAACAAAAGGCTGTTCCCTGTGTGTGCATATGGCTGTGTAATTTGAAAAAGATAGAGGGGTGTTTAATTTACATATTTCAAAGACATGGCCGCTATATCATTAGGAACTGGCACTTAGTAATTGGCATCAGAGTCTCTTTGCCGTGATTTTACATTTGGCTGAGAGAATAAATTATTAATGTTTCAGCCGTGGGATAACAGTTGAATCATCAGCAATAAAAGCAGCTATGAAAGCTTTTGATGTTTGGAGTAGATATCAAGTAGGGGAAATAGCAGTGAGTGGTGTTACTTGTGTTGTTAGTCTAACAGAGGGATTTAGATACTTAAATGATGTGTTCTGGGTCTTTTTTGAATGAGGCAGAACGTTCAAGAAAAAACACAAAAATATCTTTCTCAGTTTGTCTTCTAAAGGAAGAAAGCGTGAACATATCCCCCTTTTCTCAGTTTACTAGCCTACAACAACAAAAAAAATCATTAATATTTCAAAAGATTTTCAAAAGTTTATTTAAAAAAAAAAAAAAAAAAAAATATTAATACAACTAAATCACATCATCATTTCTCTTTTGGGTCTCGAGCCTAAAAGATTGCATTACACCCTCTGCACCCAGCATCATCACAAGGTCATTGTGTTTGGTGTGTCCAATCATGTGGGTACTGATTCTGACATTGTGTCTTCCAGACTAGTGTGTCAAAGTCAAACCTTTTTTTTTTCTGCACTGAATCACTTCTAAATGTCTTTTCAGACGAGGAGCGATTGGCGTGTCGATAATTCATTTTCAATGAGAGGCGAGCGGGCAGGCAGGTAGGCGCGGTCACTCTGACAAGCGGCCGTTAAAGATTGCATGCACAGGGGTTAGATGAAAGACTGCTCCTTGCCTGTTGCCATGAGATCCCTGAATTACAGGTATACAATAGTTTAATAGTATACAGTATTTAACCGTTCTTTTGTGTGTGTTTTTTTTCACCTTTTTTCACCCTATATACTTCACTGACCACCTTGGTCAGTGAAGTATTAGCCTCGGAAACCCATGCCTTTTTTTTTGTTTCGAAAGAAAAAAAGTCTGGGGGAACCTTGCAGGAACGCTGGTTTCGGAGTGGGAGTGAACCTTGTTATCTCCAAACCAATCAGAGTGCAGAGGGGTGTTGCTCTAAATTTGGTGACATCAGCGTGTTCCGTGCACAGGCCGGGGGGGGGGGGGGGGTGGAGGGGAGGGGAGGCGGACATAGATTGATGAAGCAATAGGATGCGGCGCTGGTACCGAGCGCAAGGCTTTGGATCCAAGGCTTTGGATATATCATTTATATTGATAAATACATATTATTATATTTCTTTATAGGCTGTACTGTAGCAACTTGCTATTGCCTATAAAGAAAACACAGTTGTATAACTATAGCACCAGGGATACATTATAGTCTGTAGTGCACAGAAAGCGTTTCTATGGTTACCACAGATAGAGTGCCTGGCGTGTATTGGTTTAAACAGGCGAGGTATCGCTCCCCGTCTGAAAACACCAGAAATAGGTGAGAACTTGTGGGGGGGGGGGGCGAACAGGTGCACAACGTCAAATAAAGCCTTCATGTTTTATTTTTGTGTCAGATGGGAAGAATCAGTGGTGAAACAAGTACTCAAATGTTTTACTTAAGTAAAAGCATCAATACTGCTATTAGAAATACTAATACAAGTAAAAGTCAGAAATTCAGAATTGACTTGGATAAAAGTACAAAAGTATAGCTATCAAAATGTACTTCAAGTACCAAAGAAGAAAGTACTCATTATGTAGAATGTCCCATTTCACAAGTTTTCAAATGTATAAAATGTATGAAAATCTTTTGAAAATAGCAGATCTACAGGCTGTCTCTGCGATATAGTGGGGTAGAAGTTAAAGCACTGCTAATTGGAAATAAGTAAAGTCAAAAATACATCAAAATTGTAGTTAAGTACGGTACTTGAGTAATGTACTTTACACCACTGGTGCTACGAATGAATTGTGAAGTGTCACCACCGCAGGCTGTTGGTTTGAAAGTGTGAAATGGGCCCTCCTGTCTCTGAATGCAGTCACTGCCAAATGTCTCACAGGAGAATTCTGACACACAAACATTTCTCCAAAGTTTGTATTGTTGTGACTGATCTTGCCAATGAGAAACAACCTTCTTTTCCCAGTGTTCAGGTGTGCTGGGACTGTGTGGGTTTGAGTCGTGAGAGACTGAGGCACGGCCTTTATCTCATGCTTGCTGCTTTTACCTACTGTAGCAAAACTGGATATTTTTCGGAATAACTTTCTGCTGAAAACCTTTGGCATTGATATTGCTCAGGTTTATTCTAAAGTTGGTATCTGTGTGATAGTGGTTTAGTTGTAGCATCCGGTGTGGATGAAATGAGCAGTAAATGTGAAATTCCATTATTATTATTGAGCGGATAATAATATTACCAGAAACACAAAGAGCTAACCCTGAATGACCATAACAGGTCTGTAACTCTGAGAGTGTACAAACGGTTCCGTTTGTACACTCTCAGAGTTATGGGGGTCCTTGAAAATAAAACGCTTGAGAACCACTAGTACTAGTGGACAGCTAATGTGCCATAGTGTCATACATATTCTGAGGAAAACCTGGAGACTGGCATCCAATAATTGGGTCTTATGATTAAAAATAAAATATTGATGACCCCTGGTCGGAACTGCCTGTTGTGCAATGGTCAACTAACATGGCATGATGGTGACATACATTTGAGAAGTGTCACAGTCAGGTGTCAGAACTCTGAATGACTCCTGCAAGGCTGATGGTATCGTCGTCGTTATCTTAAATGATTCTATAACTGCTCTCTCTCTCTCCTCCACTCATTTCAACACTGCCTTTTCTCAATGACTCAATGATACCATTCCCTCTGTCTTCTTCTTTTTCTGAGGCATTGACGCAATGATACCATTTATTCCCTCTGACCAGTGGTGGAAAAAGTACTCACATTGTTTACTTAAGTAAAAGTATCAATACTGCAATGTAGAAATACTCTGTTACAAGTAGAAGTCCGGAATTCAAAATTGACTTGAGTAAAAGTACAAAAGCATTGGTATCAAAATGTACTTAAAGTACCAAAAGTAAAAGTACTTATTATACAGAATGTCCCATTTCAAGTTTCCAAATATAAACATCATTTGAAAATAGCAGATCTACAAGCTCACAATGTGTCGCATCGCGACGCATTGTGAGCTTGTAGATCGGCTATTTTCAAAGGCAGTGTTGAAAAGTAAAATTACTAGGGCTGGGACTCGATTGAAAAAAAAAAAAAAATTAATTAGAGGCTTTGTAATTAATTAATCGAAATTAATCGCATGTTTAATCGCATATCAATATTTGACCTGAGAAGCAATTTCTTTTCAGTTAAAACAGATTTTGGTATATGAGTGAATACATAAGTTTAAGCAACAAAAAAATGTTAAAAAATATAAACATAATTTGAAAATAGCAGATCTACAAGCTCACAATGTGTCGCATCGCGACGCATTGTGAGCTTGTAGATCGGCTACTTCGGCTACAAATTGACAAAATATATACAGGGCTGAAGTGGTTACAGTATGTTTTGTAATACTAATACAAATCTACAAAGCAACTAGTAACTCAAGTTTTCAAATAAATGTAGTGGAGTAAAAGTACAATATTTGCAAAATTCAAAATTCCTCAAAATTGTACTTAAGTATAGTACTTGAGTACACGTACTTACTGTAGTTACTTTACACCACTGCCTCTGACCTTTAATCAGACCAGAGAAAACCATTGGTCATCTGCAACACTTGACTGCTGCTTCCCTTCACTCATTGTGCATCATTTGACAAGACGAAACACTAAGATGTAATCAGTCCCGTCAAATTAGACTTTCTTCCACGAAAGGAAAACATTTGAAAGGACCTACGAATTTTGTGACGCTTGACAGAAAGCAAAACTTTATGCCTTTCAGCTAATTTGAATAGGGTTGTTGTAGCTGAATGCGTAGAGAGGAAACAAACGGTCACTGGTTGGATTCCTGGCGTCGGCTAAGCCGACTGGCCAGAAATAGTGATCAAAAGCTATAGCCTAATTAGAATACTGCAATTGTTTCTGTTGTGTAGATGAAGCAGAAACGTTGGCAACAAGAGTCTGAAATATGCCATTATATAAACATAATAATATCCAAAATCCCTCACTCTCCTCAGCTGTTTCCAAAGCTCATTTGTTAATTGCTTGGTCTTCTTCCTCTCAAGTTAAGTCTATTATGTTCATATGGCTTACTCAGCATATTACTTTTAACGTATTGCATATTGCATTTCTTGGCCCCCATACAGCTGCTTGCAGCTATATTTATTATTTATATTCAACAATAGCTAAAACAGCAGATCTACACTACAGCACAAGCTCACAATACATTATATTGCAACACATTGAGAACTAAGGGCTATTTCTGCTATTTGTCATAGGAAGACCTTTTTTAAGTGATTACGTAAATGTCCACCACTGAATGTTTCTCTTTCTTTCTTTTCTCTCTTTTTTCTTTAAAATCAAAGCCTGGATTTAGTGATGAAGGATTTACAGCCTGTGACACCAGAAGTCAAGGCATCAATCAATCATCCACAGACCATAAATAGAATAATAAATGAATACCCTGGAACAATATATTCAGCCATTGCACAAGCAGCATATAAAGCCAGATGAGGAATGAGCCATTTTTGTATTCATTTCTGTCACCTTTTGAGAAAGCTTTATAAATGATGGGTCTGAGAGGATCAAATGGTACATTTATGAAATGACAGTCAGTTACTGCATGGTATTGTGGCAGAAATGTCAACTGACATTTGTCAACCTCAGCAATGCAAACAACAGCCTGAAGGTCAGCCTCTGTACTGGTAATTATGATGGCAGAGTTTAGATACGAGAGCACTTAGTCCTTACAATAGAGATGGTGTTGTGCCCTACAGTATGTATTCAATCATGTGAGCTGATATTTCACACAGACATAACGTAAATGAAATGTCCCTCACTAAGTGTTAGGGGAGTCCTTTGGGGTCCGAAGGGGGTGGCAATTTCCACCCCCTATAGCAGGGGTCTTCATGAGGGGGTCCCCTATGGGGTCCTCAGAGTTACTACAGGGGATCCGTCAAATCTTTGTGTGATATGATTTTTGATTTTTTACCTTAACCACTTGAACCCTAGCATCCCTTTTTCTGAGGAGAACTTTATCTACATTATCTTTGCCAATATATCTTTGCCAAAAATAGCCGATCTACAAGCTCACAACGAGGCGTTGTGAGCTTGTAGATCGGCTATTTTTGGCGAAGAGGTATAAGTGTAGAGGGGAAAAAGAGCAGACCAAGTAAACAAAAAAAGTTTAATCTGAAACACAATTTTATACAATACAGAGGGGGTCCATGCTTCATCTCTCTCTCAGCTAGGGGGTCCTTGGCCTGAAAACGTTGAAGACCCCTGCCCTATAGCATTCATAATTAATCTCAAACTCAGTTCCTTTTATGGATGTCTTCTCCACCTCTGAACCATTTTTGCATATTAATCTAATCTTAGATCAGTGCTGAGTGCATCTCAATCCACGCCTGTCCATTTACATGTGACTTGTGACACACGTTATAGACGTGTTTTCGTGTCTGCAACCATAAATTCATCTTTCTTTCTTTCTAAGCCACTTTGTTTTTCTTCAGACACAATGTCTCTGTTTCAGATTTATCATTCCAAAATATCAGAAGTATTATATCAGATCAACTTAATCCTACACAGTCCATATTGTCTCATCATTGTTAAGGAAATAGAGGACAACATTTAACGTGAGTGAAACTCAGTCCAGGGGATTTGTTGTAATGGTGTGAGTGAATGAACTTGTAGCACTGATAGGATCATTCTATCCAGGTGGTCCTAGTACCCGTCTAGCTCCAGTCTGGAACTGTTACAAAGACCACCCACCTTCAGTTTGAGCTTACCTTAAAAATTAAATCCTTTTTCCCATAGCGCAGTTCTTTCAGTTGAGCCTGGATTTTTTTGGACTGCAAGGGGAAGATAAGAAAAAAAAAGAAGTGTTAGCTTATTCAAATGAAAAGTGAAATTGGTTTTAGATCACGTAGCAGGATTCTGCCAGCCACCGCAGAGGAGGCCTTTTGGGGAGAGTTCCCTGGGCCAAGCTGTGGCTGAAAGGGAAGGACAGACGGAGGAAAAGAAAATATCAAATTGTCCCCTTCACTGAACTGAGAAGCCCACACAATGATGCTGCCATGCACTGGCTTCCTTCCCACTGTCTAGAGTGGAATGCTCACTCACCCACTACAGTACAAACTGTAGAAAACCACATACACAACAAAAAAACAGTGGTTTGCAAAATGCAATCCGGGGACCCCAAGCGGTCTACAAGCTCTACAACACGCTGAGCTTGTAGATCTGCTATTTTGGAACGCAAATCTTATATGGTGGGGCCCTAATGTAATTTTGTGTTTCTTTTTTATGATATTCTTTATCTCGTTAATCACTTTACAAGAGTATTTTAATGTCCCAAGACGGCCATCACTCGCTCCATGTAAGTGAATTCACAAATTGAATCCTGGGGCACTTCATAAAACTCAACCAGGTTAAATACATATTGATGAAGCTGTAAAACTCACAGTGGACACGCCATATATTTGATCTGGGGTCATTAAGTCTGTTTTGTTGTGCACGGGTCATAAAGCTAAATGTGACCCAAAAAAAAAAAGCTCCTTCTGATACGTTCAAGCCCAACAGCTATTTATTCACAACCTACAGGCTCACACAATTTTCATATGAAATAATATGTAAATGCAATTTCAATGTAGCACAATTTGATGTCCAATCTGCTTTGATAAGTCCTGGTTTGTAGCTATCCATGGTGCTGGAAGGGAAGGAGTCCTGGTTTGTAGCTATCCATGGTGCTGAAAGGGAAGGAGTCCTGGTTTGTAGCTATCCATGGTGCTGGAAGGGAAGGAGTCCTGGTTTGTAGCTATCCATGGTGCTGAAATGGAAGGAGTCCTGGTTTGTAGCTATCCATGGTGCTGAAAGGGAAGGAGTCCTGGTTTGTAGCTATCCATGGTGCTGGAAGGGAAGGCGTCCTGGTTTGTAGCTATCCATGGTGCTGAATGCTAGGGATCCCTGGGCTGTAGCTATCCATGTCATTTCTCCTTGCTCTCCCTCTCCCTGCCACTCTTTTTCCAATTGAAAATATGAGAGTTTGTGACTGTTGTATCATTTGGAACACAGGCAATTTTTTTGTCCATTTCCTGAAAAGTGTTGGTTTCCACATGACAGTCAGGATCTTAGGAAAGGAGTCAGGGGAGTCAAGGGACCTTATTATTTTAAGTTATTCATATATTATAAGCGGGGGTATTAAAGACGGGGTGCCGTGATTTTCAGTGATCCCCCCCCCCCCCCCAAAACATAATCATCAGGTATTATGGTTATACTAGGAGGAAGATTTTTTTCAAAAAAGTGTACAGACAGTGTTAAAATTACGTTTTTATGTGGACACGCCTCCAGTTCATTAAGTATACCTGGTTCTCACCTTAGCACCTCCTCCACCACCTTAGCACCACCCACCTGTCCTAGTCCCTCCTCCTCCTCATGCCCACACCTGTTGTGTTATGATAATGAGGGGGAGGGTATATTTTACTATATGTCACTAAAGGGCTGTTTTTCTATTGGCACGTTTGACCCTCAAGGTTTCAGCCTCCAGGTAGAAACTCAAAATAGTCAGAGAAGACATAAAACACCATAAAAACACCACCAGGGGGCTTAATGAAGTTCTATCAACCTCATAGACACATGCAAAACAGAAAAAGTGCAAAACCATGGCACCACCTCTTTAAGAAATCATTGTTTTGCCCCATATTCCTCAATTATTGTTATTATGAATGACATATTGTGTATTGTGTGTATACCGTTGAAACTACAGTAGTTGCCATTTAGTGCTCCGTAAAAAAAAAAGGGAGTGATTAGGCTTCAGGCAGGGCTACCCTGCTACACATGCACTAAACAACAGTGTGATGAAACAAATATTGTTCAGTGTGGGTTCTTACCTCTTCTGCGTACGCGTCACAAAGTTTGTTACCCGACATGAGCTTGTTCTTCAGACTCTTGTTCTGGAGAAAAAAAGTAAAGAAATGGGTGATGTTATTGGAATCTGTTAATGTCACACACACACACACACACACACACACACACACACACACGCACACACACACACACGCACACACACACACACACACACACACACACACACACACACACACACACACACACACACACACACACACACGCTAGCACACAGCAGAGTTAATGAGCTGGAAGGAGATTATTCTGTGATTCAGTGGGTAAATCTTTCTGAGCGTCAATTCCAGACACTGTCCTCTCCTCTCAACCTCTAAAGAAGAGTCTCTATGAGAAGGAGTAGCGATGAAATGACAGCTGTCATAAAAACGTACATATGGAGGCCCCCAGAACATCCCCAGAGTGACAATGATATCCACTAGAGAGCTCATATTTCACACTACATTATCATCGCTGTCAGGCAGAAAACTTGTATCTCCATATTTCGTAAATTAATGCCCTACCTCATTGTACACGAGTGTCGCACAAAAGGCAGTTTTTTAAGTGAAATTGATTTGGTTTACGTGTGTCTGTGGATTTCTATAAATATTTAACCAGTGTAAAGTATGATTAAGAGTTTGCAAATAAATAATTACTACATTGGATCCATTGGAACACATAGTTCTGTAAAGTAACTAAGTACATTTACTTAAGTACTGTACTTAAGTAAAATTTTGTATTTGTACTTTACTTGAGTATTTCCAATTTCCAATACTTTTACTCCACTACATTTATTTTGAAAACTTTGGTTACTTTGTAGATTTAGATTATTATCACCAAACCTACATTAACTCTTTGACTGCCTGAGTATTTTCATAAAGTACTCCCCCAGAGCCAGCAATTTTCTTTTTTTTTGCTATTTTTTCATTCAAATGAATTCTCTTGAGTGGGTATTTAAGCCATACTACAGTTCCACCAGTAGAGAGCAGCAAATGACAGCTTGATCAGCTCGCTGACTCGTTCTACCCCCCCCCCCCCCACCCACCCCAAACACTGTATAAGTCATAACCGGATGTGACGTGTCCTCAGATTGTCTGATCGGCCAAAAATACGATGTGATACACGGTCTGGGTGACTGATCATCACCCAGACCATAGATTATAGAAGATAACCTCTCCGTTTGTCTTTTCTACCGTGTGAAAAAACGTATTTTTCCCTATTCTATATGACCGCGGGGAAAAAAAAAAGAGAACCGGAAACGGAACCCCGGCCTTGAAACCGGATGCAGATGTGGGTGAAGTAAGTGGAACTCGAAACCTAGATCGAAATATTATAGCATAGCGCGATGAGAGATTAAACAATGAACGCACGTCCAACGCGTCTAACGCGTCGACGGCACACTGAACAAACTAGCAATTGACGCGTTATCGAGTCAGCGGCCTTCAAAGAGTTAACCACTTCTGCCCTATATACATTTCGACCATTTGAAAATAGCCGATCTACAAGCTCACAATGAGTCGCATCGCGACGCATTGTGAGCTTGTAGATCGGCTATTTTCAAAAGATGTTAATGCATTTGAAAACTTGAAATAGGACATTTTGATGCCAATACTTTTGTACTTTTACTCAAGTAGATTTTGAATTCCTGAATTTTACTTGTAACAGAGTATTTCTACATTGCAGTATTGATACTTTCATTTGGGTACTTTTTCCACCACTGCCTTTTTTCCATTTCTTGAAAAGTAACAGTTATATACATGCAAGGTTTCCACCCGACAAAGACGATCATGTCACAGTACATTATGCAGGATTATGTCACACAGCACATTATGCAGAATGAGTGACACTGAGCCACACACGTCACAAAGTGTTATTCTCCATTGAAGCGTGGCTCATGTTGGGAGCTTTGAAAATAAAGGAGACACTGTGAAAGGCTGTCATTATTTTCATTACGCTTCTGTTGGAGATAATATGAGAGAGCAGAACCTCTGTGTTCCTGCAGTGTCCTTCATGAATGACTGCTTCAAGAACAGCACTATTATAACCAGACATCACGCACGCACGCCACACACACACACACACACACACACACACACACACACACACACACACACACACACACACACACACACACACACACACACACACACACACACACACACACACACACACACACACACACACACCAGCACTGCTTTCATGTATTCTTGTTTTCTCTTAACGATGTCACACTCAGAAATCAGATGAGATAATTGTATTGATTGCAAGGTTAGGATAGATAGGTCACAAAGGGACTATCTATCTTCTATGTTCCATTGTCTTCTGTTCTATTAGTGTCTCTGTACGTGATCACATCATCGATGTATAGATTAAATATCTACTGTAACATGAATGATATTAATATGTACCATTAAGAATGCATCATAAACAAAGGACATGGCGAGGTTGATGCTATAAGTGGGAGTCTTCTCATCCAATGAACATAATCGTATAAAAAGGTGCTCTAAGAGAAGACAATCTAAGTGAGATGACAATGAAAACGGGCACGACCGATTCAGCAAAAGGTTTACCCAGCGTGTGCTGGACAGAATAATTGTTGATTATGATCAAGTATGCAGTCTATATATTTTTTCTAAGCACACATTTCAGTTCATCAGACTATAATAAATGATCCCACTGTGCAATCAGGAAGACTATTTAAAGACGAGACTTAGAGAGAGCTGAAGCTTTAGTATGCTGCTTTTGTTGGCTCGTAATACGAGGAGCATTGTCAGGTACAGCAGTAATAATAATAATGCACTTTGTAGAGCACTTATCTAGACAAAGTGCTTTACATAAAACGAAGAATATAATCAAAGAACAGAACAAACATGTAACACTGAGATGTAAGCGATGCAAGCCACCGCGAGCCAGATTCCAAATACAGTATGTAACAGATAATGCTATGCTGGCTTTTAAAGACTTTTATGACTAAAATGTACTTGTATTTGGCTCACATTCAAGTTGAACATTTCAACCAGTATTATCAATGCTGGTTGAAATGGAGCCAAAGCTTTCAGCCAGAACGCTCGTCTTGCTGAGTAATATGATTCTCATTGGTCTTTACAAGACAACACAGTGACTGTGGATGCAGGCAGGAGCTGCTAAAGCAGTGGGAAAACTGCCACAACAATCACTATGAGAAACAATCATTATTATAATATTTGCAGTGTAAGCATCGTAGCTTCCGTTTGTGTTACAATTCAAAAAGTTGTCCTAATATATATATATATATATATATATATATATATATATATATATATATACATATATATATATATATATATATATATATAGCTTACTGTCAATGCCACTACATGAGGAACTACAGATGTGCCACTTCAAAACTTCACACGTTACTGTTCTTTCCCTGAAAGTGCCCTGAAAATGCATTTTTTCCCTCACTGTTCTGCCCTTAAAAATGCACTGTTTTGCCCCTGAAAAGAAGTTGACATCCATATACATGAGAACAAAAGAATGTGTGTTGAAGAAGGTGTCAGACTCATTATGAGGCGAAAGGTGATTTGAAGAGGTCCTTGACCAGTTGCTCAAATTAATTAGCATCATAAAAGCAGTGATCATCAAAATAATTCAGCATTTTAAATGCCCTTCTTTGTCCCTCTTATTGCCCTGGGAATCCCCTGAAAATGTACTGTCTTGGCGATGGCAGGACATTTGAAGTTTTGAAATGGCACATCTGTATGTATATATATATATATATATATATATATATATATATATATATATATATATATATATATATATATATATATATATATATATATATATATATATATATAGCTTACTGTCAATGCCACTACATGAGGAACTTGTAGTTGTTTGAGCTGTAATCCTTCAGTGCAAAACCCCCATATCTGTGTGGAGAACTGCACTGTTTGAGCTCTGAAGAGTGAATGAAATCCCCCAGAGTTTATATAGACACTGGACCCTGAGAGAGGAGAGAGGAAACCTCATTACTGCTGCTGTTTGGGTGAAGTCGTTCCTTCCGTGTTTATGGTTCCTGAAGCTCCATCTCCAGAAAACAAAAATTGAACTTGAAAAGCTGGAAAGGTTCTATTCATTCAGATGTAGTGACTCAGAATGAGAGCAGAAAACTGTCCAACACTACTCTGGTGAGATCCTGACATGAACATAGAGCTTCGGAGAAAGGCATTCTTTGCTTTACAGGGACCACACAATTTGGGAATGATGCAAGTTATGAATGCATGCCCCAAAACCGGTTATCCAATACCTGTTGTACCTGTTGTCAGTCCCCTTTATGCCCATATATGGAGATTTCTGTATAATGCTGATTGGTCTGGTTTACGAGATAAGTAGGCTACTGGACAAACACAGTTTTGTATCTTTGTCATCGCCAGTGATACCGCAGCAAGCAATACCATGTGCATTAGTGCTGCACTGGCCTGGGTTCCAATCTGACTCCAGGCCATTTTCTGCAAGTCATCCTCTCGCACACGCACACGCACACACACACACACACACACACACACACACACACACACACACACACACACACACACACACACACACACACACGCACAGAGGCCAGGCCGTTACAGTAATGTGGCATTAGATAAAAGGAGTGAACTCCTGCTGAGAGCTTGGCCTGAGAGCAATAAACAGAGACTGTAGCAACAATGGAGACAGTGATGCTCATATCGCTACGGCAACAGCAAAGCTTTAATATCCTACATATTTACACCACTCTGAGTTCACGCTGAACTACATAAATATCACACCCTGGAAACCAAGTCATAGAATGCAATTAATAATGCATTATAGCTTACATACAGTCTCTCTCTCGCTCTCGCTCTCGCTCGCTCTCGCTCTCGCTCGCTCTCTCTCTCTCTCTCTCTCTCTCTCTCTCTCTCTCTCTCTCTCTCTCTCTCTCTCTCTCTCTCTCTCTCTCTCTCTCTCTCTCTCTCTCTCTCTCTCTTTCTTCAGTGTCCTGCATCTGAATAAAGTATAAAATGCCCTGAAGAGATCTAGGAAAAAAGGGGGAAAAAATACCAATCAATGACACACAGGACATGACACATGGAGGTCAGAACAAGGTGTACCATGACGTAATGACGTTTAAAAATGACCACTGAGTACTTCAAGTGAAATAAAATAGAACGACATGAAATAGGAACAATGTGTGTGTGCGTGCATGCGTGCGTGAGTGTGTTTGCGTGCATGCACATGCGTGCGTGAGTGTGTTTGCGCGTGTGTGCATGTGCGTGGGTGTGTGTGTGTGTGTGTGTGTGTGTGTGTGTGTGTGTGTGTGTGTGTGTACTTGCGTAAGTACAGTACTTACGCAAGTACTGTACTTAGGTAAACATTTAAGGTACTTTTTACTTTACTGGAGTGTGTCCAATTGCTATACTTTTACTATACATCTCAGAGGCAAATATATATATATATATATATTATACATATATTATCACATTATAAAACATACATTAACCACGTCAGCCCTATGTTATACCTAGGCTATTTGAACATAGCCGATCTACAAGCTCACAACGCGTCGCATCGCGTTGTGAGCATGTAGATCTGCTATTTTCAAATATTTTAGTAGTTTTACTTTTGGTACTTTAATTACATTTTCATACCAATGTACTTTTACTCTAGTACATTTTAAATTCTGGACTTTTACTTGTAACAGAGTATTTTCCTATTGCAGTATTGGTACTTTTACTAGTAAAGAATTTGAGTACTTTTTCTACCACTGCTGCAGGGCAACGGTTTGAAGGTCAGGTGGAGGTCATTGTTTGCTAGTTTGTTTATCATCAGAGGGAGGCCTATTGTTTTAAACCACATTGATATGATGCTTTGATTTGATTGTATTGTTTTTCAGACCGAGAGGCTGGAGGGCAGATGAAGGAAAATCAGATTAACTAGGTTAACGACAGAGAAGGAATAGATCGGCGATCCTCAACCTTTGTAATGCATTAGGCCACGGAACCACATTTGGAAAATTGTCTTTCTCTCTCGCGATCTACGCTGCGAAATTTGTTTCTCCATATACATGAGAACAAAAGAATGTGTGTTTAAGAAGGTGTCAGACTCATTATGAGGCGAAAGGTGATTTGACCAGTTGCTCAAATTAATTAGCATCATAAAAGCAGTGATCATCAAAATAATTCAGCATTTTAAATGCCCTTCTTTGTCCCTCTTATTGCCCTGGGAATCCCCTAAAAATGTACTGTCTTGGCGATGGCAGGACATGTGAAGTTTTGAAGTGGCACATCTGTAGCAAGATGAATGGGTTTATCTCTCGTCTAGGCCGTCCTCAGACGAACCCTCCAGCAGCATTTCTAGTCATCTGAATCCTCCATGCATGTGTATTTTTTTGTGTCATTTTAGATTTCTTTGGCTATTCAAAAATAGCAGATATACAAGCTCATAGCGCGGCACCGAGTGCCGCGCTATGAGCTTGTAGATCTGCTATTTTTTTTTTTTATCGTGAACATTTGTGCAAATCTTTGAATATATAAATTATATATTTTTAGAGCGAACATTTGTAACTGTAAAATGTCTTTACTAAATTTAGACATGTAATGTCTAAATTTGTCTATTGTTGCTATATCAGTGGTGCTCAAACTTCTTGTCAAGGACCCCCTAAATTATATGTTTTTGGCCGCCGATCCCCATCAAAATATGTTGTTCGAGACCCCCCCCCCCCTCTCCCCGAGACGCAAAAATATATATATTCAAATATTTGCACAAATGTTCAAGATTTAAAAAAAATGGTAGATCTAGTATTGCTACCATGGCATCTTTCTTTAGTACATCCACGTATGTTGCTGTGGTGGGGACAACCTCGTGATCCATGCCCATGTGTTGAGCTCCCACGGCACATGGTTGGCCGGCTGGGAAGCTCCCTGGTTTCCATGGCAGTGACAGTGACAATACAAGCATTGAGTAAATGCATTGAAGAAGTCCCAGAACTTTCTTCAAGACAAGACAAAACGGAAGTAACAGTTTTTGGAGCCAAAAGGAAGTACTGATTAAAAGTCAGAGCTCAGCTTCAATCGGTAATGTTAAAAACCACAAGCCTAGCAGGAGACCTTGGTGTAGTCTCTGAACTGAATTTCAACATCCACATTAAGACAATTACAAAGTCAGCCTAGTATCACCTATCAAGGATTAATGGACTTAAGTTTCAGCGGGATTTGGACAAAACCTTTAATGGTGTCTGTGCAGGTATCCCTATAAAAAAAAGACGACTGCAGTTGATTCAGAACACTGCTGCTCTAGTCCTTACTAATACCAAGAAAGTGGTCAAATGGCCGAAATGTATATAGGGCTGAAGTGGTTAATATATGTTTTGTAATAATAATCAAAATATTCAAAGTAACTAGTAACTAAAGTTTTAAAATAATTGTAGTGTAAAAGTATAATATTTGCCTCTGAGATGTAGTGGAGTAGAAGTAAAAGTACTGAAAATTGAAAATACTCAAGTAAAGTACAAATACCAAAAAAAAGTACAGTAATTAATTAAATGTACTTAGTTACATTCCGCCACTGTCTCCATGTCCGTCATAGAATTGATTTCAAATGACCACTGTTGGTTTATAAAGCATTGAATGGTTTAGAGACAAAATACATGTCTGATCTTCATGAAGCCTCCAGACTTCTCAGGTCATCCTGGGACATCAGGTCTGTTTTTCTGAACCCAGAGTCAAAATGTAAATGTGGTGAAGTGGCGCTCAGGTTTCATGCACTGCTTATCTCAAGGTTTAACCCGCGCCGCAAAGCGATATATAAATCAACGACTCGACCCGCCCGCGACCCGCGGGGGAAAAAAAGAAGATAATCATGAGTGAGTGTGAGTGAACTGCTGCGCGACACCGTAGCCTACATCGCACGTCAGTATTCACCTGTTTCCTAGGCTGTGTGTTTTCCACTTCCTGTCGATTTCATTGGATATCATTGGTCATCTGACCAGTTTCATTGGATTTCATTGGATCAAATCGACAGGAAGTGGAAAACACACAGCCTAGGAAACAGGTGAATAAACAAATTAATATATGTTTTGCCCTTTACATCTCATTCAACCTTAATATGCAAAACCTACAGCTTGTGTTTAGTTTTGTTAATGTTATACATGAATGATGGCGCAAGGGAGGTTGATTACTTGCCTTAGTTGCCTGAAATGTGTGTCACCAACTTTCGCCACTAACACTTTATCCATTGCAGACAGACAGTCACTGTGCTTGCTTGTATAATATCCACGACCCATACGAGTTCTGGTTTTGACAGGTTTTATTATCGTCCAGTGGGCCAGCTTGGTTCATATTCTATCACTTCGGGACCCCGGTTCTGTTTATCATTACACCCGAGCGAACCACCCGTACGCAGCGCTGATTAGGAGGAGATGCAGCTGTGTAAAGCTTCATTTGTGCTCAAAAATAGCAGACGTACAAGCTCACAACGCGGCGCGTTGCGACGTGCTGTGAACTTGTAGGTCTGATATTTTCAACGCACAACACCATGGTACGAAGAATAGGCTGATCTATCGGATAACTGCAGCGCTGGCTGTGAAACACAGCAGCACCAGGCTGTCGGGAATGAACCCACACTGACATTGTCAGATCACGATAAAAACTTTAAATAATTACGATGGGTTTTAGTGGTAGTTTTATCCAAATATTAATATTAATAATAGGTTCATATTAATCACTAATAGTCGGTGTGATGAAGCCGCTCCTGTTCCGCCACGGTTACAATAACTACTCTTTCAGATCAAAGCATCTGTTTTGTGAAGCGACTCATCTTCGGATGACATTTTTCCACGTAGCCCAACCTCTCCTTGAATTTGAATGGTTGGCTGGAAAAAGAAGTGACATTGATGAGTGACGGTCCTCTCCAAAAAGGAGCCATCGGCATTCTGACAAAAAAGCACCAGGAATTCACATTATAGACACTTCCACTGACTATCCCTCTATAACTAATTGCCCACAACTTCACACATTACCCACGCAAGCAGCTTCAGCCATATTGGGTTTGGAGACAGTATTGTTGAAATGCAGATGAGACATCTGCAAACAGAATTCTGGCCCAGTTTGGTGTCATCTCCTCCCCTCCCAGGACCTTAATGTGAACTGAACACAGTCCAGCTGATCTGATGTGACGTTGATGAATGTGGGATTTAATTATCCTCTCAAGGGATTTCATTGCCAGCACTGTGAGGCTTTTGGGTGGGCTTTTGGGCTTTTTGGGGGACAGGAATGTTGCAATGTTTCCACGTACAGGGGTAATATCCGGTGAGTTTGGGATATACTTTTACCATATATGTATGTCCATTTTTCAATACTTTATACTTTTACTCCACTATAGCTCCGAGGCAAACGCAAGGGGACGTGACGCTGTGCGTCTGATCATGAAAGTAGCTTGTTATGTGAGACTCACAGCCCTCAGCACAAGGCAGACGCCAGCCCTGAGGGCTGTCAGTCAGAAAGAAGCATTTGATTGGTCAGGCCTCCGACCAAAATAGTAAAGCTCCCAAACTTCTCCATGCCGAGCCAACATTTAACAACATTTAACACACAACATTTAACACACCCCAACATTTAACACACCCGTTGTGCCAAACGGGTGACGAATTGGGACAGATTTGACAGTGCCACGCCCATTTCACGATTCGCGTCGCATATGTTGGTGAGGATGGATGATTTAAATCGGTATGCAACTCGAACGCGGGCTGGGTCATCAGAAGCGGACTTCACACCACTCGGCCTGGCCACGCGCTCACATAACGGCTGGCTTGGGAGTGCATTACAGCATTGGTTCTCAAAATGGGGTCCGGGGACCCCCAGGGGTCATTGTGGGGGTTCCAGGGGGTCCCCAGCTAAATGTGTTAATATAGCATCACAATAATTTTAACCACTTTAACCTTTTATACTTTGGCTATAAAAAAATAGCAGATATACAAGCTCATAGCGCGGTAGCTTGTAGATGTACTATTTTTTTTTAAATCATGAAAATGTGTGCAAATCTTTGAATATATATATATTTTTTTTTAAGCGAACATTTGCAACTCAAATCTTTGCTTCTTGGGGTTCCTGGAACAAAATATTTTGAGATGGGGTCCGCGGCCAAATACATATATTTTTGGGGGTCCTTGAAATGAAAATGTTTGAGAACCACTGCATTACAGGGCTCAGGTCCGCTTCTGGCGGCGCGCATGCCTTGTTTTAAATGTTTTTAGAGAATGCTTCAAACTATTACGAGTTTGGAGTGATCACTGCTCTTCCGCATTCAAATGTGGGTGGGACTACAGGAAGCATTGCAAAATGGCACGACTCAAACTCGTCACTAAAGTACAATTTGAGAGCATGAGAATATGTTAACCAAGTAGGCTACTGTAGCAGGGTTTACGTGTTTAAACTCGGCCCTCAAATTTATCTCAAGTACATTCCTGTACTGTTTACTGACTGCAAAAATCTCTCCACATAAGCACCTAGCAAAACACTGAAAACCACTTCTGTGGTATTTCACACTTTATTATCATTATTATTGTCTCCATGCCCACATTTGTGCCATTTCACAGAGTGAAAACAATGCTGTCTTGGCTGGTAATAAGTTAACAGGAGTCCACTTCTCACTAAAGACCTGAGCAGAGAGAGTTGAGCTCATGGCTGAGCTGTCTATATCAATGCACTGTGAGAATCTGATGACTCCCAGCAGGGTACAAGTCTATCTCTAAATCATTCTGACTCAAAACACACATAATAAGCCATGAAAGCCAATCATTGATAATGACTGTACAGAGGATTGCAGTCATAAAGCTTCCTGCACCGACAACAAGGCACAATTTAGCCTTAGATCCAACATGAAAACAGATTATAAAACAACCACAATGAGAGACTGCAGGGTGTAAACAAAGAGTACGACTGGCTTCTGAAATATTGCAAAGTTGTCACTTATCACAACTTTCATCATTATCCAACAGTTGAAACGATTAGTTTTACAGT
This sequence comes from Gymnoscopelus microlampas, assembly GCF_963454915.1. Classification (NCBI taxonomy): domain Eukaryota; kingdom Metazoa; phylum Chordata; class Actinopteri; order Myctophiformes; family Myctophidae; genus Gymnoscopelus; species Gymnoscopelus microlampas. Next base: position 8,860,976 of record NC_139962.1, read on the forward strand.
AGAAGAACTTTAGGCAGAGAGAAGTCTCACCCCTCTAGCTTATTTCTAATTAGAATTATTGAGTGTGTTACTTTTGTCCCCTGTTACTTTTGTCCCCTGTCTCCCCCTAAGGCTGAAATTGTGGGTCATTGGTAATCTCCATCATGTGGTTATATTGTCAGAACAGCCTATAACCTCAGGAGGTTTCAGAAGAATGCAATATAACTGCACCAGAGTGGTCTCTACAGGATAATACCTTAATGCCAAAATCCATGTGACCTTTGCTTTTGTTGCTCCAGTGGAATCTCCTCTGACATGTTACACTCATTGTAGATGCAGGGGAATGTTCCACATGATTCCCTGGATGGAGCCGCCACTTAAATGTCAGCATGGTTGCAACAGATGTCAGAGAAGATCCCAGACGACCCCTCTCTGTATGTCACTATAGAAAAGACCCTCAAATCTGATAAAGACCGTTTTTTGAGCCAAGACTCACAAATGTCAATGCTATGGCAGTCGCATGACGGGGTAGAAATGCACCTAACACTAACCCTAGCAACAGAGAGCCAAGACTCTAAAAATGTCAATGCCACGGCTGTGGTTCCCAAACATTTTCATGTCAAGGACCCAAAATTCTTATTTGTATTTGGCCATGGACCCCAATCTGTAATGACTTAGAGAGAGAGAGAGAGAGAGAGAGAGAGAGAGAGAGAGAGAGAGAGACCATACCACAGAACTGATATTATTACAGTCTTCAATGACATCCTCTTAAACACATGGCATCATTTCTTACTGCATCATTTGAGTTACAAATGTTCGCTTTAATATATATTTCAAAGATTTGCACACATTTAAAAAAAAAAAAAGTTCTAAAATATCAGATCTACAAGCTCCTAGCGCGGCACTCGGTGCCGTGCTAGGAGCTTGTATATCTGATATTTTTTGAATAGCCAAAGAAATCTAAAAATGACACACAGATGCGTTCCCGGTCTTAATGGGTTAAAGGACAGGGACTTCATTGCGTCCATCTAGGTGATTACATGCCTGAGAGGACAAAAACGACATGCCGAGTTTTGCAATGCTCCATGCTGGGATCTCTTCTGTTCTACATCTACACGCGTCCACACTGGCTCACATTATGGAAAACAACTACATAATGTTCCAGTACCAAAATAATTATGCAGATGACACACGTATTTACATAAGCGTATCACCAGGGGACCGAGGTCCAATGCAAGCACTGCAAACGCGCTGAACAATGGAACTATTGGATGTGCCAGAACTTTCTTCTATTAACCCGGTGAAAGAATGACCGGGAAGCAATCCGTGGCATTTTTAGATGTATTTGGCTATTCAAAAATAGCAGATCTACAAGCTCGTAGCGCGGGAGCTTGTAGAGCTACCAGCTTGTAGAGCTACCAGCTTGTAGAGCTACCAGCTTGTAGAGCGGCTATTTTCAAATAGCTGAAATGTATATACTGTACTGTTGGGCTGAAGTGGTTAATGTATGTTTTGTAATAATAATCGAAATCTACAAAGTAACTAGCAACTACATTTTTCAAATAATTGTAGTGAGTGAAAGTACAATATTTGCTTCTGAGATGTAGTGGAGTATAGGCTAAGTAAAAGTACTGAAACCTGGAGATATTCCAGTAAAGTAAAAGTACCTCAAGATTGTACTTAAGTACAGTACTTGAGTAAACATACTTAGTTACTTTACACCACTGTATAGAAGGATACTTTTTTAATCATACTGAAATCAAAACAAACAATCCATGTATTTATTAAAATAAATGCTATACACAGTGCTGCTTTCCTATTGTGCATCCTTGCATGCATGGCGTTCAACCATCAGATTTAATCTTCTCTTATTTGAATTAATTAGTGTGTTGCTCCAAGGCATCTGGCCTCCACCTATAAGACTGTAGCATCAGTAGCAGTGAGCCAGCAGTTGTTCTTTATTTGGCCTGCTTACTAATTAGAAAATCCCACAACTATTCTTTCTAATCACACAGGCTGCAAAGAATCAGCCAGGGTTATTATTCAACCTTGTGACCAATCACATAACTCTACTGTATCAATATATAAGTCCCTGCAGGGGATTTGAACTAAACTAAACTGTATGGGTTGTGAACATTTAAAACACCATATAGGAATGACATGTTCATCCAAGTCAGCAGATGACGTTTCAATGTGTTGCAAACAACTTAATGTAGAGAAATAAAGGCATTTTCAAGATTCAGCCCAATTTATTTTTCATTTAATCACTTAATGTTTGCCTATTATGACATGCCCAGAATAGGGCTGCTTTAGGGCTCATGTGGCTAATGTGTTTTAGTATATTGTTAATCATATACTCTTTAATTATATCCATTAATCAGTCAGACAATGCTGAAAATTAGTTCTGATTCTAAATACGTCTGTGTCAGATTTCTACTCCAATATACTGTACTGTAACATATTGCAATACACATTTAAAGTTGCAATACATACAATTATGAAATGACATTCAATTTCACCTTTCCTTGTGTGGATATCAGACATACTGTAGCTTCCTGTAATGCTTAATCTGAATCAATGAATATAAAATATCATACAAATAACACCATGACAGACCAGCACGCTGTCCTTGTGTTTACATCTTGGATTTAGGAAGCAGTTATTGCTAAGAGGAACTAACCAGCAAGCAATTGAATTCAATTAAATTAGAATGAAGTAGAGTATAGGATAAATAAATATGATTAATGTTAGACCAGCTCCTTATAAAAGCATGAATAATTCATCAGTGTGCATGAATGATGCTGCTATGATGTTCTACTTATACTGTATATTAATATAAGCTTGGTGAAACCTTGGCATTATGCTGCAGCAGTAGCAGCAGCAGTAGTGGTGGTGGTAGTAATAGTAGTAGTAATAGTTGTAGGAATAGTATTAGTGATAGTAGTAGTAGTAGTAGTAGTAGTAGTAGTAATAGTAGTCATTATAGCTGTTACTGTTGTGGTCGCTGATGCTTGTATCTTGTATCCGCAGTTGTTTGCACTGAGATACAGTCTGTCTGTCTGTCCACAGTGTCTCCGCCTGTCTCTCTCTCTCTCTCTCTCTCTCTCTCTCTCTCTCTCTCTCTCTCTCTCTCTCTCTCTCTCTCTCTCTCTCTCTCTCTCTCCCTCTGTGTGTCTCTCTCTCTCCCTCCCCCCCCCCCCCCCCCCCCCTCTCTCTCTCTCTCTCTCTCTCTCACACACACACACACTCACACTCACACACACACACACACACACACACACACACACACACACACACACACACACACACACACACACACACACACACACACACACACACACACACACACACACACACACACACACACACACACACACACTCTCTCTCTCTCTCTCCAACCGACATGGTCAAGGCAGATAGCCATCCACCCTAGAGACTGGTTCTGCCTGAGGTTTCTTGTTATTTTATTATTTCATTATTTTCATGCTACCGTCATGAAAAAAAAGCCTTGCTCGGGCCTGTGGAACAACACTGGGTCTCTGCTCTACATGTAACGTGTGTTGAGACAACTTGTGATTCTGCACTACAATAGTGCAGAATCATTGAACTGAATATCACCATAGTATAAGCCTTATGATGTTAAAATGTGTAAAACCGTACCTCTTGCTGTAAGTCTTTGATGGTTTTGGTCTTTTTCTCCATCTCCATCTTGAGAAATTTGATCTGAAGGCAAAAAGACAAACTGTGATGATTATCTTGATACTTGTCTTTTAAAATGAATCACACCTTGTAATATAAGTCATATTCATGTCTTATTATGAATTTAGCTAAAACATATATTCCTACCAACCGCAGTATCAACCAAGGAATGCACTTGGATATACAAGGTTTCCACCTGACGAAACGAAATGGCAAAACGCTTTGCAGTATATCTAACAGAAAAGCTAGATTGTCCTTGCGAGAGAGAGGTCAGGTCATCCAGATCATCTAGAGGACAAAGACTAACAGATTCATGGTGTTGGGGAAATTCCTGCTTGTTCTGGCAGGTAAAACACCAGCGGGTGGGCTTCAGGCAACCAGTTATGATCCGGAAAGTGTTGTTAATGACATCATCAACCTTTTTTTGGCATGTGGGCTGGGGCACAGTATTCTATTCTTCTACACCAGGCTGGGGCAGAGTATTCTATTCTTCTACACCAGGCTGGGGCACAGTATTCTATTCTTCTACACCAGGCTGGGGCAGAGTATTCTATTGAATGATTGAGATGCACTCATCAGCGCCAATATAAAATCTGATTAATGTGAAAATAACGTTCAGAGGTGGAGAGAATAATGCATTAAAATGTCCCCTGGGACCCAAAGTGACACCCCTGTTCACATAATATTCCTGACATTTGCAGTGACCGACGCAAGCGGTGAGCATTTTCAAAGCTTGCGAGAAATAGTCTTAGATCAACTATGCATCACTGAACTGCCTGAGGCCTGATGATGTCAATTGAACGTGACATCCTCTGTGAACCTGATTTTAAGGACACAATCATAGGGATTCTCTGCCAGGAAAACGAGACAAGGGCACTTCTAAAAGTCAAGACCTTTTGTTTTACCTTTTTGGTTCATTGAATTAATTGTGCATTTGGAAACAGTTGGCCGATAGCCCAGCTGTTAGCCCAAGGGACCCTGTAGCCCAGGGTGCTAGAACCAAAACACACCCCCGACTGAATACTGTATACACGTATACTGTATGCATATTAGGCTACTGCTGTTGTCGTAAAGAGATGAATGTCAGAGAGTTAAAACATGCAATATGACATGAGGTAGGATTCAAACACATTGGTGAAGTGTAAGACAGTACGGTAAGATAACCCTGTATGCCCTTGATTATAGCTAGTGGTGGAAAATTAATTAAATAATTAGTATGCAGTATGTCCCATTTCACAAATGGCCGAAATGTATATAGGGCTGAAGTGGGTAATGTATGTTTTGTAATAATAATCAAAATCTAGGAAGTAACTAGTGTAATGTTTATGATCTGACAGTATTTGATTTGATCCACAAGGGGGCGCTTTGTATTGCAGAATGTTAGAAACTCCACTGAAGGAGAGCGCCCTGTTGGTCATCATGTGATGATGTTTGTCAGGAAATGATTCTCATTACTACTTGGATGTTACTGAGTGAAGGAGTGAATAAAAACCTCTGGAGTTAAAGAATTGTTTTGGGGTAGCATTTAAGAACTTTATTACTAGTAACTAAAGTTTTCAAATAATTGTAGTGGAGTAAAAGTATAATATTTGCCTCTGAGATGTAGTGGAGTAAGTAAGTACCTAAGTAAAAGTACCTCAACAGTGTACTTAAGTACAGTACTTGAGTAAATGTACTTAGTTACTTTACACCATTGGTGTTGCCTAGGTCTTGTAAATGTCATCATCTATTGTTGCATGTTCTGTAACGTAAAACAAGACTGACATGAAATGTTGTTTACATCTTGGCTACCATAGTCTTGCAATCCCAGATTTGACCACCAGGCGACGCAAGCTTCACTGTTCTACCGCAGTTCTGGGGGCTTGGTTCAGAGTATGGGAAGCCATTGGCGACCCCTCATCGGCTGGCCTTTAGCCAATAGAGAAAAAAGGGAGAAAGTAACAAGAACGTGACGACTAGTTGCAGGGTCTGTTTATTGAAAGCTTTGGAAGCTGTACAAATATTTCAGGGCTATAGGGCATAGCAGTGGCGGCCATTTTATGGTGCCATAGATAGAAAACCCATTATTGTTCAGTTTCCCATAGAAATTTCCGAACATATTTGTATAACATGTTAAGCCTGGAACCAAGCCGCCCAGGCTCCTGGTGAATCATGACCATACAACATTTGATTCTGTTTCAAAAAATATTTGAATATTTAATTATATTATTATACTATTATACTATACTTAATAAATGCAATTTTTAAAAACAGAATCAAATGTTTTATAGCCATGATTCACCAGGAGCCTGGATGGCTTGGTTCCAGGCTTAAAATGATGTATATAAATACTTGTGTTTGTTGGTGAGACGGTATATTGACGACAGAGTGCTGCTACCAGTTTGAAGCACAAGTCCGCAGACATATAGTGGCTTAATCTGTCACTTAATGTTAGCGTCTGTCTTAGTTACAACAAGATGAGAGAGGGAAGTTATATTTTTCTATTGATTCAGTTTGGCAAATGATATTTTATGTGGCTCATTAGCTCAAGTCCTCTGCCAGACCCATCTCAATGATCTGGTGTGAATCATCAGGGACTATGTAATGTCTCAGTCAGTTGACTCCTTATATTTACAGGGAAACAGAGATAAGATGAACAAAGACTGCATTTGTATGATGAAGTAGCGTATTCATTTACGAAAAAAACATTAAAAGTTGAAATATGGAGATTAGAAGGTTTCTGCTCGTCAGCAACGATTTGTTCTATGGGGTCGGTCACCCAGGTGGAATAAAGACATTCCATCTCTGTTGTTGTTTTGTTTTGTTCTCGTGAAAAATCTGATTAAAGTTGAAAACATAAACCAAAACAAAGACTTTAAATAAGATGCACTGTCACACACTATGGGGCTTTCATGCGCTGTACATAGAAGATTATGCCGTTTAAACTTGTCCCTCGGGAGGGAAATAAACACTAGCTCCCTCATCATAAATGTCAAACCAACAGCGAAACGCTGCACACTCCATATTATGAAAATGGCAACGATACGCAATATGACTGTATCACTGTTTATCTGACAGTGTAACAGATATATTATGAATGTTCATCTTAATGTCACTGTGGGCGTTAAGCTTCAAGAGAGCGAGGAAGACAACTTTATTACAGTGGTGGCAATATAGTCTACCACAATGTAGAAATACTCTGTTATAAGGAAAATGTATAAAAGTATCTACACTATTTTAATGTAGCTATCTATAGTCTGTACGGCACTACGATGCATAGCTCTGCCATTATGATCTAGGCTAGCTATTGTTCATGATAATGTTCCTTTATATTCAATCCATCAGCTAAATTATTAAAAACAGATTTTCTGTGAAACGAGAGCTGAGTGTATATATTTGTGAAGACAAATGTTCAATCCCCCCCCCCCCCCGTTGCAGCTCTGTATGTAAAGTTGTAAAGTTGTGTCATAAAAGATGCATGTATTAACCACTATGGCACTCGATGTGTGGACAAATTTAGCCGTAGCCACATAATTATGCATAAATCCATGAATATTGAACCTCTTCTGAAGCTCGCCAAAAAGCGCTCTGAACGTTTCCCTGTGGAGCAGGTCCAATGTCAAATTGACAACGTTAATGACGGTGATGCAACACAATGCAATCCACTTTGTGAAGATTCAGCGTAAGTCTGCAAAGTAAATAGTAACTAAAGCCGTCAAATAATTGTAGTGGAGTAGAAGTATAATGTATAAACTACCTAAGTAAAATAAAATGTACCTAAATCAGGCACGTATAGTTATTGTCTCCGCCAGGCCGAAAGGCATGGCCGAGACTATGTTTTACAGCCTGTCCGTCCGTCCGTCCGTCCGTGTGTCCGTCCGTCCGTCCGTGTGTCCGTCTGTCTGCGAGCAGGTAATCTCCGTGGAGACCTGTGCTCCGAGGAGCACTTTTTCTAGTATAAATTGCATTACCGAGTAAATATACTTAATAACTTTACACCAGTGAGTAAGAGGTCAGGAGTTATTTTTGATCAACATATATTGAGCAATCTCAAATGTATTCTCCTCCTGGGTGCCTGTGTGCTTAATTATGCTGCACTTGATGTGCTGATAATGAGTTTGTTGTGGGAACAAGAGACTGTCAGAGAGAGAGAGGAGAGTGCATAATGTACTCATCTCCCATAGGAACACACACACTGGCTTCTCTGCAACATTACTATTCCTCCTAACCAATCGGTGCGTGTCTCCCTAGACCAGTGTTTCTCAACCTTTTTGGTGCCAAGGCACACCTGGCATAGCCAAAAGATCCCAGGGCACACCTAGATATACGATGTATGTGTGTGTGTTTATATATATATATATATATATATATATATATATATATATATATATATATATATATATATATATACACACACACACACACACACACACACACACACACACACACACACACACACACACACACACACACACACACACACACACACACAGATTATTGGGCAGGTATAAAGAAACCTTGACCATTATAAATATATAAATCTTTGGCCTACAAATATATAAACCTTCCCAAAGTAAAACTTCTTTGGTAAGTATATTTGGTACCCAATATACTTCTAATATCTGATAATAATATCTAATAATGTGATCCTGATAGCATTATTGCGGACGCATGCGCTGTTGCCCACTACAGACGAACACCAAAACACTCGCCCCAAAACAGTCACCCCGGGGAAATCCGGTGATATTCACCTGGTATTCCTAAACGTAACCTCATTAAACTATGCCTAAACCTAACCTTATTCCTAAACGTAACCTCAGCTAAACTAATAATATGGCTAACCCTAAACTTATTTCTAACCTTATACTCAGTAAAACAAATACAGGAATATAAGAACCGCTGGTCCGCGAAAAGGAATGGGGGCGATGGTGTTTTGGGGCGAGTTATATCGACAGCTCCGCAGCTTGAAGTTACAAGCGATTTTCTCCGTGGAGGAGTAATTAAACACCAAACTACACGGGTGATGTTGACACAAACAAACTGGAGTGATTTAGAAGCACTTTATAAGAAAACGTACACTTAAGTGGATTCAACGTTAGTAGGCCTGTATGTGTTTTATTGTTGGACATGCGGCAGGTAATAACATGGGTTTTTGACAGCCCCATTTTTTCCCGTTTTGGCGCATCTGCTGAACGCCGTATCGGCCCGTTCCTGACTGAGTACCAGCCAGTACATGTGATGGCCGCATGAAGACAAAGCCAAACATTTGCATTCCTATGGGCGAGGGTCGATTGGCTGTGCCTGCGACAGACTATGAGCTCAAGGCAATGGCAGTGGGGGGGGGGTATTTTTCACACAAATTGGGCCGAATTGCCAGGGTTGATAAACACTGCCCTAGACTGTAAAAAAAGAATGGACAGCGTTACGCCCATAGACTGTACAGACTGTAAATGCTATTGGTTGGGACCAGAGCGGGGGTGGGGAATGAATGCTATTGGTTGTGTAGCTTGTCAATCAAAGCATCACAAGGTAGCCACGCCCCTCCTAGAGCATACCCTACTTTATCATCAATTTTAAAATAAATGGGACCATAATTTACCAAAACGCATATCATGGTGATTGAAAGAAGACTTTAAACTAGCGACTGGAAGCATATAGTATTTATGAAAATGTTTATTAAGGTAATACAATCAAGTTTAAAAGTTCGGCAAAAACCCATCCGCTTACATTGAGAGTTATTTCTTCTGACACCAGCAGGGGTAAAACAGCGAAACTACAGGCCATTCATATGAACGGTCACTTCTTACATAGACTCAATTTCAAAGGCGGATGCTGGGCCCTTGGTGTCTCCATCGGAAAGGCCAGTCCGGTGGCACCGATTGGAGAGCAGGGAGAACAGGGTTCACTCTCGATCTCGGGTGTATACCTGCCGTTGCTGTCATGCAGAAATCTTGTATCTCCATGTTTCAACTTTGTACATTTTTTTTTTGGGGTGAATTAACGCTATGGGACAGTTCAGAAACCTGCCTACCAATGACATCATCGGTGAGGATTCCAAGCTTATAGAAACTGCAACCTTTCTCTTCTTGTAAAGTTAACATACTGAAATAGAAGCCACTGATGTTGCATTAATACAGATTAAAAAAAGTTTTGAAATGACCAAACATGCCTATTGCCTATACCGATGGTGTTGCTGGCCTGGTAAGCAGGTTTCTAAACGGTCCACAACACTTCTCGGAGACAGAACGAGTAGACAGAAATAATGCCATCTTATAGCCTAATGAGCATTAATGAGGACCAATTATAAGAAGTGGAAAATGGGTGAAGTGGTCCTCTATATCAATTAGTTTGATTATCTGTTGCGCTCCTAGTAAAAAAACAACATTTCAACAGATTGAGGAACTCAAATCTAAAAGTGATTCATGAACTGAAATGTTTTTCTGAGTAAATATTTGATCAGTAAATGGTAAATTTATATAGCGCTTTTATCCAAAGCACTTTACATAGATTGTGCATTACATTCACACACACATTCACACACCGATGGCGGAGGAAAGCAGGTTGGTGCAAGGCATCGGGAGCAATTAGGTGTTCAGTGTCGAGGACACTTCAACACTAACTGTGGGGGAGCCCGGGATCGAACTGGGAAACCTCGCCGTTCCCATCAAGCCGCTCTACCGGCCACTCTACTCCTGAGCCACTGCCAGTCTATAGAGGCCCAGTACCATTAGGATATTAATGTATTTGATCAATCTTGTTCCAGAGCTTCCATGAGATGCACTTCCATCTCACATCAGGCTCTAGCAGGGAGGGGGCTTAAGACACAGCGTTCCATTTCTGTCCCTTACGATGAGTTCTAATTAAGTGGCAGCAGGACCAGGGAGCCCTGGAGAGTTGGCATCTGTGATAATGAGCCTGGATCACTGGGAGGTGATCTGGCTGACAGGTGTGACAGGGACGTGGGGGTGGGGGGTGCAGTATGCTGACGGCCAGGTCAGCATGGGTGTGTGTGTCTTACCGTGGCCTGCTGCTTCTCTGCTCTCTCTGTGGCCTCATCCAGCTGCTTCTGCAGGGCTGCCTGGAGGGATTTCATCTCCTGCCTGTGTCCAGTGAGAAACCCTCAGTTAGCACATATTGTACAGTACAGGAGAGCACATGCAGTACAATACACTACAGGACAGTACAGGACAGTACAGGACTGTACAGGACTGTACAGGACGTTACAACCCATTGCACACCTCTGCTGTCCAAATATTTATTTGATTACACACAAGGTGACATTTCAAGCATCTTAATGTACAGTAGCTCTTCCTCAGTTAAGACACTCGAAACGTCACTTTGGTAATCTAATAACTTTACTATGGGAGCATGATCCGGTTTGCAGAATTTTCTATTTTAACGTGTTCTTTAACCAGCGCTGGATTTTTTATATTTTATATTTCCATGCCTTTATACTACGACTAATAATAATAATTAATTTTATTCGGAACTCACTTTACATTTTTGCAAATCTCAAAATGCTACAGGGTTTAAAAACATGGCATAAAACAGCAAAAGAAACCAAACAATTACATGGGACCTTACCAGGCTAAAGGGTCAAATAAAAAAATAATCGGTAAAATCAGGGCATAGGAATAAAATGGCCCAAGAATAATTAAGAAAACGCTTTGTTAAAATGGGTGTTTTAGTCCATTTTTAACTCAATAGGTGCCAGAGGTTCATTGAAACAGGGTACATCTAGTGCCAGCGATCTCACCGTTTACGCTGCGCTGTTTAGAGCTGTAGAATCGACGACGAGCACCCATATGTAAACAATGGATGCGTGTACGATGATGGATGGTCCTGGAGGGCATTCCACAGACATGGGGCTGTCGTGCAGAATGCCCGGTCGCCCATGGTGCGGAGCTTTAGGGCGGATTCAGACTGGGTCCGATTGATTCGATCTGTTCCCGAGTACGACAAACATCGCAACGTAACGTCTGAAATTATCGCTAGACAGTGGCGTCACTGACGCATCCTTGCTATCTTAACAGTGATGTCACGGACTAATCCTTGGTATCTTTATGCTAGCGGCAGTGCTCGCTACTCATGTGTTTTTTGTGTATGTTTTTCCACGACCCACGCTACTCAAACACTAGCGTGATTATTATTTCTTGTCAACATTCAAGTAGAACTATGAGAAGTCATTATATAAATGATATATGATTAGCTGTCCACTTCTTTCTATTGGTACAGATGGCTTCACATTGGACGCATCAAACGGACCCCAGACTACCCCCCATGCGGTCCCGGGTACGGTACGGTGATCCGGTCCGGGGAACGGTACGCAACGTTCACACTGATGACAACATCTGCCAAGTGGTCCAGGGTGCGCAGCCGGGACCAGAGTGTGAATCCGCCCTTGCTTTCTGCACTCCAAATAAAGGGTGGAATGGGGAGCTGGTGTTTGCTGGTGTCTTGCTGCTAACAACCATTCCAAACAAGTAAGACTCCACAGGGGGGTTTGGGAGCAAACAGGAAGGCTTGCGAACTGCAGCATGTTTGAATTTTTGCTCTGATTTCATGACAGAGTTCCGACCTCACGCATATTCGCTCATCGGGAAATAACAGAACTTATTTGTTTGTCTGCATAACTCGTAGTGTGAGGACTGAGTCGGGTCAGATAGAAAGCCCAGCAGAGTTTAGGAGCTGCTGCTTTCCAGGCTGTGAAGTAAAATGCTGTATGGTGGTTGGTCACCATATAACCCTGTTTGAAATGAAAATACAACAGCTGACTCTGGACCTGTTATTGTCTGCATGTCCAGTACTACATCACACACAATTACTGTATAATGTTAAATTTGCCCTTTGAGGCTAATTTATTCTTTGTCACTTAGTCGATTAGCTCAACATTCAGTTGAAAAATGCAATATTTACAGTACAACCAACAATAATAACAACAGTTAAAAATCTGTTGGCTAAGCTATGTCTTGTTCTACTGTAGATCCTGTAAGCTAATAATGAAATGATGTGGCTGTATTATGAAGACATTGGTCTATAAGTATTCTTAGCACTTCATGCACAGACTCCATTGAAGCCGTGCTGAAGACTGGCGCTGCATTCATAATGCTTAAGACAACCTGGTGATGATAAATGCATCAGAATGTAATGGGTATCCTTGTACTACGACCTGGAGAATGCAATGGGTTTCCTCTGCCACTTGATGCTACTGTGAACAGATCACTGCACTGCACGTAAAGCAGCTGAGTGATAGCTGATAGTTGGAAATGTAATTTATTATGATATAAACCCCTTGAGATGTACAGTAGCATCTCATTTTCAGGGGGGTCCCACAGGTTACATCTCATTGTTCCGACATGTCATTACTAACCCTATCCCTGACCCTAACCGCACGCGGAAGCCACGTAGTCGGAGTAGTGGGATGTCGGACTTATAAGCAGCCACCGTCCCACATAGGGCTCGATTTGTAAAAATAATTGGGTATTTCCTTAACCACTTAATATAGTTCTTCGTATGACAAGGACCAAAAATAGCCTATACGCTATATTTGCCCAAAATAGGGACCATGGTTAATGTGGTTAAATTGTGATATTTTCTAACATAAATATCAAACATATATTCAAGGACCACCCAGAATGAAATGTATTTAGCCATCTCAAAATGTGCTGCTCCAGGGACCCCAGAAGCACAGATCGGAGTTAAAAATGTTGCTTTAAAACAAGCTCATAGCGTGGCTATATGAGCTTGTATATCTGCTATTTTTTTTTGAATAGCCAAAAAAATCTTAAAATGACACAGACGGCGCCTTACCCCTTATCCCTAAACTGTTTTGCTATTTTTAACTGTTTTGAAAAACATTTTAAACTAGCTCAAATAGCCGATCTACAAGCTCACAACGCGTCGATGTAGATCGGCTAGTTGAACTATTTTAAAATGCTTTTCAAAATAGTCAAATATGGCTAATAGGTTTAGGGATAAGGGGTAAGGCAAGATCATGTAAGATCATGCAAGGGCCCACGTGGTCTCTCGTGCGGGATACCCGTGTTTGAATACTGGGTAAGACAAAAGTTATCGAATGCAGCTTTCAGATGTGTAGTGCATTGCATTGTGTTAGAAGTACATATCCATAGTTATGCATGAAATCATTGTTCAGAATACTGTACTTCAAAATGGACCTTGTAAACAGTTACATCTGACCATGCATTGTTAGATGGTTCTGCAAAATTCTCAGGTTTTCTCTTCTTCTTTTTTTCATTACCACCACGGAGCAGGCTGTAATTCAGCTTGGTCAAAATGTAAATGATTCGATTCCACACTATTTTCTAAGAACCAACACATACATGTGCTATGTGGACAATATATGAAATATAGCATCCCATCTGTATAGTATTTAGTCATGGAACACTTCCACATTTAGAAATGTCACATTTTGCCCGTTCTACAGATATTACCTTTGATAAATATTTCCCGTGTTGTGGCACCACACTCGCAACGAAAATTATTTTCAGAAAGCAATCAAAAGGAAGTTAAGAGCTGTCGAAAGCAAATTATTTGCAATAAATCAGCTGTCCGCACACTGAATGATGGAGTCGCTCGGTAATTACACTCGACACGTATTTAAGTGGAGCCTTTAAAAGCTGTGTCGTCAACAAACGCCTTTAAAAATAAACCTGGAGCTCTCAAGTGCTTTGGTAAGCAGTGTTCAATGGAGACGCTGTTTTCATTGACGTTGTTGGATGATGCTTCATTTATACTTTGTGGCTGTAAGCTTGCGAGTCGTAACGAGTCACGGATGCGACACATTGTAAGCAGTGGTAAAAAATAACTAAGTATATTTCCTCAAGTACTGCACTTAGGTAAGAGTTTTGAGATACTTTTACTTACTTTGTTTGTCCATTTTTCAATACTTTTTCTATTTCTAATCCACCACATGTCAGAGGCACGTATTGTACATTTTACTCCATTAGCTTATATACGTCTGTATTTTCAGTGCATCACACAGTGACACAATGAAGTATAGACTGAACTTATGCCAGCGCTGCCATGGGGCCCCTGAATGATCTATGTTATTGATCGGTTATCAGGATATTGCCCGCGAGAGACTGGAGGCCTGGACCTCAATCAGAAGCTGACATTTCATATGAGTGAAAAGGCTGCAAAACGTCCCCTCCTCATTAAAAGACTCATTACACACAACATTAATCAGGCAATTATAACTGCTGAACAGGTTTTAGCGAGACACTTAAACAGCTGGCTTGTATAAACACCAACTATATAGAACTGTGGATGTGCTCATGTTGCATGCGGCCGGGGGGGCATTTTCAGTATAAATGAGTGAAAGATTATCTTTGGGTGTCGTCTCACTGCATGTGGTCACACAATTATCAACATTCAGCTGTGGCTGTTTGGATATCAAAGTATTTGAATAGAGGTGTAAATGTTACCTCTGTTCTCTGGTCAGTTATAAAGGTGTAAATGTTACCTGTGTTCTCTGGTCAGTTAGAATAGAGGTGTAAATGTTACATCTGTTCTCTGGTCAGTTATAAAGGTGTAAATGTTACCTGTGTTCTCTGGTCAGTTAGAATAGAGGTGTAAATGTTACATATGTTCTCTGGTCAGTTATAAAGGTGTAAATGTTACCTCTGTTTGTGGCTGAGGTCCAGAATGTGTTGAACGTCCCGCTTGGCCACAGAGTCATCGTTTTTCAGTGACTGTAAGGAACAGAAAAACACAGTTAAAACCTCAGTGTTCATTTAACCACTGAAACCCTATATACTTAGCTGACCGGAGTCCCCAGGGCTCTATGTCAGGCTCCCTATAGCTTTTCTCTCTTCAATAGCTATCTTTAAATCAGCTATTTGGGCTGAATGTCAGCCTTAGAAAAGAGACAGGATTCATGTGGTTCATGTTGACGCACAATGTGTCACGTTGTGAGAATGTTGTGAGTTAACTTACAGTAGTGTAACTGAGCCCTGGAATAAGTGTATTTATTGTAATAGGATGAATATTAAAATACATAAATGTAATATTGCACCATTATGAAAGTGTTTATTTGCACTAGAAGAGATGACAAGGCTTTTTATTCCAGGAAAATGACTCACTCATGCATAAACTCACTGCAGCTAAACAAGTTATTTCAAAGCACGTGGATGCAGAGCTGTTGAGAAAAGTATCACTATCACTGTGCGTGCGTGCGTGCGTGTGTGAGAGATAAAAGATAATGACTGGAGAATGTATGGTGGTCATTCTTGTGAAACATTGAAGTGTTCTTTTTTATAATGAGACAACTGAAAAAGATGAATCTCTCCACAAAAAGCTACATGTCTAAATCGCTCCTACAGTAATCAACCCTGTGATTCATGTGGGAGTAATTTGCATAAAATACAGTGAAACATTGCTTCATGTCATTCACACCTGCAAAGTTATCTGAGCTTGCGTTGGTGTCCTGGAGAACACATACACTATATTATATCTGAACTACAGAATTCATTTTAATTGTCTCAGGGGTTGTAATAAATGCCAGGTTAATAGACTCTGCTTCATTTTTACCCAACAGATGAACAATATGATATGGTATTCTGTAGGCAATAACACCTTGCTGATTATTGTCTCCGCCAGGCCGAAGGCAGGGCCGAGACTATGTTTTGCACCCCGGCACTGTTGGCCCGGTCGCTGCAAAAATGTTCTAATCAGCCTCATGGTGGCGCTATACCAGGCCGATTCACATTTCTACCTATAACTGCACCTATCTGTGTAAAACTTTGTATGTGCACTCCCTAGAGGCCAAGGAAAAACCTTTGCCCTGCATTTTTCCCATCTGCCTTTTATAGCGCCACCAGGAGGCCGACTTTTTTTATATTACTCCTTCAGATTTTTTCCAAATTTCACACAAATCGATAAAATATGATATCTATAGTCATGTGATCGTATACTGTAACGGAATACTTTTTTGGGTAATGGAGTAACCTAACGCGTTAGTTTAGCAATTGGAGTACTTCGTTACTAGTTACGTTTTCAAATAAGTAATCCGTTAGTTCTTTAAAAGATGTCCCTCATATAAAAAAGAAAGCCCCGAGTCATATTTCCTCCTGATTTTGCCAACACGGAATACACATACTGAAGAAAGGTAGGTGTGTGTGTGTGTGTGTGTGTGTGTGTGTGTGTGTGTGTGTGTGTGTGTGTGTGTGTGTGTGTGTGTGTGTGTGTGTGTGTGTGTGTGTGTGTGTGTGTGTGTGTGTGTGCGTGCGTGCGTGCGTGCGTGCGTGCGTGAAAAATGGGTTCGAAAATGGGTTTTAATTGTCGGTAACAGAAAAGTATTCTAACGAGTTACCTTTGTCAGGGGGTAATCCAGTAACATAACGGATTATTTTTTAATGGCAGTAACTTGTAACTTAACGAGTTACTTTAAAAAGTAACGTTACCCAACACTGCTCACAGTACTATCAGTACTCACAGTACTAACAGTACTCACAGTACTAACAGTACTCCCACAGATTTTGTCCAAACATCACGCAAATCGGTACACAATATCTCTATAGCCATGTGATCAACACGGATATGTCCGGTGTTCCACATCCTGATTGGCTAAGAATGGCTTCCAAAGTTAGCAGGATTGCTTTTTCTTTAACAAAATACCTCAAATCATGAACGCAGCGTGCGATTTCGGTGATAATTTGCCTGTTATAGTGCCCCCAGCAGTTCTAATTTAGCAAAACACATATTTGGAACAAAATGCCTCAAATCATGAAAGCAGTGGTCGATTGGTGTGAAAGGCCTAAGAACAAATGGCAGCCTTTTCACATTGACCTATTATAGCGCCACCAGGAGGCCAAAATAACCTACCTGACCTGGCGAAGACCTGTGCTCCGAGGAGCACTTTTTCTAGTTCATGCCTAAAGCTATAGCGAATGAACATAAAATAACATCATAAAATAATTGAAAATGCAAATATAACTGAGAGAGAGAGAGAGAGAGAGAGAGAGAGAGGGAGAGGGAGAGGGAGAGGGAGAGAGAGAGAGAGAGAGACAGACGTCAGTCCTCTGGTCAAAGCAGGCCAGGATCAGGACCATGGACAGAGTAAACATTGTGAAATGTCAGGGAAACCATTCTGAAAGTCTAAAATGTTGTAATGTTCTGTATGAGCTTCAGGTTGTACAGACATTAGTTTCAAGTGATGTAGAAGTTTGGGTTTTACAGCTACAAGGACGTGACGTGAGTCCAAACATTCTTTATCAGTTCTCCTGTGCTCCTTGATTCACTAACTGGAAGTTGTTGTCACTCTCAATTCACTGTCATTGTAGGGCAGTACAAACTATCCTTTATATTCGTAGCAATTACTCTATCGATTGCTTTATCCGAAATCGGATTCTTTATTAAAGTATAAAGTATGTACGCAGCTCACAATCTACGTATCAATGATTGCAGATTAAGGCTTATAAGCCTCAGAAAATTTATATAGGTTTCATTACTCGTCCTGGTGAAGTGATCCATATTTCTACCATGAATGACTTATTCAGCCAGCTGAGCTACAGATCTTATTAGTGTCCCACCTCATAACAGGAGAAGGGATCACCAAATTGCAGAACATTTTCACTTCTGTGTTTCATAATCACATCATTAAACTGCAATCAAAGGCTTCAGGAGTCATTTCTGATGGCAAAAAGAAAAAAAGAGGATGTGAAATTGCCTCCAGGTTTAAATGGAGCCGCGTGGCCCCTTTAACATTCCTGTGATGTTTCAAACAGAAACAGTAAGGTTCTCACCTGAAGGCTGCCTTTTATGCTATCCAGCTCCTTTGATGTCCTGGATAGTTGGTGCAGAATGCCACTCCTTTCACCGAACACCTCCTTCAGCTTCTTTTCAAGACCCTCATAGCTTTGTGAGAGAGAGAGAGAGAGAGAGAGAGAGATGTTAATTGGTCCTTTTTGGAAATTCATTATTTGCCGTACAGCGATTGTCAGACATAAAGACAAGAAGCAAAACAATAATTGTCCTATGTACCACATTACATATCTCTGAGTTTTTTTATAGAGCGTGCCAACTCGTCGTCACCACGGGGGGGCGCGGCATAGTAGCGCAGACATGTTTGTTCTGGGCAATGTTAAGTCAACCTGGTTTATACCCCGCAAAGATGTCCGCTGCTACCAAAAGACACTTGTTGACGCCCCCTTCAGGATTTTTGGCACGCTCTATATAAGGTACAACATCCTCATACAAAGACATTTGGCGTCAAACTCTGTTCGCAACACTACCAATAAGGCGTCGCAAGATAGCAAGATAGCAAGATAGCAACTCGGTCACGGGAACGCCCCTTGCACGATGTTAAATCAACCAAAATAGTGGGTAGTAGACTTGGCCGCAAAATAGGGCCCACAAAGTTGACATTAGCATTGATGCTTCATTTACAAACTGTACACCTAGAAACCGTCTACAGATTGAACAGGGAAGCCAGTCACACAGTTATTAGACTGTCTTGTTGTAGTCATTGCAGCAACCTAGCTTGTAAGCTACTAAGACACAGACACGCACTTATGTATTGAGCCATCCATGCTCCACTGTTCACTGTGTCCCCTCAGCATCAGCACTTCTCTATTACACTGCAGGACCAGCTGCCTGATATAACCTCACTGCTGGGCACAAACCTGCTATCTCCATGTTTCAACTTTCTTTCCCGTAAATTAATGCCCACAGTGAAGCTCACAACGCGTTGCGATGTGGTTATTTATGGGTTTTATTAATTTTTAACAAATGATTTAACGAGAGTTTATAACTAAATAATAACTACATTGGATCAATTTTCTCCTGAAAAGTAACACTTTTGGACAACCATAACTATGACTCCTACTGTGACTCCAAGGCTAGAGAAATGTTTGGCCTCAATAAGTCCATGTATTATGTGTCAGATCCAATAAATGATGCCACCACCACATTGTGGGAGAGAGAAAGATCATCTTTTGATAAGTTCCACGAGGCCGCCCTGAGTGGGATGACAGAAATAGCACTGGCCTGACATAAAATATGACATTATGTGATTGCAGAGATACTTTTATGGACATAAGCCTGTTTGTCAGGCAGTGAAGCTGCTCATTAGCACACATTTTCTGACATCCAAAAAGGGATCTTTGTTAGGAGGGAGGGAGCCAGAATCCTAGCCTCTTAATAGGTCACAGTGTAATTACAGTACACAGCTGGTGTCATTTTTGGCATTAATGGCCAATTTGCATTACATCTATTAGGGAAACAAAGTAGTCTTTGCTGTGCTCTCCTTGTCTGGTGATACAGTAGTCATTTCTGTGTCAATGGACCTCAAGTCACAAGTCTTTTTTGGCATTAATGGCCAATTTGTATTATCGACTTTTCACTGTTTTCTCGTAGTCTTGTTATATAGTAATTTCTGTGTCAGTGGACCTCAAGTCACAAGTGTTCTTCATTTCACAGCCAGAGACAAACCTATTCCATGGGGTAATGAATGCACTGGCCCTCTTTCCCTCTGCTGCATCAACCCACAATAAATTCCCCACTGATGCCATATGGTGGCAAGTCATGTGCAGGATGCAATATGCAGTGTTATTTATATCCCAGGTGCTGCTTTTCTCTCAGTGATTTATGTGTTATTGTGTTGATCTGGTGATGGGGATTCTGTCACATGGGTTATTCCAGGTTCCTGCAGCAGGGACCAGGTTAACACAAACCAATGAATCTTTGGATATAACAAGGTAGCTGCACGGTCAAACAATAGTTTAACCACATTAACCCTACTGTTCCTATTTTGGTTTTATGTCAACATTCTAGGACTATAGCATACCTATCCTGGGCATGCAATAATAGGTGAACATTCAGCAAAAATAGGCAAAGAGATTTGCTGTAGACTAGAGGGAAAATGTTGTGAACTTCTAGGTCTGCCATCATCGTATGATGATGTATAACTCAGTTTTACGTGGTTAAATCTCCAGTGTAACTCTGTTCCTTCAACACAGAGTTAAACTAACGTTCCAGATGTGACTGATTGTGTAGGCCACAGTGTTCCATCTATACATCTGTGTAATGATTTCATAGTTTGAAAGTGAAGAATGTAAGGATTCATCAGCACTTTGACATGGAGCTGTAAGTAGTTTTTAATTGAGTGGGCGAATAACATCAATCAATCATGACAAGTGCTTCCTCAGTTTGTCTATTTGTTGTTCAAGCTTTTAGAAAACATCTGTGACAATCAGACTGTCTGCTTGCTGTAAAAAGAAAGATCAATTTGATTCCATTCCTTCTGATCAGTGAGCCTTTCTTTTATATGAAGACAGGTTGAAAATGGTTGAGTGGTCCTTTAAGTATATAGCCTGGTTTGTCCGTATATTATTTATTGTCTCCGCCAGGCCAAAAGGCATGGCGAGAGAGTATGTTTTACCCCCTGTCCATATGTCCGTTAGCAGCTAATCTCCGGCACCGTTGGCCCTGTCGCTGTGAAACTGTGCACACACACTCCCTGGATGCCGATTCAGAACTGCCCCAAATTTTTCACATGGGCCTGTTATAGCGCCACCAGGAGGCCGATTTGTGCAAAATCCATTTTTGTACTCCTACAGATTTTATCCAAACATCATGCACATTGGTACACATCATCTCTACAGTCATGTGATCAACACGGATGTGTCCGATTTCCCATATTCCATCCTGATTGGCTAAGGTTGGCTTCCAAAGTTTGCAGGAAGAAATGCCACCCTTTTCACAATGGCCTGTTATAGCGCCACCAGCAGGTCTAATTTAGCAAAACACATTTTTGGAACAAAATGCCCCAAATCATGAATGCAGTGTCCGCTTTCCGTGAAAGGCCTAGGAATAAATGGCACAACTTTCACATCGGTCTATTATAGCACCACCAGGAGGCCACAATAGCGTACCTGACCTGGCGGAGACCTGTGCTCCGAGGAGCACTTTTTCTATTTTTTATTAGAGTATTCAAGTTATTTATGTCATATCTGTCCTGTGCTTTTTTTGTATAAAAAGCCTAAAAGGCAATCAGAAATGTATTTCTTTTTATTTTATGGTACAATGTGCAATGCCAAAAACACAATTAAGTTCAATTACTACTAATATGTCATGGTGGTGACAGCCCTAATAACTAGGAGTTTGATGTAGATATTAAAAATCTCTCATGAGGGTCATTGAGAGCATGGGAAGCTGCAGTCCAGCTCTACTCTAGATCTTTATTTGTGGTCATGAGAAGCAGGGATTGGACAAAGGATCATGTAGTCACTCCATTAAGCATCTCCACAACTGGACTTTTACCAAATCCTGGGCTTTTCTCAAAGTCTTCTCCCCTCACCATAACCACACGGGGTTAAGCGAGCATTTTGACACTTTGAGAATCCTCCTATAATTTGAGAAACCTCTGTCTGTTTGTAGTGTGTGGTGCAGTGCGTGGTGAGACCAAAACTGTTCTGCCCGGTTCTCCTCAGTGGCTGCAGCAATTGATCTGAATTTGCACACAGCCATTCACCATTACCATGTGCATGGAACAGCGAAGCCCGTTTTTTTATTTCACCAAATGTCAGCTGTTTATTAGCGTTTTTGTGTTCGCTGGCTCCCGGGTTGCCAGATCATGTGCGCATATCCCCCCACGGGTATGGACTAGTTAAATTAACTCTTAGGAACATGCTGTGCCAGTTTGTGTGCTAAATGTGTATCCTCTGGTGTTCCGGTACACATACCCCTGCATAATATATCAACCTGTATATATCTTTTTTGTTAAATCTCTTTAATGATCATATTTCTATGCAAATATGCTGCCAAGTAATGTTTGTCTCCTCTTAGTGAGGTGATGAATAAATAGGAAAAACACCTTCGCACTGACATATGAGTTCAGATTTATAAGGAGACAAGCAGCCTTTGATAAATGGTTCCCTACGTATGTTTTTCCCTCCAATAATTGGATAGACAGCATGAATATTTAGATGGAAAAAGCAGAGCCAGTGCTTTGGTGGGAGGAAAGATCTGTACCATCAGGTTTCTTCAAATGGGATGATTGAAGGGAATGGTGTTTCTGTCTTGCATCTTTCATCCAGAGAAATGTGTTGAGTATATTAGTCCTCTACCCGATCACTTACCCTCTAACGACAACACTTTTAATCTGTCTCCACACTCCTCTTTCTCCCAGAGGGTGCTAATAACCAGGGACGTGCACAGATAGACTCTAGGTGGTGCTAGAGCACTTGCCCTTTGCCCTCTTGACCAGAAGTGCCCTTTTGAAAATAAGGGGAAAAAAAGGTTTTTCTTTCTTCAGTTTACAGCAGGGGTCTTCAACAGGGGGTCCGGGACCCCTAGGGGGTCCTACAGGGGGTCCGCCAAATCTTTATGTGATATGATTTTTCTTTTTACCATAACCACTCGAAACCTAGCATCCCTTTTTCTGAGGAGAACTTTAGCCAAAAATAGCAGATCTACAAGCCCACAGCGCCTCGCGCTGCGAGGCGTTGTGGGCTTGTAGATCGGCTATTTTTGGCAAAGAGGTATAGGTGTAGAGGGAAAAAAGAGCAGACCAAGTAAATACAAAAAAGTATAATTTACTTGAGCACCTGCCCCTCAAAATGTCTGTGCACGCCACTGCCACACTCCTCTTTCTCCCAGAGGGTGCTAATAACCCATCCAATCCAAGAACGCATCTACATAAGTCTTCTAAATCCCAACAGTTTTCTGAAAACTATAATGTTGCTATAATATCAGTGGTTCTCAAACTTTTTCATGTCAAGGATCACCCAAAATTATACGTATTTGGTCACGGACCCCCATCAATATTTTGTTCTAGGGACCCACCCAGACGCAAAGATTTGAGTTACAATTGTTCGCTTTAAAAATGTTTATACAGTATTCAAAGATTTGCAAAAAATGTCATGATAAAAAAAAAAAAGCTAATCTACAAGCTCATAGCGCTGCACTTGGTGCTGCACTATGAGTTTGCATATCTGCATTTTTTTTAAATCAGTGTCACATTGTGATGCGTGCATTGTGACTTAGATCCAAAATATTTGCTACGTTTTTGTGATATTGTCATACGACGCCCTAGAACAATGCTTTGGCATTAATTAATGAAAAAACATAAAATATGGTGGTACAAGGTTTCTGCGACGATATTGTGCTGTGATTCTGACACTGTAAAGTGATTATGGTGCATGTATTATTACTATTAATGTGTTAACAAAAGCTAAAAGCTAAAAGAGCAGCTAATGCATGTGTCCATCCATTCCATGTTCATGAATCATGTCACTGATTGTAGGGGGAACGTACTGTAGCTACAAAACATTTCACAAGACAAAAACATAAACAATGTTGCTATAATTTAAAGTCATTTTAAAGAGCTGTAACGTTACCGGACTGAATACAAAATGAGCTTATTTGCTGCCATGCAGATTATTATGGACAGACTGACCGCTTTATGTGGTGCTTCCAATTTCAGGCTGGATTAATTATGCCGTTAAGGGGATGCAAATAAATACTTGTAATAAGGGGGACGGCCCCAGGCCTGTCATGGAATGAATCTGTTCCTCTAGCAGAGCATGAACCTCTCACCTGCAGACAGCATCAATCACTCATGTTTACTGACTCTTGTCTTGTATAAACAGCTCATGCAGACACCAGGGAATAATAATTGCATGCATGTCGGGGCTGTTCGATAGTAAATCTCCTTTTATTGTCTAGTGTGTGAGGACGTTCAAAGAGAACAATAGTGGGTGTTTTGCTTTGTCAACACAAGACAAAGACACTTGACACCCATGAAACACTTTGATTTGTAAATCCCACTTACACACCTTACACACGTATACTTTATAACAAACTATATAACAAATAGCGGAAACAGCAGATCTACAAGCTCACAACGCATTGCATTGTGACGCGCTGTGAGCTTGTATATCTACTTTACCTTCGTTTACACATTTTAATTGGTTTGATGTGGTTAAAGGACCACTTCACCCGTTTTCAATCTATCTTCATATAATTGGTCCTCACTAATGCTCATTATAATAATATGATACAATTTGTGTCTACCCTGTCTGTGTCTCAGAGGGAGGGCTGTCGACAGTTCAGAAACCTGCCTACCAGTGACATTACCGGCAGACAGATTTGATAATTTCAAACAAGATTTTTTTTTTAAATATACATATATAAAGAAAACCTGCCGTTTCTATTAGCTTAAATTCCCCATCAATGATGTCACTGGTAGGCAGGTTTCTGAACTGTCCACAGCCCTCCTCTGAGACACAGACAGGGTAGAAACAAATGGTAGGCCTACCATATCATACTGAGCAATAGTGAGGACCAGTAATATGAATATAGGTAGAAAATGGGTGAAGTGGTCCTTAAACATCAAACAAGTGACACAATTTAACAAATTGTTAAATTGTAATCAAACATATCAAACATTGACAGGGGGGGGGGGGGGGGGGGGGGGGGGGGGGGGGTATTAAAAGCAGAGGCATAGGTTTCCCCATTCCTCCCCAGCACAATAACCTGCCATAAAATATCCATAACATCTAAACTGATCAGTGGAAATCTCCTACTCATCCGGCTTAAAGGAAATAACATGGATAAACTTCCAGCTACAGAACAGATTTAAGAATACACCACCAAACAAAATAGCATCTCCAGTGACTCATATTCAAGTAACAGCAGTATTCAGTTTATTAGTAATCAATAAAAACAATGTTGTGATATAGCACTGTGAATAACGCTGCATGAGCAACAATGCTGCCAAGATTAGCCAATCCATCCTGTTAGCTGTATTGTATTCTACAATACATTGTGAGGATGAAATGAAAGCTTCCACAAAATGACATATGGTTTAGTGTTTCTAGAAGACGATTAGCTACAGCTGCTGCAATTCACTTTATTTGAGAGAGAAAGGACAGCATTATTCTGGACATTCTCCATAGCTGGTTTTACCTAGAACTGCATCATCGAACTGCATCATCGATGAACTTGTGTTCGTTTTACACTATGTGTTAAGTTGCAAAATATCAACCTGGCATGTACTGAGTCATATATGATCATGTGTTACTAGGTTTTATTTTAACAATTTTACAATGAAAGCATGAACACAATAGTATTGTAAAGTAATAATTGCACAGTACACTTTACGGTGCACTTCATCATTGTGACAGGTGAAATTAAAGTAGTGTAAACCAACTGCACTCAGCTCTCTCTCTCTCTCTCTCTCTCTCTCTCTCTCTCTCTCTCTCTCTCTCTCTCTCTCTCTCTCTCTCTCTCTCTCTCTCTCTCTTGTTTCTAGGAGGTAAATTGATAGAGCTGTGGGACAAGAGAGAGAGAATGAATCATTTATTCATTCATTATGAAGCATTAGATCACACAGGGAAACACACTTAATTACCTGTCTTCACTGAGTTCACTTTCTGAGCTCTGTGTGTGTGTGTGTGTGTGTGTGTGTGTGTGTGTGTGTGTGTGTGTGTGTGTGTGTGTGTGTGTGTGTGTGTGTGTGTGTGTGTGTGTGTGTGTGTGTGTGTGTGTGTGTGTGTGTGTGTGTGTGTGTGTGTATGAATACTGAGTGCGTATTTGAATAATGTGTTGGCGGGCAGACAGTGGAACATGTCTTACCTGAAATAACCTGCTTGCTGACTAAGCCATTATTATTATTGGCTGGCTGAACACTGCAGCCAATTAAAACAGAGATGGTAGGCGGTTGGCATGGCCTCCGGTTAATCATGCAAGCTGTTTAGCAAACACTGAAAGAAAAGGTCAATTTGTGCCATTTAACTCTTAGTTTTCCCACAACGCTTATCATATTACTTCCTTATTATTCTGGCCCAGACAAACCGTCTCATTCGTCCGTCATTTAAATGATGTAATTTTCCAGCACAGGAGGGTTAAGGCGTAGGAATAGAGACACTTGGCACATTAGATGAATAATTAAAAAACTACTTGCAGGCATTTTCATGCATAAGTAGATGCCAATTAATACACCTCGGATTATGACACTGCTATTCTTTTCTGTCCTACACTGTAAAATGTAAGTGTATTATAACTGAGAGCGCTGCGGTCCTCTTGTGCAAACTGTTGTGTTGAGTTAAATTAACCCTGAGGATTTGACTGTGTACATCACTGTACATATAGCTGAAGACAATCTCCCATCCACCAGCTCACATTAACATACTCTACAGTATAGGGTAATGATGCAAACTGTAGAATGCAGAACTGTATTTAATCCAACCGGAAAAGATCCACTTCACTCTTTAACCCTCTTGTTCACTGGCACCTCGTTGAAGCCCATAAAGCTTGCTTGCATGTATGAAATATGGACTACGAAATGTGAATCTCGCCTGAGCTGATTTTCTGGTCTTTTCTAGCGAAGGAAGAATGAGCATGTCAAAGAAAAGAGTCTGCTGTCTCCTCTCATATACAGTAGTGATGTTAACCTCAAATTTAAACGGTGTCTTTCGTCGCTCAATGAAAGAAACTTGTGTCAAGTGACACGGAATTAGGCTTTACCACTTAAACCCTATATCATGGTTGAGCGGAGTCCATTCAGGAATAGCTTATATTTATATATTTCTGTTATTGTGGGGAAAGCTTTCACTGGAAATAGCCTCTGTCGATCGTCTATTTTCAACGAAAGCTTTCTCCACAATACGGATGCTGCGGTTTAAGTGGTTAAGTGTCTCAAGTTGGTTTGCGGCTTAATCCATTAAGACCGGGAACGCATCTGTGTCATTTTAAATATAGCACGGCATCGAGTGCTGTGCTATGAGCTTGTAGATTTGTTATTTTTTTTCTTCTTGGAAGATTTGTGCAAATCTATGAATATATAGATATGTTTTGAAGCGAACATTTTTAACTCCGATCTGTGCTTCTGGGGGGTCCCTGGAACAACATAATTTGAGATGGGGGTACGCGGCTAAATACATATCATTTTGGGGGTCCTTGACATGGAAAAGTTGGAGCAGCACTGAAGCAACATACTGTTAGGATTTAGAAAACATTTTTGTGTACTTGGCCGCGGACCCCCATCTCAAAATATTTTGTTCTAGGGACCCCCAGAAGCTAATATTTGAGTTACAAATGTTCGCTTAAAAACAAAAAGAGAAAATATTTGCACAAATTTCCAAGATTAAAAAAAAAAGTGCTGATCTACAAGGTGCGTTCCCGGTCTTAATGGATTAAAGGAATAACGGTTGGGAACCACTGACATCATTCATCACACCAGAGCCTGCTCCCCTGAAGACACTGGAAGGTGGAGAGAGGCTGAAGCAGGTCATGGACTTTAGTACTGTATCTTGGGTCTTGGATCAACTCACATGAACAGGATGTCAAACTACAGAAGACCAGTCCCTCAAGGCCCTGAGGAACATCTGGTGATGCCTCCAACAAGTCAAGAAGGGTTAAAATCTCCTCTTTCCTTCCCTCTGTGGAGTCGTTTTTTTTTTTTGAGGAATCATGCAAGAAATACCGAAATAATGTAGGTTCAGAATCATCCGAGTCTTTGTGTCCTTTGTACTGTCCATATTTTCAATGCTTTGTTTTGAAAAATCAATAATAATATTTGAAACAGACAAGTTTCCCTGTCAGAGAGAAAGACTGAGAGGGGTATTAGGGCATGCCTCCTGGCCAAGGTTTTTGCTTTACTAGTTTTGACTGCATTCCATCTGCTCCTCCATGAATGAAACTTTCAGCTTCCAGGAAGTCTCATGCACTGAGGTTGATGCATTATCTTTTCCTATCCTTCATTTGACACATTATAGCTTCAAAATAATCACCGGGAGGTCTCATTGTCGCCAGCCCCAATTAAATCTGAGATTTAACCTTTTTTTGCCCAAGTCACACTTAAAGGGCAAGTCAAACTCTAAAGGTGCACCTGTATTTATATCCCTGCAAAATATACTTTATAGCATGTGTTAAAGTTTATTGTTATGGCATATAATTTGCCTCTATATTGAGAAATGAGCGTGCACAAGCACTTTTTGTATAGTTGAATATATTGCAATAATAATGTGTGGTTGCCACAAAATTCCGAGGAATGTCTCACAGCACACCAGTCTGCCTCTGCACAGCATTTGGGAACCAAACCACTGCTCTAATGCAATTCATCCCACACTTGTTTTTCTAAAGATGTGAGTGTTTGTTGTTCTACAATCAAACTGGACTGAATTTGAGACTCTTTTTTATTTCTTTCAATTGGAGAAACTAGAAGCTCGGCCCTGCTACGCAGGGCCTCGCGTCTAGCCCGCCGCCACGCCCACGTAGCGCCCGCGGCCACTTGGCAGCGCATGTAAGTGGCATAGCGTCATGAGGGCCAGTGGGGCCGTGGCTCGGTCAGTGAAGACCCTGTAGCGCGGATGATATGTGGCATAGAGGGGCAGATTTTAAATCTCCAGAGGAAACATCCGTGGGCTACCATTGGTTCAGCGATGTGTGCGGGCGCCCTGCGGG
The DNA here is from genome assembly GCF_963454915.1 of Gymnoscopelus microlampas. NCBI lineage: Eukaryota > Metazoa > Chordata > Actinopteri > Myctophiformes > Myctophidae > Gymnoscopelus > Gymnoscopelus microlampas. The sequence continues at coordinate 8,890,058 of NC_139962.1, forward strand.
CCCTCCTCCTCCACCAGTGTGCAGTATTGAGAGCCCTGACGTCACAACATTTGGAGCGATGGGCACTGCACTCTGGTTGGTTAGGGTACACCTAGGGCCCAGGTAGAACCCAGTTAAAGCCTGCATGGGCAAACCCAGTTAGGACCCGCCTTGGTCCCACATAAACGTGGCTAGTTGGGGCCCACCTAAGGGCCAGGTAGAAGCGACTTATAGCCCGCATGGGCATCGCAGTTAAGACCCACCTCGGCCCCACATAGAATTGCCTAGGTGGGGCCCACCTAAGGGCCAGGTAGAGTCGGTGGGGACCCCCCACAGGCTAATGTTAAAATGGTAGCACTTGTTCCTCAACATAGTGTGAATGTGCGTGCAAAGTTGACCACAATCGGACGCTGCATTCATGATTTGCGGCATTTTGTGCAAACTTTAGATGTGAATCTTAGCCAATCGGGATGGAATATGAAAGATTAAACAGATCGGTCTTGATCACATGACTATAGAGATCATGTGTACCGATTTGCGTGAAATGTAGATAAAATCGGAAGGAGTAATGTAAAGAAATATGTTGTACATAAGGCGGCCTCCTGGTAGAGCTATAAAAGGTAGATGTGAGAAATGCAGGGGAAAGGTTTTTCCTTGACCTCTAGAGAGTGCACATACAAAGTTTTACACAGATTGGTGCAGGTATAGGTAAAAACACAAATCGGACTGTTATAGCGCCACCATGAGGCTGATTAGAAAAATCTCAAGTGGAATTTCTTGCTCGGCATAGTGGGAATGTGGGTGCAAATTTGCACGGAAAGTGCATGCTGTGTTCATAATTTGAGGCATTTTGGTCAAAACGGAGCAGTCCTGGAAACTTTGGAAGCCATTTTTAGTCAATCAGGATGGAAAATGAGAAATCTGAAATACCGTGTTTTTTTTTATGACTATAGAGATACTGTGTATCGATGTGCGTGATGTTAGGACAAAATATGTAGCAATACTGTGAGAAAATGTGTTTTGCAAAAAGCGGCCTCCTGGTGGCACTATAACAGGGCCATGTGAAAGAAATGGGGCAGAGGTTCTGAATTGGCATCCAGGGAGTGTGTGTGCACAGTTGCGCTGCGATCAAGCCAACGATGCGGGAGATTAGCTATCCACAGACCGTCGGACGGACAGGGGGTAAAACATACTCTCGCGCCATCCCTTTCGGCCTGGCGGAGACAATAAAAAAGCTAAAGTAAAGGAAAATACCATTACTGCAACAAAAGTAGTCAACAAACTATACTATAAAACATTGGCCACATTGTCAAAAAATTTAAGAAAGAGGCAAACATGTTGAAAATAGACGATCTACAAGCTTACAACGCCTCTCAACGTGAGGCGTTGTGAGCTTGTAGATCTGCTATTTTCACAATATTGACTTGTGGAACGGAGTCAAACAAAATTGGGGGGGTCCCCAGTTCAAATATGATTATTTTGGGGGGGGGGGGGGGGGGGGGGTAGCCACTGCCCTGATCGGACCGAAATGATCTGAAATTACTACATGACCATAATGCAGCCTAAACGTGCGTTGCACGGGGCGGTCCTGCCATTACGTTAGTTACTGGAGTAAGTTGCTGTGGAGCTACACCAGAAGACACACACAACATACACCATCTACAATGGACTAACGGAGCAGCAATAATAACAGTTACCGCACGAACGTGCATTGTTGACAAAGTGATTGCACAGCCGCTGCAGGCATGACAGCCACGTTAGCGTTAGCTACGGCAACTATCACAGCGCCCTGTCCGTCGTCGCTGCGACTGACTCTGGTGGCTACAGCCATAGATATATGGACTAACGGAGCAGCAATAATAACAGTTACCGCACGAACGTGCATTGTTGACAAAGTGATTGCACAGCCGCTGCAGGCATGACAACCACGTTAGCGTTAGCTACGGCAACTATCACAGCGCCCTGTCCGTCGTCGCTGCGACTGACTCTGGTGGCTACAGCCATAGATATATAAACACTACAGCAAGCTCTCTGAGATGCCATTGTCTGGGAACTGCTCTTAGCGTGACACGACCAATGAGAGTGAGCGCTTTCGTTGTTGCTAAGATACGGTGCATGGCACACGGCGTCTCTGCCCCATAGCTTGTAGATCTCACACATGATTGGCGTAGGCTGCGTTGCCGTCGACGCTGATTGGCTGCATGTTGCTGTGACGTTGAAATGGGGTGCCAGGTCTGCTTTGTGTGTAAGCGATTTTGGGCTCATTTGGGCGCGCTTTTGGACTGTTTTCCATAGAGCACGGCAGGGCTTGTTTCTGTCCCGTGACGGATGTGGCAAAGAAGGTGCAAAACGAACCATCCGGAAGTGAAGTGCGAGATGAAATATATAGCACTTTTTGATTATTAGAGAAGGAGACAGATGTGAAGGTGGAAAATGGAATGTAGGAGGTTATATATTTTTTCATGAGCGATTTTTGTAGCAAGTTGTGAGTGAATTGGGCCACTCCTGTGGGCGGGGGGCTGATTAGAACCATTGGGGTTTGGGAAGGAGACGCTCTCTGTTTGAGTAGTAGAGATGTATCCAACGTCCACCAATATTCACCAGCACTGCAGAAGATAAAAGCAGTCTCTGTTGCGTGGGGAAACCACACCTGCCAAAGATCTGACGACTGAACCACTCGTCCTGTTGTGTTGCCAGCACTGCTGTAAAGAAATCATTTGAAATCTGAAAGTGCTTATGGGGAAAAGTGTTGTTTTGCACGCAAGCCACAAGCCAGCACTCTTTAATCCTGTATGTGAATATAGAATGCACACGGAAACTTTAAAGGTAGAAAAGCTATATAGATTATTTTGAACAAGTGTTAAATAGCTCTACATTCTGATAGTAATCATTGCTATAATAGTGTGTTTGTTCAATTTGTTTTAAATAAGACATATCACTTACACCTTTAGCGAAAGCTAAACTAAACCACAACATGCTTTTGCAAGACTTTAAGACTGTTAAAATGATGTGGGAAGATGCTGTAATTATTCATTCATTTGTTTGTCTATTTGTGTGTGTGGAGCAGTGAGCTGAGGCATAATGTGATTCACTGAGCTGAGGTTGGAAAGAAACGATACAGTATCATGTGCTTTAGATGTAGTGGGAAGACAGGATGAGAAAACACAGCTAAAGGTGAGAGGCAGCTTTAGCTCCTTCCAAAACTGGATGTATTTTCAGCTCACATAAATATGATGCACAACATACAACATGCAACATGCAACATGCAACATACAACATACTGTACAACATACAGCATACAACATACAACATGTATTACAGTATGCTTATCAAGCAGGAGCTGTGTGGCTTATGGTCTGACCCCCACCCATCTTATGGTCTGACCCCCACCCACCCTCTATCTTATGGTCTGACCCCCACCCACCCTCTATAGGACTGATAGCTAAAACGTTCAGAATCGTCATTAGACAGATAAACTGGGTTCACATCATGGGTAGTCTGGGAGGGTTAGCGTCGGAGCTTGGACAGCAGGGGCGCGGCCACTGCGTTGTGATTCAAATCAACAGCCAATGAAGAAAAGGGGGCGGGATCCACATGCAGTGGGTGATGCATCTAAATAGGATCGACGGGAAGCAATTTCCCCTTGAGAAATTTCGGCCGCCATTGTTGTGTACTGCTGTTTGCCTCTCGTCGGACTTTTTAGACGAGTTGCACAGCTCTCAGACCGGTAAGAGGCGTGTCCGCTCAGATTCAGAGCGTGACGTACATCCCGCCCACAAATACCAGGGCTGTGGCCCAGAAGTTCCTCGCCAGAGCTGGCGAAAACTTCTGGGAACTCAGATTACATCATGGGTAATCGGCCTCGCCCCAAAGTGTCTCTCAGGGAAAGAGAGAGGAGGTACAGTAGGAGGGATGGAAGGAGTGAGTACGGAGGAGAATTTGGAGCTGTAGCATAGATGTGACTTGATTACTAATTAATTAGCATTACATAAACCCTCTATACTTCATTGACCGGGGTCCCCCAGGGGTCTGTACTTGTCCACCTCCTTTTTCCCACTTGCGTTGCGACACATTGGGTGCGTTTACATGCACAATATTTATTCATTCAGAATGAACTCATTCCGAATAGAAATGTATACCCAACTGTTTACATGGCACCTGAATAAAAGTATTCCTGTTCCTCAATCGTTTACATGAGCAAAGCATTCATTCGGAATAGAACTCTGGTCATGCGCAGAGTGCTTCGGGCCAGGTTGGGGACGGGGGGAGGGGGCGGGGGTGTTTGACAGGTAAACAAATGTATTATTTACCTCTGGCAGCCTAGGTAATGAATAATAACAATTTTGGCTACACGTACATGGATCAAACGCACATTTTTGTGTGCGTTTGGGCCTTTCAGCCACACGCAAACTGTGTTTTTGGCCGCTAAAACGGATATTTTTGTAAAAGGATATTTTTGTAAACGGATAAATAAGTGAAGGTTTTCCAAAACATGCGTTTCAGTGGATCTGTGTGGACATGTAATCCGGAGATTTTGAGAAACGATGACGTCATCGCGCATTCGCACATGGTCATTATAATAATAAATAGTACAATAATACATAAACCGGACCGCTCATGGTCATTATAATAATAAATGAAGAGAGAGAGAGAGGAACACTTACAGTCTATGAAACAAGGCACGCTCATTTATGGCTAAATAATGTCATACTTAATAATAAGACAGTGGTGGGAAAAGTAGCTCATTCACTGTGTGACGAAAACCCTCTTTCTCTGCGCCAAGTAGAACACACGGCGCGCACACAGATTGAATGTGGGGTCTGTCGTCCTAAAACACAATAGCCCCGGTGCCGAGAGTCCCTGCTTTATAGTGGTGTTCGATGTTTTTACATTGCCAACTCTCACATGTACATAAACGTTCAGATTTCAAATATAAAGTGCTTACCCCTGAGCCACGGACGTTATAAGGCGATCCGGACCGCGATAAGTACCCGTATCTCCCGTATTGTTCAATAAAAAGCATTTTAATCCGATCGTCGGCCATTTTCTCCAAATTTTCTCCGATGCTTTCAACCATGCGACACCAATGGTTGGAAGGTGTATTGCACTCTGATACATTACCAAAATAAAAGAACAGAAAAAGAAAATGGCTGGCGATGGGATTAAAATGCTTTTTATCGAACAATACGGGAGATACGGGTACTTATCACGGTCCGGATTGCCTTGTATTACATCCATGGCTCAGGGGTAAGCACTTTATATTTGAAATCTGAACGTTTATGTACATGTGAGAGTTGGCAATGTAAAAAAAAAACGAACACCACTATAAACCAGAGACTCGACAGCGTCATGTGAACCATGGCTACTGTTTGCGCTGCAGCTGAGCCCTAATAATGTTGTTTTCGTTTATGTTCACGTATGCTGTTCACGTATGCTATTAAAATAATGCAGCTATTGCAGTATTGGGCCTTAACATGTGATTACAAATGTATTTGTATTTGGCCCCTCATATATATAATTATGAAATCAATGTAAATATAAAATCTGATATAAAATTGAAACATGCAGCTGATCGATGCGTTTCTGCGTCTACGTGTGGACAGGGATTTTTGTTTATCTTTGTCATGTGGCCAGGGATTCTTTTTAAAAACGGAGGACTAAAATATCCGTTTAGTAAAAGATCCATGTACGTGTAGCCAAGGCCTAAGTCACGGCTGCCAGAGAGAAATAATAACAAGCCACAGCTCACACTCAATCAAAGCTGCCAGCTATATAGGTAAATGAGGAAGAAGAGAAGAGAGACAATAAAACAAGTTAAGAGAGAGAAGGTAGAGAGAAGGTTTGATAATGGAAGCACACCGCATCCTGGCTACGGCCATTGGTCTGCTATTCATGAGTTTAATGCAGCAAAATCAGCTCCTGTTATATTTGCTGCTGACCCGGAGGAGGAGCCGGTCGGCGGAGAACTACGCGCGTCTGCGACTTGGGCTTGGAGCGCCAGACTCCACATGGCTTGCGCCTCTCCCCCCCCCACCCAGAAGCACCGCGCTAGCCAATGACACATGCGCAAAAGAACAAATGTATACCAGTCTGATACCAGTGCGTTTACATGGGCAATGTAGCCCGATTCTATCGGTATATACCAGCCCTTCAAACCCGAATGAAATTTCATTCGGATCAGACCGGTATGGCCATACCGATGCGTTTACATGAGCAATTCTATTCTGAATGAGCATTCATTCCGAATTGAAGTGGAATAAACCTGTCCATGTAAACGCAGCCATTGTGACCTTGTTTGTTTTCTATTGTTGTGGTGAATGTTCGCCTAATTAGTACAGGTGCATTTCTCTAGTGCCTTTATGTGAAGCACTTTGGATCCCTAACTGCTCATCAACGGCTCATCAGGAGCAGTCAGGGCTTCAGTGTCTTGCTCAAGGACACTTCAACACTAATAAGTAAGCCTTGCCGAGCCCTGAGGCCCATAGGGCAGGAGCCTATCTCCTGTTTCCTTAGCGTGAGGCAGCTTGATGTACAAGTACACCCCCTGGACATGACTTTAGTATGTCTCAGGGACTTACCCCAAGCCAAGCCTTGATGCTGAGTGCCAAGCAGGGAGGCATTGGGTCCCATTATTAGAGTCTTTGGTATGACCCGGCCAGGAATCAAACCCCGACCTTCCAGTGTCAGGGCGGACACTCAAACCACAAGGCCACTGAGCTGGTACAACACTAAGCAACACTAAGCCAGGGATCAAACCGTAAACCTTCTATTCCAATTCCCAGGAGGCCGCTCTACCTCCTGAGCCACTGTCACCCCATGATGACATGTCCAGAATAGAGATGCTATAGAGTCCATGTGGTTAACCGGCCTTGTTGCTCCCCCACTGTGATTTGGATAAGATCCTCTCTGGTTTGTATTATCAATCTGGAGCAGGAACGACTCTATTTTAATCTAGTGTTTCCGTCCAGTCAAGCAGGCTGTCAGGAGCTTTGCCTCTGAGGAAGTTCGGCAGTTCGTTTTCTGCCGTTATATGCCAAGGCCATTTACCACTTCACTAGTCCCTTAATACAAGCCTTAATCAAGCCATGAGGGAAGCATCATGGAATTTAAGGAAATCTCTAGACATACTGACATACTGAGATACAAGTTAATACTACTGACATACTGAGATACAAGTTAATACTACTGACATACTGAGATACAAGTTAATACTACTGACATACTGAGATACAAGTTAATACTACTGACATACTGAGATACAAGTTAATACTACTGACATACTGAGATACAAGTTAATACTACTGACATACTGAGATACAAGTTAATACTACTGACATACTGAGATACAGGTTAATACTACTGACATACTGAGATACAGGTTAATACTACTGACATACTGAGATACAAGCTAATCCTACTGACATACTGAGATACAAGTTAATACTACTGACATACTGAGATACAGGTTAATACTACTGACATACTGAGATACAAGCTAATACTACTGACATACTGAGATACAAGTTAATACTACTGACATACTGAGATAAGTTAATACTACTGAGATATAAGTTAAGACATGCCATATGGGTGCTGTTCACATCACACTCAATGATTGGCAAGCACAGATGAGATGTTGGCCGAAATTTACACTTTCAGACAATCAGCAATTGAGTAAAATATCAAACTTTAGTCAGTTTAAAGCTGACCTACACTCATGGCCCCACCAACATTCTAATTGGACTTTATATATAGTAGTCTTATTTGTTCCCCGGCTAGCCTGCCCCCAAGGTTACAAGCGATTAACTTCAGTGAGCTCTGCTTTGTATGCCTGTCTCTTGTGAGCGGCATCCTCCACGTGTTCGTATCCATGGCCCTCCACCTCCTTTTTATGTTTTTATGGTGTATAATCTGCTGTATCTCATTTTAAATTGATTGATTCTGATTGAAGCTTTGAAGTCAAAATGCCAGCCTTATTGATTTACAGTAACCATGCCAACAGAGGTCCTTCAAAATCTCTCCATCTCCCAAATTGCTATTTTAAAGGGGAATTTGGACCATGGTTTTCTTACCTTTTCTATGATGTTATGATTATCTTAGGATGAATGGTACAGTAGAAAAAAATCATAACTCCATCCCGGGTCCGCCACAAACGTGCGCCAATAGGCCTTATCGAGTATTTTAATATAAATATATGTATTTTTTGTGAGATCTGACGTTCATAGTGACAGAACACTATGCGAAGAAAAACGGAAGACGCTAGACGAGATTGAAATTTTGAGATTTCAATCTCGTCTACCGGGACGTTTTTTTTTTTTGCTGCACTGCCCTGCTGCAACATCTTGAGGGATATTGTGTGTGCGTGCGTGCGTGCGTGCGTGTGTGAGCGCACGTGTGTGTGTGTGATTTGCAGGTTAAGTAGCCAGTCCACTTGTAGCCAGTCCAGTGCAGGTAAAAACTGTTGAATGCAATCATGCAAGTCTTGCTTTCAAAATAATTAACTGCATCAGAGAGAGAGTGAAAAAGATGAATAAGAAATATTCTGCATATTAATTAACTATGTTATGAGATTAAGCAGACACCCTTCACTAATGGGTGCCATATCAAATTCATAAACATCTTATCAGCACCTGGAGCATTGGATTAAACCGTTAAGCCTCTTGATGCCATGGATTAAACCACTCTGCTTTATATTAGATTGCGGAAGCCATTATTGCTCAGTGGCAAATTGACCTTTCTTCCAAGGACTGAAATGATCATGGCCAAGTTACGTTAATTAAGAATAATTACTGACTGCGTGGACATCTGTGGCCTGCACAATAAACTCTGGGTAAATTTAATTACACAGTTTTGCCTTGTCTAAAAGCATATGAGAGTTGAAAAATTTGAGTTGGATGCTACTATGTATAACAAAATCTATGTAATAGTATTAGTGTTAGATTGTGTTGCGTATTCATGTCAATACATTTCTATGAGCATACACAACTTTAAGGCATTAGAATATTATTTTAACCTGACTGATCTGTACCATAATTAAAACATATGTTTTTTTTGGCTGGACCACAACAGCGGGGCCAGCCCTACAAATGCAAATGTCACTGAGTGATGAAGTCACTGTCAGCTGGTTGGCCTAACAACACAACGGCCCTTGTGAAATCATGGTACTGAAAGCAACGGCCTTTCAAAGAAAAATAAGCAATGAACTCACAACGCGTTACATGGTGTAGGGCTTAAGTATAACATGGCTAAAATACAGACGTGTCTTGCAGTGACACTGGTTCAAAAAACATCTCTGATGTCTTGTTGAAAAGGCTTCTCTTGTACATTGAATCCCATCTGTTCAGCATGTTATTTCATAGAGCTGCTATCAAATAGCTTGTCTGAGGAATAAACGGCTAGTTGATTATATTCATCGGGGGAAAAAGCCAATTTTCCTCAGGGTGCAGGACGGTTTAGAATGGCTTCATTATTCATGCTTTGAGTCTCTTTCAAACAGCTCTACCTGGCAATTAATGTTAATGGATATGAAAATAGTAATATCTTGGAGCTGAATGTGGATGAAAATGCAATTACAGTCCAGAGAGGTGAAGCACAGGCATCATGTTCTATCTTTAACTAAGCATGAAAAGTTTCTAAAATGGAAATCTGCGGGTAATAGTTATTTTATGGACTGGATTTAACAGTACTAGAACATACCCGGTGGACGCATCCGTGGGGGGATATGCGCACATGATCTGGCAACCCGGGAGGCAGTTTGTCCCATAGCTGGGCAGCCCCGTAACCATGGCGACAGTGTTTGACACAAAACGCTAATAAGAAGCTGAGATTTGGTGAAATTGAAAAACGGGCTTCACAGTTAAGTTCAGATGGTAATGGTCAATGGCTGTGTGCAAAATCAGAGCAATTGCTCCAGCCACTGAGGAGAACCGGGTAGCTTCACCTACTCACCACTACGCCCTTACTAGAATTATAGTATGATACAGTATAGCCTACACTCTATGAGACCCACACATCTCGATTACGACAATTAATATATCATGTGTATGTGATGTGTATGATGAGGATAAGATATGCTTTCTATCTAACTATATAAATGGCGAGCAACTTCCGCACCCTCGGTGGTGACACCCCACAGCTCTGTTATCGACTAAACAACGCACCGCCAGACCACATGTCGCCTACTGACTCGCCACGCCGGCCGCGCTGAATTTACGCCTCGCGTAGGGGACATCTCACTGCTCACTACACCGTTTCCACCGCGCAACATAATTAATTCTACTCACCAAATGTCGGACAAAACGGAAGGGGAGCCCGCTTCGTACCGTTTACCGTGCGCACGACCTCATCACCACAACAGCTGCCAGCCGCTGCGGGGTTTTTTCCTTTTTTTCAAAACTTTTTTTTTGGTCACCATTTTCTCCAGGCACCATTTCTGGTGTAACGTCGGGTGTTTCTTTTCACCAGCCAATCACCTTTCACGTTGCCACGTCCGTTGCCACGTCGCGCTGACGTACGCTAAACAAGCGCTGCCGTGCGCACAATGCAAACGAGCCCAAAGGCGCGCAAAAATAAGCCGACCATTGCTTAGACACAAAGTCAGACCTGGCAACGCAGCCTACGCCAATCATGTGTGAGAGATCTACAAGCTATGGGGCAGAGACGCCACCGTATCTTAGCAACAACTACAGCGCTCACTCTCATTGGTCGTGTCACGCTAACAGCAGTCTCCAGACAATGGCATCGCAGACAGCTTGCTGTTACTGCTGTAGCCATCACAGGCTGTTGCAGCACGACGGACAGGGCGCTGTGATAGCTGCCATGTCGCTAACGCTAACCTGGTTGTCATGCCTGCAGCGGCTGTGCAATCACTTTGTCAACAATGCACGTTCGTGTGGTGAATGTCTATATTGCTGCTCAGTTCGTCCATTGCAGATGGTGTATGTTTGTGTGTGTCTTCTGGAGAACTATGTCGCTCCACAGCAACTACAGTAACTAACGTAATGTCAGGACCGCCCCGTGCAACGCATGTTAGACTGCATTATGGTCATGTCGTAATTTCAGATAATTTCGCTCCGATTAGAGCAGTGTTTATCAACCCTTTCACGCCGCCCCCCCCCCCCCCCCCCCAAATACACGTACTTGATCTGGGACCCCCCCATTCTGTTTGACTCCGTTCCACAAGTAAATATTGTGAAAATAGCCGATCTACAAGCTCGAAACGCCTCACGTTGAGAGGCTTTGTAAGCTTGGAGATCGGCTATTTCCTACATGATTGCCTCTTTCTTACATTCTTTGCCAATGTGGCCCATGTTTTCATAGCATAGTTTATTGACTACTTCTGTTGCAGAAATGGCCATTTCCTTTACTTTCGGTTTTTTATTGTCTCCGCCAGGCCGAAAGGCATGGCGCAAGACTATGTTTCACCCCCTGTCCGTCCGTCTGTCATAGCTAATCTCTCACATCGTTGACTTGATCGCAGGAAAATAACAGCCCGATGTGGAGAGTCAGTGAGAGCTGGATAAACGACGTAAAATGTGTCAAAAGGAGTCTGTACGGCTGTCGATAAATGAACACATGACGTCGGTGGGAGAGGAGATATTGTGTCTTTTGGACAAACAGCAGCGTGGTGCTGATGTTTGTTGTGTGAAGCAGCTTAATGTCAGAGTGTTTGGGTTGGAGCGCCTCAGTGCGGCTGCAGAGTTCATGTGCAACCTCTTCCAGAGAGACACAGAGACACTAGAAACTCTGCTGGGGAAAAAAAACACTGCTGGGCATTGACTTTCCTATGGACATTGATCTACACACTGCAGGTATATCTGCTACACACACAACATCAAACTACACACTGCAGGTATGATGCAGCGTTTGCATTACAGCCAGCATGCCAGCGTAGTTCCCATATGGTTTCAAGGTGGGCTAAACCATATGGACCCCATGTCAGCAATGTCAGCGGCATCCACTTCAGTCCCAACTGCGATGCCCATGCAGGCTATAAGTAGCTTCTACCTGCCCCTTAGGTGGGCCCCAACTAGCCATGTTTATGTGGGACCAAGGCGGGTCCTAACTGGGTTTGCCCATGCAGGCTTTAACTGGGTTCTACCTGGGCCCTAGGTGTACCCTAACCAACCACAGTGCAGTGCCCATCGCTCCAATTGTTGTCACGTCAGGGCTCTCAATACTGCACATTGGTGGAGGAGGAGGGGCCGCAGGGCGCCCGCACACATCGCTGAACCAATGGTAGCCCACGGATGTTTCCTCTGTGGATTTACAATCTGCCCCTCTATGCCACATATCATCCGCACTACAGGGTCTTCACTGACCGAGCCACGGCCCCACTGACCCTCATGACGCTACGCCACTTAAACGTGCGGCAGCATGCGCTGGGTTGCCAGGTTTGCACAGCCTGCGCCAGAAACAAGCAACCACCTTCATGAAAAAAAAAAAACACCGAAATGGTCCGCAATGTTCCAGGGGTGTCCCCGCGCGTCCCAACACTCCACAGGGGGTCAGTGGACCATCAGGGGGTCCGCGGACCCCCTGTGGACCCCCTGAAACATAACAAATATTATTTCTTCAAATTTTTTCCTTTTTCAAAAAAACTTTTCCCCAGTTTCACTCCGGCGATTTGGGTCCCCCAATATACACACGGCCACGCTGGGCCCCGTGCGCGGCTGGGGTTGAGGGGGGCGTAGCCCCCCGAAACTCTAGTGATCAATAAATGCTATGGTATGCTGATGTGATGTGATGTGATGTGATGCGTATGATGAGAATAAGCTATCTATAATCAATACATGCCCTATGGTATAGGACCAGTTATAAGTAGCCTCTGGCTTTATAACATGGATAGAGTTTGATTATCCACTGAACGATTGCATGCAAAGTGCATATTCATTTGATTAAAAGCTGAAAAAGTTGGTGCTCCACTTTTCATTTTCTCCTTTTTTAGTTTTTTTTTCTTGGTGTCTATTTCATGGTTTCAGAGCATGAGAAACTCAATGGAATACTTATCTTTATGATTAGGTGTGTCTGGACCTTTACTTTGCATATTTCCAAGATGGACGCCACCCGGAAATGAGTTTTACTATGACTTTTACAGTGACAGCTAACTGTTATGGCAAAAAGTCTGCTTTTTAAGCAATATGAACACATTTGGTCAGTTTGAGCTTTCATTTCTATGTTGTCAATATGGCTGCAGTCATAAATAATGTATGGTATTACATTTTTGCTCAGATTCTATCTATAGTTGTGGGGATGATTGCAGTGAAAAATCTGAGAAAAAGCCCACAATGTATCTTATTTATCATTTTAATAAACTAACTACAATATAAACAGACACATGCACACTCCAAGACTTGCCAAAAACTTCAACTTTAGGGCTATACAAATTAACATAGTGGTATGCATTCAAGTAACATAACAAACTATAGACTACTTAGTGACAAACAGTAAAAGCGGATTTGAGGTTGCCTACAAAAGTTCATTTTGACCTCTATGGTGCTGTCTTGCCTGCTTCTAAAGCCAATGATACTATGGTACAATGCTATTCACTGTCACTGTTGTCACGTGTTGCACTGATCCTGCTGCATCGTGTCTCCAGTCCCTGGCAACGGCATCCTAAGTAGCATGGAATTTCCTTCTTTGCACAGGAACAGTTTTTCTGGCAGGCTTTGGTACAGCTGCATGATATTGCCTTGTTCATTGACACAGGCCAGGCTGGCTCGGTAGATGCAAGGGGGACTGCATTGCTAGCACTGAGAGACCATCCATACTCTGCGAAAGAGGGAATATCCGGCTTGGCGATGTGTGCACATTTATCTATTATGGTTGCTAGAGCAGCTCTTCTCAGGTGCAGGTCAAAGGCATTCTCTGTCGTGGGCAGCAGCTTTAAGAGGGTTGATCTATTATTGAGGAATTGTACACTCTAAGCTTACTCAGGTCAAAATCCTCCGGGTGGTCCGCTTTGGATGTATATACAGCAATTGTGAGGTCTTGTGCCTGATTGATGACATCATCTGAGAGGGAATCAGAGGAGTTTTCACCAAACTCCTCAAGTGCAGGGAGATCCAGACACATGCTGGCCTTGAACCATGCCTTCTTCCCAGTGAAGAAGGGATCGCTGGTGGTATCTCTGCCACTTAAACTATGGATAAAGGGCAGGGCACGACACCGTGCGAGCCCCAGTGCTGATACCATTTGATGGATAGGAAGGTATGAATTTTGCTCTGTTCTCACCCACAGCTCTGGAAGGCATCTGAGATGGGTTGCTTTATAGTAAAGGCGCATGATGATGATGTCTGTGTCATTGGCATGGATGACAACTCTGTCAACTTTGTCATTCTGTTTGCCTACTTATTCGCAGTCCTTGAAAAATTTGGAATGGGAGATAGTTTTATTTCTTGGATAAAAGTATTATATAACAACCCCAGTGCCAAAATACTGACCAATCAGACTCTTTCCACTACTTTCAGACTAAAGCGTGGGACAAAACAGGGTTGCGTTTTGAGCCCGCTGCTCTTCGCGCTAGCAATCGAACCGCTTGCTGAAAGGGTCCGAACGCATCCAGACATTCATGGTTATAACACAAATTACACTGTTAATAAGATTTCACTTTATGCAGATGATATTATCCTCTTTATAACGCAACCACAGACATCAATGGCAGCAGTTTTGGCTTTGATCAATCAATTTGGAACATTCGCAGGATATAGAGTCAACTGGGGGAAGAGCGAACTTATGCCAATCCATAGTATAAATAAGGAATGGATACAACAACTTCCTTTTAAAGTGGCAAAGGAAAGGTTTAAATACCTTGGAATAATCATCACTAAAGATTATAACTCACTATCTAAAGCTAATTTGGACCCCTTGATAGACAAACTTAAGAATAACATCCAGTTTTGGAGAACACTTCCTCTCTCTATGGTGGGGAGAGTAAATGCTGTCAAGATGGTATTTCTTCCACAGCTGCTATATATACTCCAGAACATCCCTGTATTCATTACTAAAGCATTCTTCAAACGATTGGATTCCATTATTCTTGATTTTGTTTGGGATTACAAAACACATAGAATAGGGAAGGCTCATCTTTGCAAGTCCA
Organism: Gymnoscopelus microlampas; assembly: GCF_963454915.1. Lineage (NCBI taxonomy): Eukaryota > Metazoa > Chordata > Actinopteri > Myctophiformes > Myctophidae > Gymnoscopelus > Gymnoscopelus microlampas. The sequence goes on from NC_139962.1 coordinate 8,905,134, forward strand.
AAATTAATGGGGGGTTGTCTCTTCCAAATTTTTGCCACTATTACTGGTCCACTGGTATTCGATCCCTCTCCTATTGGTTGGATGATACAGCATTGCTGCCCGATGGATTGGAAATGGAGCGAGAGGATTGTCTACCGTTTACCATAGGGGCAGTCATTTTATCGCCGGTATTACTACACAAAAAGATATACAATTATAATCCGATCATTTATAACACTATACGTATTTGGAGACAAGTCACAAATCACTTCAAGCTTAGGGCAATGTCGTTTTTGCTACCCATTGCAGCAAATCCCTCGTTCGCCCCTTCTAAGCTAGATGGTGCTTTCCTTGACTGGAAGGAGAAAGGAATAATTTGCATTAAAAATCTATATGTGGACGGGGTATTTGCTTCCTTTATACAGTTAAAAGAGAAGTACGGCCTCCCGCAGCGAGATTTCTTTAGATACCTACAGATTAGGAGTTATGTGAGAAAATATATTCCTGGTTTTGAATTAGCAAGGCCAGACAAATTGGATGGGTGTTTAAGTCATGCAGCTGAGACTAGACGCATCGTTTCTTTTTTGTATGACACCTTACATAACATGACTCCGGTCTCGACTGACTCTATTAAAGCCAACTGGGAGGCGGAACTGGGCGTACAACTGACTGAAGACATCTGGGATAGCAGTATGGAATACATACATACTTGTTCGACTAATGCACGCCATTGTTTAATACAATTCAAAATATTACATAGGTTACACTACTCAAAAGTAAAATTACACAAAATATTCCCAGACACCTCCCCCCAATGTGATAAGTGCAAATCAGCAGATGCAACGCTACTGCACAGTTATGCCCTGTGTCCCAACCTACAGAATTTCTGGATAGAGATATTCAGACTATTTTCCAATATACTAGAGGTAGAGATAGATCCAGACCCAGTGTTAGTCATCCTGGGGGTATCAGAAGGGATGAAGAAACTACAACTACCTCAACAACGCCTTCTTTCATATGGCCTTATTGCTGCAAAAAAATTGATACTTTTATTTTGGAAGAAGAAAGAGACCCCCACAATCAAACTCTGGCTCAACGAGATGACAGAGTCCTTACATTTAGAAAGAATCAGATATATACTCAAAGATAAACTGAAAGATTTTGAAAAGATTTGGAAGCCTTTAGTCTCCTTTCTTAAAGGTTGAAAGGCTAATCCTTGTGGATGACCCGTGTCGCACGTAATCTGGGGCAGCACTTCTGGGGAGGGGGAGGGGAGGCGGGAGGGTCCCTTTGGTTTTTGCTTAAGTTTTTTTTTTTTTTTTTCTTCATGTTACTTGTCTGTTTTGTGTTTATGTCTGTTTGTTTTTGTTTAAAAAAAAAGTAAGCTAAATGTACATCTATAACCTGTGCTTCACAATAAAAATATTTGAAACGAACTTTGTCATTCTGGACACTGTACACGGTGTGGTGTATTATTCTTGTATCAGCCTCCTGTTGTGTGGATTCTAGTGCAGGGACATCTTCAATAGACCCCTCCTTGATCACCACACTCATTGTCTCTTCTTTAAACCCCCACCCAGGTAAAGATGTGTTGGACCAAGGGCCAACTCAAGTTTCTCATTTTCACACCATTCGTCACAAAGGAAACTCAATAGGTTTGCCTTGTTAGCTGACACAGCAAAAAACTCCCGAGGATCTGGAGCTGTGTAATGCATACTGACTACATATTCTTTGGATGGTTTTGGTCGAGCATATCTGTGTCCTTGCTCAGCTGTCTTAAGACTAGGTCCACTGTACCGGTCACAACAGAAGTGAATGATCTCTGTGCCAGCAGGCACATCATTCAACAGCACACGTTGGTATCGTTCAGCGATTGTTCCAAATGCTTCACCTTTCAGGAACGACCAATGGCGTATGGCATACATGGCATCAATAACTACTGCTGTTTTTCTGTCTTCTGTAGGCAGGTCAGGGATGCATGCAACTTTGGTCTCCTCTTTCAGGACCTTCACAAGGCTTGCCTTGGTACCTGTTCTCATCCTGCCATCTTCCTGGAAGAGGGAAGGGGGGGAAGTCACTGCACTCGTGGTTGCCTATAAAGTCAACAAGGTTGAGTTCTCCACCACTGGCTATGATTTGGGTCATGCGCAGGAGGGCAGTAATTTCATTGCTCTTGCCAGGTGCTCAGGTTTTCCCCTTCGATTTTTTGGATTTTGTGTTTTGAGTGTGGAAAGTGTTAAGCTTCATTATGCTTGTCTTCTTCTGATCACTGGACAGTGATTCACACAGTGCCTTCAGACCCAGTTCTTTCACACTCATCAAGTCGTCCTTGACTGTGGAATCAGCACACTGTCCTGTAGATATGTTGATCATGGATGATGTGCTCTCTGTAAATGGGTTAGTGTCCACTGCTGCCATGACCTTGACTACCATCTCTGCATCCCGGGTTACACGACTCTGACCAGACTCATGGTGTGAGTTGGAGGAGTGGAGGTGGAGCATAGACTTGAGCTCTGCAGAGACAGCTGCAGTGAGTGGTTTTGTGTAGACCCATTTTGTCCGGGCAGCAGGGCTGAGTGTAATGCCATCCAGACCGCTTGCTTCTTTGGC